>NC_141536.1:122616998-122950498 GCF_021556685.1 Rattus norvegicus
ATTCTCTACCTACTTGTAAGGATCTAAGGAGAGGGCTGCAGGCTACAACAGAGAAGAATTCTAGCATTAATACCCTGGGATGTTGGCACCCCAACCTCAGCCTCTACAATTGTGAGAAAAAAATACCAGGCATTGGTAAGACATCATCAAGCCTATTATATGGAGACCCAAACTGACTAAGACAGTAGCTTCTTGGGTAGGGTGAGAAGGACTGAGAAAGGTGGCTAAGGCACTGAAGTTCTTGAAGCCTCCCATGCCATGGTTTCTTATGGTATGCTTCAAATTCTCAGCTCAAAGACTAGGTATGCAAGAAGTTCCCATGAAGATTAGATGCTTGTGACGCATATGCTCACATACAGTTGATTGACGTCCTATAAATGCTTATGTCAACCCTCCTCTCTTAGCCTCACAAATCTCAAACATCAGCTGAGGTTTGGACTATATGTCTAAAGTTTCCTCTCCAGACATGAAGTTCCTCCGATTAGTTTAACATCAATAACGTAGAAATAAAAGATAATCAAAGTATGACCCCATGGATCATGTCATTGTCATGCAAATAAAGTGGTTCATGGGTTCACAATAAATTAAGAGAAAAAGAATAATGTGAAGAAGTTTCACAAGGAATATACTAGATGAATCATAGAGAGAGGCTCCTAATTTTATTAAAGTCCAGTTACTGGCTAGCATTCCTTAGAAAATAAAGTCTAATTATTAAAGTTTGGTGTCTACCTTTCAAAACAGTGATTTTTTTGGGGGGACATCTGTGATGACTCCTAGGTCCCTTCTAGTATGAGGGACTTCACAGCCTGAAGGCTAAGCGGATTCCCTGGCTCCAACTGAACTTCTTGGTACTCAGAGAAGAGTCTAACACAATGCAGTACATTACACCATATGCTTCTAGTCTTGTGAGGAGCATCTGCTAAATCCTCAAAGTGTCAGCCAAACTCATGTTCATGTGCGTTTTCCAAGTCTAGTAGTTAAGTCAATAGTTCCCTTATTGTGTGTCTGATAAGGTTTGCCTTAACATTCCAGAGGGACAAGGGAGCAATTCACTCCGAGTTCATACTTAATGAGTTTGATGAGATTCTAACCTATCAAAGGCACGAAGGCATGCTCTTCAAAACAGACATAGCAAGTGACACACTCTGTGTATGCTTGGAGGGGTGTCAAAGCTGAATGACAGTTTTCCATGGGAGATGGCATTGGGTTTCATGGTCAACGAATATTCATTTGTCTCTGAATATGCACATTCTCTCGTGAAGAATCTAAGGATAGTCAATGAGTGGTTGATCTTACAGTGTGGGAGTGGGCAAGGGACACAACAAACAAGGCAAAGCTTAAGTACAATATCAGAAATTTGGGCAATCAGGGTGTGCTTTGTTTCCTCTGCTCTAAGCAGCTGGGTGGGACTGGCCAGCTATTTCTTTTCTCTCACTTACTGGCTTTCTGTCTTCCCTGCCACTAAAGACAGGCTGACAGGAGAATGCTCAGACTGAAAGACAGGACTGGTCCTAAATGACATTGTATATAGGAGGACCCCAGATACTTTCCTTGTGAACCGTGAGCATTCAGCCGAATTCCCCAAATACAGCTTTGAAGAAGACACTGCCTGAAAATGTCAGAAAGGATTTGCACAAATGAACTTTGAAGAGATAAGGAAAAAAGAGAAAGAATAAAAGACCAAAAAATGGAAATAAATTTGTCTCCAATAATTTGTTTCAGAAAATCACCTTCCATAAGGTTCATATGAAGTCAACAGTCAGTTCAGGCAAATTTAGTTGCATAAGTAAACAACCTTGACAAGCAACTCCCGACTTGAAGGTCTTACACTCAGTACCAATTTATTGTCCTTCCATATACTGTACAACATAACAAAACTCTATGCACCTATAAACATACAGAAATTATCTATCCACTCACATAATAAATGCTAGAGCTGCTGAATCTTGTACTTTATGTTATAACAGTATATGTTGTATATTAGTTGCATATTAGCATTATGTTATAAGGCTAATGGTGATACACATAAAATATTAAGTGCCCTATACTCATCTGACTTGGATCTCTAAGTACTGCACAATATACATTACCAAGCAAACTCAGCCTTTAAGATTTTTAAAAAATTCTTTATGTGTATGTATTCTCATGAGTGCACATGTGTGTACATGTGTGTACATGTATACATGTATATGCATGTATATTTAGGTCAGAAGTTGAATTCAGGTGTCTTCCTCAATTGTTCTCCACCTGATTTTTCAAGACCAGATCTCTCCCTGAACCTGGAGTTTATTGGTTAGGCGAAGATGGTTAGCAAGTGAGTCCCAGGGTTACCCTGTCTCCTGAGCGTTCCAAATGAGTATGGTCATACTTGGCTTTTTACGTGGATGCTGAGGGCAGAAATCATAAACAGAAAACTCTTTACCAATAGCTATGTCCCCAACCACAGGGTTTTTAAAATGTGTAGATACTTCCTGTGGTTCTCCAGTCCTCTCAAATAAGTATTCCCAACTTCTTGGAGACAGCCTGAAACAAGCATAAGTGCATAACAGCATCATAATAGAGTTTCATCAATGACTTTTCTTGAAACAGAGAAAGCAAAACATAAATATTTTAAATGCCACAAAATGGTTGGACAATCCTTCTACTGACAAAGGGTAAACTCCATGGCATGGACCTTCCTTCTTTCCACACAAGCATAGAAAAGAATCATCATGGTGATTCTATCTTTTTTGTATTTTAAAGGATTGCCATTTTCCGTGGCAGTTATACCATTTTGCATGGCCAGAAACAGAAGGCAAGCACTCCAATTCCTCCATATCTTTTGTAATGCTTGCTGACTTTTTTTTTTAATAATAGCCATCTTGACCGGTAGGAAGGCATCATATTTTTGTTTTCATTTACTAAGGTACTAGTCACAATAGCTAAGGTGTGAAAATGACCTTAACTCTCCATCAATGGGTAAGTGGATAGAGACAATGTAGTATGGCAGAATGGTGGAATACTACCCTGCCTTGAAAAAGGAAACCCCGCAATCAGAAAAAAAATGTGCATGGCTCTTGAAGGCATCCTGAGTGAAATGTGCCAGTCACAGAAAATCAACTGTGCTTCATGATGCCCCTTACATACATGAAATATACAAAGTAGTCTAACTCATACAATAAAAACAAATAGAATGTTTGTTGCAAGATCTTAGGGATGGGGTGGGCAGTGGGGAGGCCAAATGAGAGCTGTCAATCCTTGAGCAAGCACCTCCATTCGAGCAGGATGGAGTAAGGTTCAGAGGTCTGCCATACAGCATTGAACTCAAGTCAACCAGAAAATACCACACACTTAAAAGCCTATTAAAAGGGCAGATCGCTTGTTAACTGTTCATACCACAATAAGGATACCATGATCTACTGTACAATGTCATAATTATAAATCACGCTGGTGAGTTGTCTACTTAAAACCTGTTTGCGGTTTAGAAGTCATTCTAGAAGTTCGTATACCCATGGAAAAATGAGCTAAAAAATTTTAAATAAAGTATTTCAGCCATTAGGGACCATATACTGCTTGTCTTGTCACCTTGCTCAGGTTTCCCCTTGAACTCTAAATAGACACAGACCATTTATATTATATTTCATTAATATTAAATATACAATTAATATAAATATAATACATATTTAATAAATTAATAAATATAATACATACTATAAATCAACGGATGTGTGTATGTTTCAGGAACTTTTATTTAGGGGGAAGAAAAACCTACCCAAAACTATACATGGCCAGCCCCTTGCCTATGGGGCACCACGTGGTTAGCTAGGCTCCTAAGCTCATTCACCGTGTCATCCTCCACTGGACTCAGGGCACTGCAGTTACCATGCTGTATCCTTCAGCTCCATCGCTGTAACCGTGTGTGCACTTAAGTACTTTCTCGCTGGTAATGTCCAGCGTGATATCATGTAGCAGATGGGGAGGAGATGAAAGAGTGATAAAAGCAAAAGGACACATTTAAAAATCTTACCAAAGAGAACTTCAGACTAATGGAGATTTAAGAAGACTCATTAAATCAGTGGGGGCCCCTTTAGCCCCTTTTCTTACTCTTAATTCATGAATTATGAATCCCTCCGCACACCTTTCACGGACCCATCCATGCACCCCAACACGCACCCCTTCAGGAAAATAGCTTTAGGAACTTTGCAGCCCAGAACATCTTCACAAAACTTTAGTTTTCAGACATGATGGGAAATCTGTTACATGCTTCAGGAGAGAAGTGACACCCTTCAAAGGAGAAGAACATCTTAAGGGAACCTAAAGGAGATGTGGGGTTTCTGTCATGGACCCCTCTGTTACATGTCTGAAGCCCTCCAAAAATGTTACACCTCTCTGACCTCTCAAGGAAATTAACGATTATAAGTTTTTCCTTTCAAACAAAAACTACTTTACTGGTGACTCGATTTTTTTCCCCATCAAATCTACTAAATCTGCTAAATAAGAGTCCTCTGTCAGGTTCTAGAATTCTGTTGCAATTAGAAAGAGAAGGGCAGGAATGAGGTAAACACATGAATTATCTTCTTGAGTGACCACAGTGTCACCTGCATGGGTCCACTGTCCATTAGTGCCATGCATTAAAAACCATCCCATTGCTGTCCTTGTTTTTCCTACTTCCTACTTCCATAAAGAATGATAATGCTATCTTCCTTTTAGAAGAAACCGGTTCAACAGCAAAAGAAAAGGTCAAAAAGATTAATAAGATTACCTGGGGCTACAGTACAGCTCTGTAATTTCCTTCTCAAAACACTGTCTCCTGTTAAATTACACATTCCACAGGCAGGTGCCGTGTGGGGCATCTTCTTGAAGTCTGAGTCCCAAATGAATAAAAATACTCTCTGAGAGATGGCTGTGAGCTGTAGTGCCCTCCATTCTCTTGATCTGGCATTCTGCACCCATTATTGAGAGGGATTCCATTCCTCTTAATCTGACAGACACTTTGATCACTCAGTTCCTGACATTAGTACCAGCAGCTGGAGCAACACGGTGTTCTAAGGAATCAGCGTACCTTCACAATCAGGCAGCAAACTTTCTGAAACTAAACAGAACTACAATCCATTTATTAGCATGACTAACATACCGCGATGGACTAAAGAACCTAGAAATGTTTAAAACATCACAATAGCACCCGTGCTTGGAAACTACATAGGAAACCTTTTAGCATTCAATATTGCCATGATAGGAGTGGGTTCCCAGCTCTAATCACATTAAATACAAATAAGATGGTTCCGTTTTAAGGCTCATAGAATAACAGGTTAAATTCAAGGATGAGTGATACTATAAAAATATAAAGATAACTTACATGTCGTCCTTAATATTAGCAGTTCCTGATTCCGGGTCTGTTAACCTGTAGGAGTTCCGAGGCTCAGCACCTGTCACAGCTCTTCGTGCTGCTGTCCTTCTTGGTTTCTTGATTTTCTTTCATTTTGTTTCAAAAATCAATGTCTTTAAGGGAAACCCTTGCTCCAATGGCAAGATAGCAAAGGCATTTGGTCCGGCAGGAGCATACTCAACGGTAAGGTGCAGAGGGATGTAGATACAGATGTAGATACAGATGTTCTGCCTATAAACAGAGCTCACCTTCTGTGCTTTTGCTATTGGAACACTTTTAATAAGTAATATCCTTTTCTACATTATAACTGGGATTTTAGCTCTAAGGGGAAATCTCAAAAAATTAGGTTACTCTATAGAATCAGCAATTTTATTCTCTAAGGGTAAAACCATGTTTAAGAAAATATTTAAACCATAAAATTGATTTCTTGATAACAATTTTAAATTTGTATTGTACCCTAAGTTTTATTTCCCGGTGTGCCTCTTCTTGGTGGCCATGTATTGAGGTGATCGCCAGCCAAAGCACTGAAGTCTGAGGTCTGAGTCTTATAACAGACCACGGATTGCTAACTGCCTCAAAGACTTGACCCCAATTACAACAGAGTGTCTCAGACCCGAAGTACACTTATTCATTTCCTATTGAGCTGTATATCACAGGGTCCAGTGAAGACAAAGGGTTGTTTTACAAAGTTTAAGCCACTAGCTGTAACAATCCAAAGAAACTAATTGTGCCTATAGATTTGATGCCTGCTTATTCTTAACTCAAGGTCCTCTGTTTGATGTCATCAGATTAGAAACAATTGTCCCCTGCTTGTCAAAAGTATAAATGACACAGAGAGCATAATATATACTTTCCGTGCGAAGTGAGGCTGAATAAAGCTTAACTTCTGTTAAAGACACTGATTAATCAGCAAAATTTGAGTATGTATTCTAAATAACAACACTGTGTGAATAGCAAGTTTCTTGGGTTTGATGTCTGAGCTGCAGTTCAATGGAATACATACCTGTCTGTGTGGATGTGTACAGCAACATGTAGGGAAAGCATTGGCAGCAGCACCCTGTCCTTTAGGTGACATAGAATCACCTTTGCTTATAATCCATTCACATCTTTCATGTGTTTTAAGTCATCTGTAGGTATTTATAAAAAAGACCCTGTACATCATTTTTATACCGAATTATTTGGGGAATAACAGCAAGAAAGAAGTCTGTACTTGCTTAATAGAGATGCAATTCTTTTTGTCCAAATATTTAAATCCATGGGTGGTTAAATCTGCCTCAGCAGAACTCAGCAATACAAAGAACCAAACCATAGACACAGGAGCATGGGAGGAGAGAGGTAAAAGGAAGAACGAGAAATAAAGAAGGTCAGACCTGTACTGTGGACAAGGAGAGAGAGTCAATGTGACAACATGTGAACCTTGGAAATGATATATGCAAACCTTTGTATTGTTATTTGAATATTTGATTTTTTCAAAATAAAAATATTTTAAAACATATACCTGAGAGCCAATTTTGATGATAGAGTAATATCATTAGCATATTTTCTGAAAGAATTTAGTCTGTTACATTTTTTCCTTATGATTATCTAGACTTTCAAAATGTGTAAACTCAGGGCCTATAGTTTGGAGTTATGTACAAAACCCCAGGAACTAGAATTCCTGATTTCTACCTAGAAAACTCTGAGCTACCTCCCACTGGGGTCATGGATGATCTCTTTGAGTACTATTGTAGAGTATGAGATTTGATGAACCCTGTGGCTTACTCAAGAACACTGCCTTCTCTTCACTTCAGCTATCAGCGAGTTTTAAGCAGGTATTAGCAGTCCAGAAAGCAAAACACTAACATGTCATTGGGGGTTTCACAACAAAGCTTGAGAGCAACACCTTCTCTGGAAGGCTGAGTGGCTCCCCCAGATGCAGAGGAAGAACACAGCAAAGATCTCGGAGATGACAGAGAGCTTCCCAGGATGCTTTGAGGCCAGAGGAGAGCTCAGACAAACTGTCCCTCAAGCTGCAACTGCCATAGCACTGCAAGTGACCGGGGTGCCAAAAACAAACAAGCTTTTCATAGGCTTCTTTCAGAAGGGGGTATCTCCTACCATCTGCAGAGCCCGCTTGCTGCTGCCTAAAGAAAAGGTTTGGACTATCCAGATGTGGAATTAGTCATTGTGGATGGGCATTATTCCACAGCTGGCTAAGTTACTTGTTTCCGGAACAGAAACATCACCCATTTGTCTTGTGACCCACCTAAACACGAGCATTCACGCTGCTCTGACCTGCGTTTTTCACTCTTGAGAATAGTTACAACAGCAGTGTGCTTTCTATCTCTGCGTGGCAGAGACACATGACAGATTCTGCCTGGAAGGCCACTCCTACTGTCTCTTATGGAGATGGACGAGGTTAACCGGCTGATAACCAGCTAGAGATGTAGCATGGATACATGCCTTTAATTTAGCAGGAGGAAGAAGAATCTATGCTTCTTACTTTAACAAACAAGTGAAGGACAAAAATAAGTGTGACTCATGAGGCCAAGGCACTGGCCACCAAGCCTAATTGCCTGAGTTCAACCCCTAGAACATCATGGTAAAAGGAAAGTACAGACTGCCATTTTTGTTCTCGGACTTTCACACACAGCAGTAACACACACACACACACACACACACACGCACGCACGCACGCACGCACGCACGCACGCACGCGCGCGCGCGCCCCTCCTCACCATGTCCCACAGAACTATTAGTAGAATTGAAAATTGATATAGTGGTTGTCTGGTCTCAGTGGGACAGGATATGCTTAGCCTCATAGAGACTTGATGTTCAAGGGTTGGGGGATAACCAGGAAGGCTCCACTTGCTCAAAGGAGAAAGGGAAGGGGGAGGGGAAAGGATTGTGGAGGGGGTGACTAGGAGGGTGGCACTGAGCAGAATGTACAATGTAAAAAACAGTGATGATGATGATGATGATGATGATGATAAAAAGATTGATGTAGCCACTATGCAAATCAGTGTGGGGGAATTCTCCAAAGCAAAAGGTAGCACCATCTATCATACGATAAGGCTATAGCTACTTCTTGTTTTATGTCCCAAGATGCCCTGAGATATTCCTTTGTGCATGTGAATGAAAGGCCTATGTGGTAAACCTTATGTAACCACACTAACCCAGGCCCATATAACATGGCCATGAGACCCTCCCTTCAAAGAGGGAGAAAATGTCTGCTAACTAGCCAAGCACAATTAAACACTGGAGATTCGGAGACATGTAAAGAGGAACACTGAGATTTCCTGAAGGGCTCTGATAGGAGATCCATCTGTAGGTTGGGGGTGGGGGAGTCTAAAACTAAATAGAGCATTGTGCTCTGCCAAGCTGGCGATATGTCTGCTCACATGAAGGTGGTGGCAGACAGTGGCACAAGTACAATACAAATCAGCCTTCTCTTCTTTGGAAACTTTGAAAGAGAATGAGCTAATTGTCTAGTCAACTATGGCATCCTGTTACCTAGAAGGTAGAAGTGTCCAGATAGAGGGTGTATTTTATAATAGACTGTTGATTACAGTAAAGAATAGACAATAATTTTTCTGGCCAATGCTGACAAGAGCACCTCTCAATCGCAATTATCAGAATAGAGCAGAGTGCTCACTTCCTTCTGACCAAGCATGAGCTGCAAATACTGTACTTGAAAAGCATCTCCTCTTACCAAAGAGCAAGCGAGCGATTCGTCTCTGTGCTTCCTATATCCAGATTAGCAGAGGTCAGAATCGGACTTCCCAGGGATTCATCTTGGATCTTTTATATGCTTTGATGGATACTGAAAGGCGAGCTCACCGTCACAGTTGACTTCTGTTGTTGGCTACTGAAGGCTTCAGGTTTCTTTCTAGCCACTCGTCCATATAATCATCCATTCTGTTCATTTAATAGGAAGCTGAAGGAAAAAGAGGTAGGTGCTTAGTTGAGAGGGAACCCTGCGAAAGGGAGCGGATAGAGCAGCCTTGTGTCTCAGTGCAGGATCTTTTGTGATGGTGGTTACCTACTGACTAGCTGTATTGAAATGCCTGAGAGACAGGGCCTGAGAAAGAATACTAAGTGTGAGCCAACAGTGATCATGCTTCATGTACAGAGAAATAAGCCCAGGTGGTTATTTGTAATAGTTAATTGTGGTAATATTGACATCCAATCAGATGAGAAGCACCCCCTAAGAACTTATCAGAATTGGACCTTCTCCAGCTTTATCCCAGGCCAATCCCATCAGAATCTCAGCGCGGGGTCTAGAAATTTACTTATTATATCCTTTAACTGATGACAAGGCACAGAACATTTGAAGGAACCTGCACTCTGAAGAACAATCCATCTGGACCATTCAAATTGACCTGGGGGACAAATACCGGGATGGAGCAGAGACCAAAGGAAAGGCCAAACAATAGTTGGCCCAACTCAAAACCCATCCCTTGGGCAAGCACCAATCTCTGACATTACTAATGACATTCGGTTCTGCTTTCAGTTAGGAGCCTAGCATAACTGTCCTCTGAGAGGCTCTACCCAGCAGCTGACTGAAACAGATGCAGATATCCACAGCCAAACATAAAATGGAAGAGTTGTGGGAAGGATGAATGCCCTGAGGGGATAGGAACTCCATAGGAGGACCAACAGATTCGGCTAACTTGAATCCCTGGGAGTTCTCAGAAGCTGAGCTACCATCCAAAGAATATACAGGGGCTGGAACAAAGCCCTGGGGCACATATGTAGCAAACAAGCAACTCAGTCTTTGTTGCTGCTCTGTCTGGCCTCAGTAGGGGAAGATGTGCCAGGGTGGAGAAGGGGTGGGGGGGATGAAGGGAAAGACTCTCTGGGAACATCATCTGGTACGCAAATAAATAAATAAATTAAAAAAAACACTTCTGGGACATTAACATGCATCATACATGCATGTGTGCATATATACATACTGATAAAAAAGCTTCCCTTCCTGAAATGGATGTAATTATGTTAGTGTGTTGCTTCAGCATTAGTCATAATCCCCAATGAACTTCAATATGCATCTGTGCTTGACTGATTGCCAAAAATGTCCACAAATTACTCAGGGATTGTTTTTGTGTTGCTTTCATCATTTTTTCTAGTAAGAGGAGTTGTAGGGTCAGGGATATAGCTCGGTGGTAAAATGCCTGCTTAGCACATATAAAGCTCTAAGTTTATTTCCCAGCATCTGTTCTCATCTGCCCCCTCTACTGTGTGTGTGTGTGTGTGTGTGTGTGTGTGTGTTTATGCAAGAAAGATCTCTCATCTCACAAAAGGAATATGCTTATTTCCTGTATTTGTATGTATGAGTATGTAAGTATGTGTGTATATATATACACACACACACACACACACACACACACACACATATATATATATATATATATATATATATATATATATATATATATATATATATACTTCTGTATAGGTGCATATGTGTAAGTACATATGCATGTGTGTGCATGTCCAGAAGGAGCTAGAGTTTAACATCAAGTGTCTTCCTTTATAGTTTTCCACCTTATTTTGCTGGGCAGACAGGGTTCATTGCTGAACCTATAGCTTACTGATTCAGCTAGACTAGCTAGCAAGCAAACACAGGAATCCTATTTCTGCCTCCTCAGCACTGGGATTACAGGTCCCCCCAACACACACACACACACACACACACACACACACACACACACACACACACACACACACTATGTCCCTTATTTTACATAGGGCCTGGGGAATCCTAACTCAGACCTCACTTTTGCATGGCAATCACTTTAATTAGCAGAGCCTCTCCATTCCCGGTTTCTCAACTTCCTTCAATAAAATGTTGATGTTGGCCATGTGATTTGTTTTGATCAATATGGTGGTATCAAACATGGCCTAATCAGAGACTTGGAAAGCATACATAGTTTGGGATTTGCTCATTTGTTGTTCTTGGAAATGGAGATCTCTACAGACCAGCGTGGAGAATGAAAGACCACTAGGAAGACACCTTACCTGGCCTCTTGCAATCTCCATGACAAAAAAGTTTTATTTTATTTGTGTGACCCAGTGCCAAATCTGTAGATGTAAGCATTTACCCTGGAGTTACCACAGAAACAACAACAACAAAAAAAAGTGAAAGGAGAGCATAGAACAGGGAGGACAGAGTTCTAGAAAAGGCAATAGTGGGATACAGCGGGTGTAAGGGGAGAAATGGGAAAAGGGGGTGGGCTTCAGTTGAGAGGGAGGAGGAAGGACAATATAAAAGGAGAAGATGGAAGGAGGGTGCAGAACTCTAAAGATGTTTGAAAAAGCCATAGGAAATCATTATTTTGTATTCCCCCCCCACACAGCCTTAAATATGCTTGTATGTGTGTACATATGTTTGTTATATATAAAATACATTCTTAACAAATATGGATATAAGGGGATAACATTTGAAATGTAATTAAAGAAGATATCCAATAAATTCATCAGTTAAACAAAACAAAAAACATGGATGTATACATATATGTGTGTGTATATATATGTATATATGTATTTGTGTTACATATATATATATACATATACACTATATATGCATATATATAGTTTATATAGTATATAACTTTATTTACCTGAAGAAGTTATGCCATTCGGAGTAATAATACTCCCTCCAGGGGTTGGGGATTTAGCTCAGTGGTAGAGCGCTTGCCTAGGAAGCGCAAGGCCCTGGGTTCGGTCCCCAGCTCCGAAAAAAAGAACCAAAATAATAATAATAATAATAATACTCCCTCCAAGAGCTGTAGAGTCTAACGAAAACCTCAGTACGAGGCACAAGGAACTTCATATTGTTAGTCAAGGGAATCTAAACAACCCCCCAAACAATGTAGGATATTGCTGTTGTCCTTGGTTACCTCCCGGAAGTTAAAGATAAGTCCTTATTGCTCAAAACATCATGTCCTTCGGATACAAGAGTTAGATGAATTGAGTTGACCCAGAAACCTCCTTCTAGAAGACAAGTCTTCCTAGTGTTGGAAGGTGTTATGCAAGCTGTGAAGCAAGACAGGTAGTGTTACCCAACAGTGATGTCTGCGAACCACAGTAAGAACCAGCACAGTAAAATATCCCTAAATATCTTGGGAGTAACCAACAGTCATCTAACTGGACTTAAGATTCTCTCAACAAAAAGGAAACCTTGCCTGGTACCGCAAACCTAGCTAGCTACCCACAATTAATGAGATGATCAGTCCTAGAGGAGAACACAGTACAACTACTTTCCTAAACCAGTATAATTACTACCTACTGTCTAAATTTTTATCCTTACATGCACAGATAAGTATACCTCTCCTGCCACATTAAAGAAGGTTCTTTTTGAAACAGACAGAAATCGTTACAGGAAGCCACAATGAGTCAAATGATCAACGCAGTTCAGAGAACAACTGACTACAGGTACCCAGGTCCAACCAATGCATCTACTGCATACCTTACACCTAAGAGTCCAGAGCATCATGAAAGAAGAAAAGGAAAGATTGAAAGAGTCAGAGGACCATAAGAGTCATAGGAAGTCTGATACAAGGTTGTGTTTTCTATGTATGATGGGGAATCCACATCCATGAAATCTTAACAATGTGGCTGTCTTAACAAAGTCTGACTGATCAAACCATCAGCTGACCTGCCAGTGTAGATGGGGTAATTCTCAGGGGCAGATGAAGAGCTATAGGCAATTAATGACTGCAGATAGAAGGAGAAAGAGTCTTCTCCAGGGATAAGATTGCTAATTGTTTATTCAATACAATATGGTCAGTCCTAAAAGCATATACATATAAACAACACTAAACAGATCCACCAGGTTGTGTGTGTGTGTGTGTGTGTGTGTGTGTGTGTGTTGAAAGGTGAGGTATGGAAGAGATTTGGAAATGGGAGAAGGGAAAATTATATAAATATAGTGCATATACATGAAATCTTGATAATTTATTAATTTGACAAAATGCAACCAGTTCCAATCTTACCAAAATAAACCCATCAAGAATCAGGAGCTAACTTGCTTTCAATGAACTAAAGTGATGATTGTGTCAAGCAACTCAGTTTTTTTGTTTTTTTTTTCCGGAGCTGGGGATCGAACCCAGGGCCTTGTGCCTGCTAGGCAAGCACTCTACCGCTGAGCTAAATCCCCAACCCTAAGCAACTCAGTTTTAAGTGAGGTTTTAATGCTCAGTGTCAAAGAAATGGTGTTTTGTGGGTGTGTGGGGACTTGTCCCCAAGCCAAGATTCTGCTAAGCTCACCTCACTGTAGTCCACTGAGTGAGTCTCTGTCTACTCTGCTTTCAGGCACAATTCTCTGGTCCCAGCATAAACCATGAGTCTGGTAGTCCCCTCAGCCATCACTAAAGGCTGTAAAAGAGCCAGACCATCTGCCCATAAGATTGGAGACCTTCAGAGATAAACACAACCTGGTTACTATTTTCAGTTTTTCTATTGACTAGAATAGGTACTGTTAAGCATCTAAGACAAAGTTTATTTCCTGGATAATCCCATGCAGGTATTAAAGAGATGTTTTTAAATTTTTATATTAAATCATAGCAAAATGTTTCAGTATGCCTAAGGAGATATTTCTTGACAAAATGAGACCAGTAGGAGATAATGGTTGATCATAATTCTTTGCCAGTAATGTATGGTAAGCATTGAATGAGCCATTCAGCATAAGACAAACAGTAGACATAGCCCCAGATTTGGTGGCACAGGTTGGGTCAAGTTTGTCGTGACTGATATCTAGTCATTTATCTTTGCCTCTTCATTTGATTATTTTTTCCTTTTCCTGTTTCCTGCTCACGCTGCCAGTTCCTTTATCCGAGTACTCAACTCTTTATTTCCAGGTTTTCTCTTGGATTTAACTTTTCCAAAAACCATAGAGCTAAGCTAGTGGCCCCATTTACTATTTTATCCTTACCATCTTTTCCTTTCACACAATGCTTTTCAGCTAAGTTGGAAAGACTCCACACTCACTGGGGTTTCAGAATAAGAGCAATGTCTTATCCATCATTACATCCATCCTAACCTGGTGGCATGTCAGGAAAGCATTTGCCTAGCAGGGCCTTTATAATTACAGATTTATTTCCTACCTCTCAGAAGAAAACTAGTGGGCAATTGGTGTCTTTGATTCATGTGGACTGCAAATGCAAATTGGCACTTTGACTTGTCTGTCTTCGTCAGCATCCGCCACTAAAACTGGCAGTGTTTCATTACCAGCAGCACTATGGGTAAAAGATTGCATGGTGCTGACACTCACATCAGGAAAAGAGGAGATGGAGACACCAGCCAGGTTGAGACTTTCTCTCCATGAAAGCTCAGGTTATTCCAAAAGTTGTAAAAGACAAAGCTATTTCTGTATCATAATTTAGAAATGGTCTCATAGGCTTCTCTTGCTGTATAAGAGAGTCTTATAGCAAATAAAAGCAGTATATTTATTATGTGTGTTGCTCATGTATATGTTGAATAATCACACATACACACACACACACACACACACACACACAAAGTGCAATACCATTTAAAGATATTTTGATTTTTAAGAGTCCTTAACTCAAATGTCATAAACACAACATAATAATGACATTTATCAAGATAGTCATTTGTGACAGTTATATAATGTCTGTGGGCCCAGGCATTAACTTCTTAAGGGGTGGAGATGGTCAGTCACATAACAGATAAATTATGGAATTCATCTAGACTCACATTAATGGGCTGTGTATAAATGGTGTTCTAAAAGTTCATCTCGATTTTAGGAAATCATTCTTTAAATCATGAAGAAAGTTCATGAAGTCAATATCTATCTAACATGTACATAATTTTTGCCCATCCAAACTTTTTTCTAGATTTTATTTTTGAAATATTTCATACAATATATTTTGCTCATATTCTGTCACTAAAGTTTTATGACTAAAATCACAGGGCTGAGGAAAGTGCATTTAATCTGCTCTCCAGTAAAGCTTTCCTAACTGAATGCAAGAACCATGTACCTGAGGAAAGACCATGTGTCCAGTGAGGCTACTTCTCAAAAAGTTACCCAATGGACTAGATGAGACTGAGTCTTCTTTGTTAGCAAGCCAGTAGCATGGGGCAGAAATCCAGTGAAGTGTGTTCATCTTTGTTTCTGAATTCTTCTAGCAGCTAAGCCCCTTCCTCCTTCCTTAGAGAGAGATAGGGAAAGAGATCAAAAAGGCCAGAAGTGTTAGTCTAGTTGAAGGTAACCATGATAAAGAATGCTATGACATATGAAATGTATTTATCCAAAGAGAATGTGTGCTCAAGGAGTAAATAATAACAACAAAATGATAAAAAAAATTATCGACAATTCCACTTTGGAAGTTGCTCCAGAAATGAAAAGACAAAAATTAATTGAGAAAAAAGTTGAAAACAAAACCCAGAAGCAGTACAGGAAATAAGAGAGGAAGATACAGTGTGAGAGACTAATAAGGTAAGTATTGGCCAGGAATTTGCTGCTGATCTCTGAAGAGAATAGTGTGCCTTTCAACCTTGCAAGCAGCCCAGCTGTTCTGAAGGATTAGCGGAAATAAAAGAATTTTTTTCTAACTAAAGAGAAACCTGAACAAATTCCTATCCCCAAGTCATTTACAGAACAATCTTTTCTATGAATTTTAACTGTGTCCACTATTGCTAATTTTACTACTTTGTCATACGTTGGCTATCACTTTAATATCTAAAGTCTTGATGTTGAAAAATTTAGACATATTCGTTCATTATATACAGTATACACACAGCAAATGAAATGCAAGCACATAGAAATGGCATGTGAGAAGGTCCCATACACACACTACTACGTGACCACTGCCACTGCCTGCCTTCCATTACTTCCTCCAAACCACCGAGCAAGCACTGATAACCCTGGTCATAGGGACTCATCACTCCACTCCCCAAAGACAAAAGTTTACAAGTTTTTGCAAAATGATATTTACAAAGTGATATTTCACTACCTCTGCATTTAACATGCATCGGGCACATCTAAACATCTAGATAGACCAGATGTTTCAAGTAACGTACACAGCAGTCCAGTAAACAGCACACATGTAGCAGGAGTAATTAAAAATTCTTTAACACAAAAAGTAAAAAAAAAATATATTTTCCTATTAATTCTACTTTGTCATACTGACACCCTCTTTAACATCTAGAGTGACTAGATATTGTAAAACAGGTCCTGTTTTTTCTTTACATTCACTATGTACAGAGCAAAGTCAAACAAAATGGGACAGTGGTTTCTTTCTGCCCGTGGACCACAATGGCTAAGAGCTCTGGATTTACTTCTCCTGAAAACCAGGGCACAAGCACAATGTGGTCAACTCAGGAGAGGTTTGGCTATTCCTCTCCAAACAATATTTCAAATGAATCCTAACAAAAAAGTATTTTACAGAGTATTTACTACTTCTTATAAGATATGTCAGGCACTTCAGAGCAGCTAAAAAGACAGTACAAAAAAAACTTGGCATTTTCAAACACACAAACACACACACACACACAGACACACACACGCACGCACACGCACACGGTGGGTGTGAGAAATGAAGACTAAAATGCATACACAGTAGGGGAGGGAGGGAGGGAAGAAGGAAGGGAAGGAGGGAGGGGGAGAGAGAGAGAGAGAGAGAGAGAGAGAGAGAGAGAGAGAGAGAGAGAGAGAGAGAGAGCAATCTGTCTCCCGACCTCTTCCTCCTCCTACATGCTTATGTTTGTCTACTGGTTTGAAGGCAGAGGGAAGGGGAAAGAAAGTGGGTTGATACCCAAATGGTTATATTCAGAAGATACCTCAGATAATATCCATTACTTTGCATACAGTTTTATTTACCAATGCCATGTGAATAGCAGATAAGTTCTTACATGAAACATCTAGCCTTTCTAGATATTTGAAAGTGCTTAATACATTTAAAGGTACAAATAGTAGAATAATATTTTGCATACACAGTTTTTTTTTAACTGGAGAAATACTGTGTGTAGAAATAGAATTGTTAATCTACCTCTGAGAACAGTGTACTGGCTGTACTTGTTCAGTGGATTGAGGAGGTGGGAGGGAAGAAACTGCAAAAAGATTCCATTAGTGCACTAGACATTTCTAGCTTGCATTTCACCGTATGCTGCGTGCATCTTGTGTAACTTTGCTATACTGTATATATTGTACATAGTGGACAAATGAGTCCTATATCTAATCTCTAGGTATTAAAGAAATTGCCAATGTATGACAAAATAGAGTTAGTAAACTCACACATTCTGTCTATTCTGTTAGTTCATGGCAAGCTTGTCTTCTGAAGAGTTGTGGAAGTTTATCATCCAAGTGAGAGGTACCTGTGTCATAGAATACAGGAGAGGGGCTGAATGGGAAAAAAGGTCAGAAACTAGAATGTTCTCACCAGAAGACACTTTGAGATCTAACCATCATTATATGTGTGGTTTCAACACTACACATATAATGTGTATATAGGAGACAAATTTATGTCCTTATCTGAAATATCTAGCCTTTCTAGGTGTTTAAAAGTACACAAAGTATGTTAAAAGCAGACAGTAAATAATACATCTCATAAATTATTCTGTTTAAACTCATGATGAAATGCTGTCTTTTGGAACTAGAAAGAGAAAACCACTTCTGAGCAATGCAGCCTGACTTGGGAGGATTTAGGAGAAGAAACAAAGAAAGTAAATTTGGTAGTGCAAGATTAGTCATTGTCCCTTATTGCATATCTTATTTTGCAATGATTAGAAGACATGTATCCAAATTTGCTGCACCTGGTCTTCCTAGACAGTAAAGAGGTGCCAGTGTGTGACAAAGGATGCAGTAAAAAGGCATGTTTGTAAATTATGTTAAAATCTGTAGGAAAAAAAAACCCTCTTCTTAAAAGCACCTAGGAAGTGAAATTGTTAAAATCCCCACACAAACATGACAGTTGCATACACGTGACTCCTGGATGGAGACAATTGGAAGAGGGCCTAGACCCTGTTTAGAAGGCAGTTTCTGACCACAGCCTTCGTTAGGTGAATGTATTCACTGCAATGTACAATATACACTGAAATGCTTATTGGGAACATCGAGCCTCTAGACTTTTAAGTGCATAATAGACTTGATGTGGTCATGCAGGCCTTCAACTCGAGGCTGGGGCAGGTGGATCTCTGTGTTCTGGGTCAGCCTGTATATAGACTTTGTCTGAAAACAGGAAGGAAGTGTACCTAATGGACTGGTGGGGTGGCTCAACATGGAAAGTGCTGGCCACCAAGCTGGTGATCTGAGTTTGATTTCCGGGATCCACTTGATAGGAGAAAAGTAATTCACAACTTTTCTTTTAGCTTCCACAAGTGGAGTGGCACAGATGTGCACACAGGCATACAGTAATGCATAAGTGGGGAAAATGCACACCATGGTAAAAATAGAGGGCTGATACCACGTCTTTAGAATTACTTTGTTATTTCATAGGAATGGTCACACTGGGGAAGTGGAGGTTGAACTTGGCCTTGGAGCAGATGCTGCTACCAGGTGGTGGAGGTGGGCTCGGGCAAAGATCAGGTGCTGAGGAAAAGGCACTGTAGCGGTTGGTTGGTTCACGTTGTCTAGCCATTGGTTAGGTATGCATTCCAGTCAATGTTGCCAGGCATTAGAGGTCCGTCCCAGTGCCTAAGGATGTTAGAAGTAGCAAAAGAATCACTAAATGTCAGGCTAGTCTTTGGGGAGGGCTGTCTTCTGGGTGTGGCCTTTGTTAATCTCTCACTAGCATCATCTGCATTTAGGAGTTGTGCAGAGAAGAGGATGGGAGAGAGAAAGGCTGCTAATGCCTCTGTGTCCAGAAGACAGCTGTAACCAGGGGTCCCTATGTGCATCTTGGTAAAACACTTGTGTTCATTGTGCACAGTCCATTTCCCATCTTCTGAACATAATGTCCTAAAGGAGAGCACATGGTTAAAACTACAGCCAGTGGATATGGTAGAACTGACAAAGAGGGTCCCTCTTGAACGTGGAACTGCTAAGCCATGTCCGGACCATGTGAGGAAGTTCATGTTGCTAGGCTGACTGGAGGGCAGAGAGGTTCTCAGCATGAGGTCTGCAGCTGTGTTGAGACTGATTCCCTGAGAGCCCCTGCCGTAGGTGATCTCTCAGCTGCTCCACAGGAATACATTTCTTGAGTGGGAACACCCCCTCTTCTGCATATGTTAGTGTATAGATCTGAAGATAAACTTGGGAATGCTATACTTAGTGTGGTCTGTTGCTTTGTGTTTCTTTGTGAGCTGAGCACCGAGTGAATGCAGAATTTAGTTGTAACTTTGCCAGCCCGTCTATCTAGAGACCTGCTACTGTTTTTGTCTTCTATGAAATTTCTGGTGCCAAGGAAGATTGGATTACAATTTTGTCTGACTGACTGAGATGGTTTGGTGTATTCTTTGTTATCAAAATCCTCATGCAGCGTGGGGTTTTTAGTTGGTGAATATTCACAATGGGGCAAAAGCTCGGTACATGCTATATAATCTCAATGACCTCAGTGTTTGTACACTTGCAGGATCTGGAATGATACCTCAAGGTGAACTGCTTGTGACTGGGAGACTTTATTCTTACCTTCTTGTGTTTTGTTTCCTGTAATGCACATATTAAAAAATAAACAAGGGCTGGAGAGATGGTTCACTGGTTAAGAGCACTGACGGTTCTTCCAGAAGTCCTGAGTTCAAACCCCAGCAACCACATGATGGCTCACAACCATCCGTAATGGGGATCTGATGCTCTCTCCTGGTGTGTCTGAAGACAGTGATAGTGTACTTGCATACATAAAATAAATAAATAAGTCTTTAAAAAAGGTAAATAAGCAAAAGCTTCCTTTAAAAACTTTAAAAAGAAGGAGAGAGAAAGAAACCTGGTGATGAGAGTGAGGAAGAAGCACAGCCAGGTTGAGATGGAGAAGAAAGCACCACAGACATGACCGGTGTGAATCCTACCTCTTAAACCGAGGGTCTCCCTGTGGGCACTGATAAGGTTTTGCAGATTCAGTACTGAATAAGGTGTTTGAGTAGGATGCTTGCTGTTGGCCATAGTTCACATATTTCAGCACAAATGGCTCTTTTGTGTTACCTGTTCACTTCCCTTTAGCAGTGATTTTATGATCCTGGCTGTTACTAAGAAGCAATTCAAACATGTCTCCTCACCTATTAGTCTCCCAACAATCCTAGCAGTATTTCCAAGGAACCAACCACATTCTCTGTTTTTTCTTCAATAAAAGAATATTAATATTAATATTAGTTAATAAAGAACCAGTGGTTCTCAACCTTCCTAATGCTGCAACACAACAGGTCATGTTGTGGTGACCCCAACCATAATATTATTTCTATTGCTACTTCATGATATTAATTTTGTTACTATTATGAATCATAGTGTAAGTATGTGATATGCAGGATATCTGATATGTGACCCTTGAGAAAGGGTAGTTAGACCTCCAAAGGGATTGCTACCTACAAGCTGAGAATCACCTATTCTAAATGGTAAGCAGTAGCATAATTTAAGGGTTACTGAGTCTACTGTGAGAGCACTCACAGAAGGTTCTTACTGTACATCTGTCTCTCTTGCTTTTCTTCTAATTCTGCTCCCTTTATGTATCTGACCCTTTCATTTCTCCCCAACCTCTCCCTTCAGAGCCTCCCCAATTAGGGAGCTCTGAGCTCAGGCCCTACTCCTTGGAAAGGCATTGTGTCTACGAGCATTAGAACAAGTTTCTGCCCTTCCCTGCCCCACATCTGGAATTCCCTGTAGTGTTCAGCCATTGTGGCTCTTGAAGAGAAATGGTACCTCAAAATGCCTTAACCTGGACAATTAATAATCTGCAGAAATTGGTTCCGTGTATCTTTGAAAGTTGCAGAGTGTAAGATCATGATGCCTGTACATTCTGCATCGTGTAGGAGCTGGACTCTGGTTTGTAGATGGAGCTTTGTCACTGACCTCAGGAGTTAAAAGGAGGGAGGGAGCTCTCCAAAGCCTCTTTTATAAGGGAACTAGCCTTGTTATTGAGAGAGAAGCCATTCAGACCATATAGGAAGATATTCCATTTTCTGGATGTGACAAGCATAAAATAGTCCTCATTTGTGTCTCTCAGCCTTCTGTAACTACTAGCAAATACCTGAAATAACCAACATATACAGAGAAAAGACAAAGAGGCTCATTGTTTCAGAGGGTCTGGTTCACGACTGACGAGCCTGCTGTCTGTACTGAGGAAGCATGTCATAGATGGGCCTAAGGACCACTCTTGGCTGAGAAGGAAAAGAGGAAAAGAAGTCAGAATCCCACCGGCCTCCCCCATCTCTAACAGCCTAAGAACCTCCCAGAAGGCCCTGAGTCCACCATTTCTCAATAATGTCATTCTGGAGAACAGGGACAATAACAACAACAATAACAGGGGGGAATATGTGAGCCTGTAATGGACATATAAGAGCAACATCCATGGCAACATCCATGTTTCTCCAAAGTCAGAATTCCAATTATGAAATAGAGAACAAAATGTCATTTGGAAAACATTTCAGCCTAGGAAGATAAAGATGGCCAGCAGTTGCACCTATGTACTCCTATGTCAGCAAAAGTTGTTTTAATTATTTTATCCATGCTTTTTTGATGTGGTCAATAGAAAGATACAAATGGAAAAGCAGGGTTTTGTTGCTTAAGGGGTGGTTTGCCTCGAGTAACCCTGTCCTGGATACCCATTGAGCTTTTTCCATTTATTTCTTGATGGTGTTTTTCTTTCTGTAAAGTTAATGGTGTGAAGTTCATTAAAGAAATACAGCCCCAGATTTCTGTTCATAGTCTCTAAAACTATCTGCTGGATTGCTGGAACCATTAGAGAGACCCCTTTTAATTTTTATTTTAATGAGTTTTCTATTCTCTATGTAGGACTTGCTTGCAAGGTAATTGGTTATGCTGTTCTCATTCAGTACTCTGAGACTGATACTTGCTCATGTTAATTGGAATCCATTTTTTCCTCTGCTGTTCTCTGCTATTTCAGATGTGTATACACATGCTCTTCTTACAGAAAACAATTAAAAATAAAGTTTACCCAAAATATGAAATGCTAAGAAGTCTCCCTGAAGCTCCATCTAATTACCTGTGAAAGTCCAAGCTAGCCCTCTTGTCTTCAGAAGCCAGTGTCTTTCCTCCCCAGGTATGTATCAAGAAAGTAAAAAGTGGCTCTCTTGACAAATTGGCCAAGACATCCCTTGCTGAACATATATAAAACTCACACTGCAACTAAACAAAAGAGACACAAGACTACTTGGCACTGGCAGCCCTTGACTCTTCTGAGTAATTAGCGATGGTTGCTTCTTGACCAATGGTACATTTGGTTGCTTCTAGCCTCCTAGAGTAGAACTAAGCTCAGATAACCCAGCTTCTTGTCAATATCTTACCTAGAGCTGGCCCTATTTTCTTACACACTTACAAACTAGAATTATGTGCCCCACACTACTTATATATGAATCCTAACCTCTGTGCCAATAATATTAGGACGCTGAGTCTTCTGGGAGGCGGTTGGATCCTGAAGTTAATTCCTTTATAAAAAGGAGGTCAAGGGAGTTCACTCACCTTCATGTGAACACACAACCTGAAGGTACTAGCTATTAGGGATAACCCTCAACCAGACACTACATCTTCTGGAATTTGCATCTTGGACTACCCTCTACATTGTGAGCAATAAAATTCTGTTACTGGTAAGCCCAAACAGTCATCAAAAAGGTAACACCAAATCCCATATGAAGTTCTTTTCAAGTATCTTATGAGGAGCATGAAGAATTTGGAAGGGAGAGTTCTTGCTTTACTGAAGCAAACCAAGTAGACCTCATTTTGTTTGACTCATGTATGTCCCCACAGTGATGAGTAGGTTCTTGATAAAGGCTTGATGCACTTTCCTTTTTAATACTCAGTTAACTTATATGAGTGTCTACCTTCCCAACTCTTTCTAGATCAATTGTATGACATCATTCTCTTGCTTTATTCCTACCAGTCCCTGGGCCCTTCTGTGTCCTTTAGTACTTCTCCCATTGAAGACTCTATCCATTAGTCTTTTCCAAGTCACAATGTTTTTCATCTATACAAATGGTTACATTGAAAGTGTTAGAGATCGCTAGCTCCCACCAATATGTATGTGCATTTTCCACAAAACTCATTTACTATTAACAAAATAAAAAACACTAAACGTGCACTAAAACATAAAAATTAAATACATACCTAATACCTATGTCAACAATCTTCAACTCATGGCAAATCTACATTCATTTGTGTCCCTTGTCTCAGACTTGACAAATTATTTTGAAGCCAATGCCAGATACATAGACATTACTTTTATCATATTACTTTACTTATAAGCAAATCAGTCTGTATTTTTAGAACATGAGGGATTTTTTCAATGTATCACATTTGAATATGGCAATAGTTAATACATCTAATATGCTGTAATCTTTGACTTTCTCAGTGTTTTTAACTTTTACTGAGGAGTCAAGATCCAAATAAGCTGGCCACCGTAGTGTACACCTGGTGCCCTCTGTATCCCACTGGGAGGAAAAGGTAGGAGAACTTCAAATTCAAGGCCAGCCCAGACAACTTGATCTTGTCACAAATGTATTTTCAAATGGGTGGGGGTGACTGGAGATATGGCTCAAGGGTTAAGCACACTGGCTACTTTTCCAGACTACTTGGGTTCAATTCACAGCACCCCAAATGACAGCTCACATTTGCCTATAACTCAAGTACTAGAAAATCTGATGCCCTCTTCTAGTCTATTTGGACACTGCACATATGTAATTAATGCCCAGATGTACAGGTAGGCAAAAATTCATCTTTGTATACTGAGGGCTTAGCAGACTCAATGGTACATAGCAGTTTCTCAATGATTAGACTTTAGGACATTCATCAACAGGTATCAGGTACAAGCTTCAGTGTACAATTGAGAGAGATGGCAGGGTAGCTCAACACTAGAACACTAGCCAGGAAGGCACAACAACTCGATCCTCAGCACTGACATAAGCAGGAGTTTCATGTGTATTGAATTAACTTCCCAACTCTCCTTCAGTGTAGCACTGTGAGTTAAATATTATCACTCTCAGTTTACAGGAGATAAACCAAGGCAGAAGGTAGCCACATAACTAAATATTCCTTCAACTAGGAAGAGAGAGAATCAATAATAGATCCCATGTATGTGATGAATAGGTGTAGAATATGGGAGCCGTGTTGGCCCAAGCCTTTAATCCCAGAACTGGGAAGGCAGAGGTGGGAAGACTTCTGTAAGTTGGAGGCTGCCTGGACTATATAGTGCATTCCACGCTAACCAGGGATTCATAGTGAGGAGAGAGAGAGAGAGAGAGAGAGAGAGAGAGAGAGAGAGAGAGAGAGAGAGAGAGAGAAAGACTCAAAGAGAGCACATAGAGAAGTATTTGCAAAAAAGAAATCACTCAACCTCAAAATATATTCACAATAATAGCCAAGGTTTCACCATGAGGACTCAGTGTCAGCAGTCTTTGAAAGAGATGTTTTCGATAGTGTTGTGAATTTTCTTACTAAGAGGCAAAGCTGGAGTGGGAGGGACCACGGCAGTGGTTATCTACTAAGATGACTGGAAAAAAATTCTGATTATAATGATGAGACATAACAAATACTAATTTTCCTTTGGTCTACATGCTTTTTGAGTTTTTATTGTTGAATTATTAGTGTTTATGGTTTTTTCTATTTTTTAAATAGTTCTAGATGCTAGAAGTGGGAAAAAAAGATGAAAACATGGTGATCTATAAGCTCACTGAGAATAAATGAAAGAATCACAATGCCCAGACTTACACAATTAGACAGGGCCTGGCTACACACCAAGAACTTTTCATCCTCATGCCTGGGTGATAAATTATACCATCATTTTCAGGGACCATTTGCCATAGAAAAGCAAATTAACCCAGTAATTTTTAAATTAGACTTCTGAGGCTTCACAGAGTCACATAACAGTCTGGTTATATTTTGGACCTGAGGCCCTGGCTTCCTGAGTCATCTTAGATTTTACTCCAACTGCTGTTTGATTTGCAAAGAAGTTCCATGAATTTTTCAGGCTTGAAGCCCCTATTGATGGAAGCCAGGAATAAGAACAGGGCAAGTTTTAACTACCTCTTAATTTCCCCATCACTTTGTGTTCTACATGTCAGTGTTAGGGATCCTTAAACCTCACTGGCTCCGAACATTGTATGTATTTTAGGACCTTGGGATCTTGGGATTTATTGGCTGAGCTACATTCATTTTCATAGGAAAGACAAATGACAAGTGCTGTTGTGACTGAATATCCTATAGGATTATTTGACGGTTATTTATTGAAAATATAGTCTTTGAATTAACACTGGATGACTTTAAAAATTAGCATGTATTTCAATAGAATGCCTTCCACTGCTTCTGTGTAATTCTCTCTCTCTCTCTCTCTCTCTCTCTCTCTCTCTCTCACTCTTTTTTTCACTCACTCACTCATCTACCAGTCCCCTCATTCATTTAATTCATTTACTTATTGAGTGAATGTTTTCACTGAACACTACGTGTACCCCAAACACTCCACTGGAAGAGAGCAGTAAACTAGGGGGCAAGAAAATCTCTCTCCCCACTTCCCAGGGACCCACCTAGGTGAGCCTATATCACTCTTAGGACCAGCAAAGATTGTTGTTTTCTGATATTAGGGTGAAGTTGTTTTGATACAGAATTATTTTCAGATAATCAAAATACTGATCATCATAGTAAAAAGACAGTAACTGGAAATCTTAATCAATGAAAACCACAAACTCTCAGAACACATATTAGATATGCACCAAACAAAGGAACAAACTTTTAGATAAGCTTTATTTTGTGTTTAGCTTTGCTTGTTTTAAATAATTCAGAATGGACTTCATAACACACATATTTGATTTGCATGAACATGTGATACAATTAGGTCCAGGGCATAAGGCTGGCTTTGGAGTCAGATTATTTGTTTTTAAAATGATTGTTATTTTCAACTCTGAAACCATGGACATGTTTGTCCTCTAAAGTGGTTTTTTTTTTTAAAAAACATGGGAGTGTTGAGAAGGCATTTATAGTAAGCCTGAGAGTGAAAGAGTTCACATCATTTTAGTCCCCTACTTAGAAAACAGTGTGTGGTGAAATTTCCTTGGGTGTATTGAGTATCTGCACCTGCAGGCTACAGAGCCAAATTGCCATGGAATTCCAGACCAGCCCATGTGTACAAAAAGGAACCACGAGGCTTGGGCAAGAGCCAAGGCAGAGACAGCAGTCAGCAGATAAGATGTATACTTGATGAAATAGGCTCCTAGTGTTATGCTACAATGCCTAACTTATCCTGAGGTAGGAACCGATGGTGTATAGCATGTTTTCATTACATATTATATTAGATAAAGTCACACTTGCTCAAGGTGGAAATCACCTGAGGTCACAGTCTTTTGGCAATAGATTTTCTTCTGCGATTCATCAACTCTTTGAGAACTATATCAAAGCTTTTCATTTTCTCTGAACAAAATGCATGCATGCCCCTAGTGAAATTCCTTCACTAGAATTAGTGAACACAGAGCAAACAAACCCTAACTTCTAAGATTCTGTCTTGCAAGTGCATACTGACAGGAGTCTGATATAGCTGATGCCTGAGAGGCTCTACCAGAGCCTGAAAAATACAGAGGCAGATCCTTGAAGCCAACCATTGGACTGAGAACCGGGTCCCCAGTGGAGGAGCTAGAGAAAGGATTGAAGGAGCTGAAGAGATTTGTAACTCCATAGGAAAAACAACAATATCAACCAACCAGATACCCCAGAGCTCCCAAAAACCAAGCCACCAACCAAAGAGTACACATGGAGGGACCCATGGCTCCAGCCACACAAGTAGCAGAGGATGGCCTTATCAGGCATCAATGGGAGGAGAGGCTCTTAATTCTGAGAAGGTTCTATGCCTAGGTGTAGGGGAACACGAGGGCAGGGAGGAGTGAGTGAGTGAGTGAGTGAGTGAGTGAGTGAGTGAGTAAGGGAGCACCATCATAGAAGCAGGGGGAGTGGGGATGGGATGGGAGTTTCTGGAGTGAAACCTGGGAAAGGGGATAACATTTGAAATGTAAATAAAGAAAATATTCAATAAAAGAAAAACAAGCAAAAAGATTCTGTTTTGCAAGCAGATTTAGCAAATTTTGTTTACTTAAGTGATATTATAGCATTTAGTATGTTCCTGACTATAGCATTCAAGAATTATCCTATGCATTCACAGTCAGGAAAGGAAGGTTGATATGAAATAGTGCAACTGCCAAACACTCACTAGACAACTGTAGGCCTGTGGCTATGTATACACAGATTAGGTAATACTTTCATATCTCTTTATGAGATCATATTTTAGGTGAATTTTATCAGTGTTAAAGGATTGTTTCTCATTTTTGACCAAAGATTTGTTCTTGTACTAAGAAGAAAGAAAGAAAGAGAGAAAGAGAAAAAGAGAGAAATAAAGAAAGGAAGGAAGGAAGGGAGGGGGGAAGGAAAGAAGGAAGGAAGGAAGGAAGGAAAGAAGGAAAAAAGGAAGAAAGGAAGAAAAGAATGGCTAGAGTAGAAGGCAATAAGAGATTTCTTGGCAAACAATCCATACAGACTTACTGCCAGTGGCTAGTTCTCTGAGTATTTCTAGATTTAAAACATGTTCCTTCTTCCTGTTTTGTTTTCCTGTCTCCTTGCTTCTTAGTATATGAATAGAACCCTGTAGAGAATGGATAAGTGTTGGTATGTTGTCCTGAAAGCTGTAGAAATCACCAGTTTCAGCCCTCATTTTGTGGGCAGTACACATAAGCATGTGCTCACACCTGTCTACAGTCTTGGCTCGCCTCTGAGATAGAATATAGAAGAGCAGTTGCTATTTGTCTGAGAAAATGGTTATTCTGATTGTCAGTGAGATTATATAGAAAAAGTGGGTATAGTAAAAGGCAACAGCCAAAGTTATCAGTTCCTACAGGTTTTTGTGTTGCAATATATTCTCCTGAGAAGACCACTCACACACATAGTCAAGCCAATAAAAAGTCTATATTAGCCAGCTGGCAACTACTCTCAGTGTTTGGAACCCAGAATGAGCTTTTAAGCACAAAAACTACATCGTGGGCTGATAAACATCAGTTGCAAAACTAGTTAGCCAGAAGTGGAACTACAGAAAGAAGCCATAAAAGCAAAGAGAACACATTTAGATACTTTCTCAGAACTATCAAGGCTGACAGATTAGGTTTTTGTTCTCTTTTTGACAGGTGTTGCTGCCTATAATTCCAAGGCCAGATGGTACTTCTGTCATGGCGTCAGTATACTAAGGTCTGGGGTCCCTTTACAGTTTATGTGTAATTTATATGCTTGTGTATGTGAGAGAGTGTGCAAGGGCACACATGTCATAGTCTGGGTTTAAATATCAGGACAAACTCTGACTCTGGTAATGGTCTCTCACCTTCTAAACTTTTTTTGAGGCAGAGTTTTTATTGATGTTGATGTTTTAGTTGGGATGGTTATTTTATGTCTAACTGGCCTCCAACTTTCCAATTCCTCTGTCCTTGGCTCCCATCTAGAAACACTAGGACTGAGGTATTTACCACTTGCTCAGCTTTATGTGGGTTCGGAAAATTCAAACTCAAGTCCTCGTACTTTCAAGGCCACTGGACATCTCCCCAACCCCATAGTCTCTAAGTGTTTAAGGATAAGACTATGTGGGGGAAAGTTTTTAAATGAAGACTTTTGATTGTTGAATCATCTCAAACCCCCTTGTATGACTATCAAACCAAAAATCATGCAGAGAAACTCATTTTAATGTACGATTCAGCAAAGCCCCCTATCTCACCATACTGGACTCAGCATACAAATATGTTTGGCTTGAGGATTTGACACGAGATGCCCTCCTCCACTGAAGCCTTTAGCATTCCAGTCCAAGAAAAAAGGCAGTGACATTGTATGATGTTTGCATCTCAGATCTGATCAAAACAGAAGATCTTTCCCCATGCCAAGAGGAGGGATTACATCTTCTGATTGAAGAAAATGAAGAAACGGTAGCGTTGGAAGACAGAATGTGTTCATATAACAAAAAATGTACTTTATAGCCTAGTGGTTTGTTACTTTTGGGAAGCTATGACCAAAGATGCCTGAGGGACATAAGTTAAAGAAGAAAATTATTTATTTAGAGCCACAATGTCAGAGAACCGTCTACCAGGAAGGGAACCTGTAGAAGAAGAGTGAGTCATCTATGGTAAACAGAAAGCAGAGACTAGACAAACAGGAAGATGGCAAAGCAAGATGAAGTCACTAAGAACACCCTGCAGAGACCTACTTTCTCCAGTAGGCCCCGCCTCTTCCTGTTCTACACCTCCCTACAATGGCCCATCTTCAGAGGCATAAGGGATGAACTCACTGACTCGTTCAGAATCCACCTTTTTTATAGCCCTCTCTGGAGTACTCTCCCCACCAACTGATATTCCAGACAGTTCTCTGTTCAATCAAGTTGATAGTCAAGATTGGCCAGAGTAGTCTATGTTCCACTTGCCAGTTTTGGGAAGACAATAAAGACAACAGATGTAAACAGCTGTCTACAGAGCTGAACTGTTGCAATATTCTCAATGGTATTATTAGTCACTGTATACTTTCGCTAACGTACAAATGACAACAGAAGCAGCAGACCATCACTCACAGAAGCATCCTATTGTGCACTCTGAAGGGAACATCCATCATCCTCGTGTAACCTCATATAAAAAGCACAATTTATTTATTCCTGAAGGGTTGCGTAATAGCCATCAAACAAATGTATTCTTCATTTGTTTAAGTTATGTAAGTGGGTTCCTATTTTATAGCTTTAAAAAAAAAAGAGCCCACCATTGATACTGAAACTGTAAAGAACACTTTGTAAATGTTTAAGAAGGGTGTGGAAGTATGAGCAAAGGCCTTCAAATGCACGGTCTTTTCTTCCTAGGCAGGAAGTGCTGAACATGAGAGGAACTCCCCACACTCCCACCTCTTAGCCTGCAGCCATTCATAGAGCTTAAATCTTTCTCTAAGGTAGGACAGAAACACTGTGTCTAATACCTATAGAGACACGGGCTCCCCTACGGAACAGGCTGAGTGTCCCTTTATCAGGGAAAAATTTTGTCTGAATTAGCACAACTTCCTTAAAGCAGTGTTATTTCCTTTGATGTCAGTGGTTCAAGACAAGTTCACTCCCCGAAGCCACTTCTTCTGACTTTTTTTCAAGGTCTCAATAATTTCAATGTAAAGTGCAAGCTTACGTGTAGCTACTGAATAATGCTCACAGAAATTTGCTTTACAATGTAACCCGCTCTACCCCTCTAATCTGAAGGACATTTTTGACATTTTTTTTAGTACTAGTACCCAGCTCCATACCTAGGAGAATAATACATGTAATTTTGTGTCAATCCGCCTAATTTGTCAAAACAAATAGGAGAAATCTAATAAGGTGTGAGAAAAATCATGATCAGGCAGCAGTTGGGATCCCAGAGGCTGAATTCAGCTGGAGCTGATGTGAATGCTCAGATTGCTGTTTTGTATTCTTGAATAAATATTAATATCCACTTAAAACTTAGTTTCACTCAATTAGAGGCAACTGTGGCTTGAAAGCCTGTTAGAGACACACAGGTGTAAAGAAAACATGGTAAAGTAAATAGAATGATCTGGATATATCGTTAGAGTAAAAGTGGTTTGGAAGATAGATATGGGTCTAACAAAATACTGAATGAGGCCCTAAAGTGTTAACTCGGCCGCTCTCATTTTCCACCGAGGTTCCCATCACAGAGTAACATCTCGGTGGACTGGATCCCGTTACAGCAGTGCTTTGTGGCTGAGATTTCAGGGTAGATCTACAGGGCATTATTCCCCTACCTAACAGTATAATGGCGGCGTCTTTATTCAGCACTCCAGGGTAAATTAAACCTTCAGAGAACAGAATCCTCTCCCTTTCACCTGCGCTTTTCTTTCTTTCTTAGCCTAATGTTTCTCTACTTACAGATAAATGGCCCGTCATCACTCAGAAGAACAAAAGTCGGACACTTTGAATAGTCTGTAATGACTCCTTGTCTTTTAGCATCTTGCTTGCTGAGCTTTAAAAATCTATGCCCCAGACATGCAAATAGGGTTTTATCACTGTCTTTTCTCACACCCGGCCCATCTTACTGAAACTCCTACCCATCCCCTTAATCAGGCCAAGGCTCTAAGAGCTGCTGGAGCTTCTCAGTATCTTGGTTTCCCTTCTCTGTCTGTTCCTCCTTATCAGTTTCACACTTTCCTTCCTCCGAAACAGTGGAAGCAGAGTTTGGGCCTCATCAGACTCATAAGGATCTCAGTGATGATGGTCAATGCACACCCCAGAGCTTCCGATTCTGAAGGTCAGGATGGTCCTGGGCTCTGCACTTGCAAATCCCCAGTACATAAGGCAAGCCCAAAGCTGTGGCTTTAATGTCAGGAAGCCACTGTCCTTGGAATGACTCTCAAAATTCCACCCAAGACTTTGCAACCAGAGAAATAGTCTGACTAGATCAGGACAGACAGCTGAAAACAAGCACCAAGAGTTTCTGTAAGATCATTTTGATTTGTGAACTAATTTAGCATTTATTTTGGTATCTCAGAAGTGCTTTGGGTATACCCAATTCTACAAGCTGTCCTGAATGGTTACAAGTTATAGAAAAAAGACACTGAGCAAGTACATTTCCTTCTCCTTCCCTCTCCTTCCTTCTCCTTCTCCTCCTTCTCCTTCTTCTTTTCTTCACCTCCTCCTGGTCCTCCTCCTTGTCCTTCTTTTTCTTCTTCTGTTTTCAGTATTAATTTTGTCTTTCAATCATTTTGCTAATTTGACTGCTAAAACACATACATGCATTTAATGAATTTTAGGCACTTTCAATCACTGTCACTCTCTCTAATTTCCTTTCCTCTCCTGTTAAAGACCATCTTAAAAAAAAAAAACCCAAGTCCCTTTTTGCCTTTCGTCTTTTTGTGTCCCATTGAGTTTAACTAGGTCACTCACATGAGCCTGTGTGGGGATCCTTTAATGGAGCATAGACACTCTGTCAGTGGCTGCCTCACAGAATAAAATGGCGCACACTCCCAGAAATCATTAACTGTTAACAATCCCTTGGTGGTGTGGTGGCATCTCATAGTCCCTTCCCATCCACGAGGAGATGTTGATGGGCTCAACCTTGTATGAATTTTGTACAATGTCCACAGCTGCAGTGAGTTATGAATGCAATAGTAATGACACCGTTTACAGCATTGTGCTACAGCACAGCACACTCTTCCTTATCTCTCGCCCCTACACTCTTTCTTCAGTATTCCCTGAACCTTGGTGTAGGTGACTGAGAAGTCCTTTTTAGGTACGGCACTCAACATTTGCTTCTCCATACTTTGAGAATCGTTTCTCAAATACAAATAAAAAAATTTATAAAAATTTCAAAAATAATACAAAAGAAGTATTTCTCAATACTTTGGCCAGTTATGAGTCTCTGCATTAACTGCTACCCATTGTGAAAAAAAAAGATTCTCTGATGAAAGCTGAGAGGATCCCTAATCTATGCAGATTTTATATCTTAAATTTGTAACTGTGGCTATGTCTTTTTTTTTTTAAAGACAGAGTATTGTATAGCCACGACAAGTCTCAAGCTCACAATGCTCCTGCTCACCTCTTGTGTGCTGAGGCTACAGAGACTGCCAACACATTCTCTTTATTCTACCTTGAGCTATTGTTTTGTAGATCAGGTCATTTTCAATTTTTTTTCCAGTTATGTCCATCATGAAAATGTGTTTTTGTGCCTTGAATATGAAATATCCCCCATAGATTCATACATTCAACATTTGATTTCTAGTTGGTGAATCTATTTTGGAATGTTCTGGAAACCTTTGGATGTGGTACCTAGCTGGAGAAAGTGAGTCCTAGTAAGCATGCCTTTGATAGTAATCCTGATCTCCAGTGCCTTCCCCACTCTCTCTGTTCATGTCTTCCATGAGAAGAATAACTTCCTATCTTACCCACTCCTGCTCCAACTGCCATGATGTCCTGCCCAAACATATAGGACCAAGCCACCATGAACTGAACCCTCTGAAACTGAGAGCCAAAATAAATCTTCCCTTCTGTGGTGTTTTGAATGAGAATGTCTCCATAGGCTCCCGTGTTTGAATGTGTTGGGAACTATTAGAATGGGTAGCCTTCTTGGAGGAGGTATATTACTAGTAATAGAGAGACTTTGAGGTTTCAAATGCCCTTACCATCCCACAATGTCTCCTTCCCACCCTTCTACCCCTCTACCTTCTGCCTGGATCAAGGTGTAAACTCTTAGATGTTGCTTCAGCACTATGCTTACCTTTGCGCCACCATGCTTCCTGTTTTGATGATCATAGATTGTAACTCTCTGAAATTGAAAGCAAGCTCCCAAATAAATGCTTCCTTTTATATGAGAAGTCTTGGTTATTATAGCTCTTCACAGCAATAGGACACCAAGACACCTGCCTTGTTTATGTGCACACTTGTCATAGGACCTAAATGTAACTAATACAATTGCTGAAAGGCTTCTTCAAACTTATAGTCTCAAATTTTCATATGGTTAAGAATCTATCTCATGAGAAATAGATTATGAATTCTGATTCAGCTGGATTAAGATCAAAGATTCTATATGTACAAGAAAGTTCCAGGTGTTGTTGATAGTGCTGTACTCACATTTTAAGGAAGAAAAAAATAGATTAAGATTTTTTTTTTGAAAATCTTGATTAAACACTGTGAAGAAACTTAATATACACTCCTGAAACTTTAAGCATTTTCAGATTAAAACCATCTTTTGGTTTGCTAGGACATGATCATAATATCAGCACTCAGGAATCAAGAGGAACATCATTAGGCTCTGACATAATAAGGCCCCACTTCCTGAGTGAGGTAACCCAATCACAGAAAAACACACATGGTATGCACTCATTGATAAGTGGATACTAGCCCAAATGCTTGAATTACCCTAGATGCACAGAACACATGAAACTCAGGAAGGATGACCAAAATGCGAATGCTTCACTCCTTCTTTAAAAGGGGAACAAGAATATCCTTGGGAGTGAATAGGGAGGCAAAGTTTAGAACAGAGGCAGAAGGAACACCCATTCAGAGCCTGCCCCACATGTGGCCCATACATATACAGCCACCAAACTAGATAAGATGGATGAAGCAAAGAAGTTCAGGCCGACAGGAACCGGATATAGATCTCTCCTGAGAGACACAGCCAGAATACAGCAAATACATAGGCGAATGCCAGCAGTAAACCACTGAACTGAGAACGGGACCCCCGTTGAAGGAATCAGAGAAAGGACTGGAAGAGCTTGAAGGGGCTCGAGACCCCCATATGAACAACAATGCCAAGCAACCAGAGCTTCCAGGGACTAAGCCACTACCTAAAGACTATACATGGACTGACCCTGGACTCTGACCTCATAGGTAGCAATGAATATCCTAGTAAGAGCACCAGTGGAAGGGGAAGCCCTGGGTCCTGCCAAGACTGAACCCCCAGTGAACGTGACTATTGGGGGGAGGGCAGTAATGGGGGAAGGACGGGGAGGGGAACACCCATATAGAAGAGGAGGGGGAGGTGTTAGGGGGATGTTGGCCCGGAAACCAGGAAAGGGAATAACAATCGAAATGTAAATAAGAAATACTCAAGTTAATAAAGATGGAAAAAAATAAGGCCCCACTTCAAAACAATGTCTTTGTGAAATTCTTGTTATGGCACTGTAGTTTACATGTTTATGTTGTAGTCATTAGGTGGCATTTACCCACAAATTCAACCTCACAGCACTCTGTGGCCTTCAGGTAAGTGTCAAATATCTGAGACCATCTCTTCAAGGAATAACAGCCACTCACTATTGATCTTCTGCAAGGTCACTTCATGTCATAATTGTAGCTATGAGTGAATCCATTTGCAGGAAATGAAACTAGCCAGGTATTCTCTAACCCTTAAGGTAAGATGTATCCCCAAGTCTGGAATTTAGAGCCTGCTGTCAAGTCAACTTTATAAACACAGTGCCAACTAAGGCTGTTTGCACATAGAGTAAGAATATGCTTCCAGAAGACCTACAGGAGATTGTGGGGATAGATAGAGAAGCAGACGGAGACAAGTAAGAATGTAGTCTCAAGAGAAAGCCTTAACCCCATAATCTTAATCTGGTCCATGGGGCCCAGAAGCATCAGTTCCACTATGGGTTTGTCTAGCTTTTGGGCAAAAGATTAGGCCTAAGTGTGTCACTCTGGTTTATTAGTCAGTGAATATAGGTCAAAGGTACAGAAAACCTGTCAGGCATCTCCAAGCCAGTTGACTTCCGTCAGCCAAAGGCAATGGTCCAGTCAGAAGCAAACTATTGACAACACCTTTCCTTACAGCCAAAGGGACACAGATAGGGGTTGGTGAATGGGGTCTGAGCAGGAAAGCAGTACAGCCTACTGGGATACAAAGGGACTCCTAAGTGTGCATTGGCCGCTTGGAATGCAGACATCTTTCCCTGGTGGTCAAACAGACCCTTTCTCCATACAGATCACTTAGGGGAGATATAGAATGAAGGTATACATTGTAGAGAGACACGGGAAGAGAAGTCAAGTGCTGGCCTGAGATACGTCAGAAGAAATAGGAGCGTAGTTAGGACTCGGACACGAATCACGAACTCCTAAATAAAGCTTTATGTGGGAACTCAGCAAGGAGGAGTAGGTCGAAGTCCTAGGCAGCTAAGTAGCCTCACAACATGGCTCCTGTTCTACAAATCCTTCAAGAAAAAGCTTGGCAGCCCCCAGGGCTACATCTATGGGTTTCCCTTTCCTTTCCTGCAAGCTGCACATTCTCCAAGTCTGTAGTCTCCCAGGAAATCAAAGAGGCCTTCTGTTCTATCAGATGACAAACATCTCGTTTTCTTGGCACAAACTCAACAACAAGCAAATGCCAGACTTCCAGATTTCGTAAATGAGCGAATCCAAAACCTAGAAAAATCCTTGCCAAGGCTAAAGAGGAGGTGGGTGTTTGCAGCTAACTATTTAGCATTTCAAAGTTAATTACATTTATTTCCCTTATCATAGCTTTCTGGGTCTAAAGAAACTTCCATAAAGCAGAGACATAGCTGCCTATAAATGTCCTCACTAATAGTTCATAATTTGTCTCCAAGGGGGGACATGTGTAACCTCTTTCATACTGAAAGTGTGCAATGTTTTCTAATTGTGGAAGGTACCTACCTAAGGAAACACACAATATATTCTATTCATCGTGTTGAATTAAAATAATTTTTAAAGCAAAAATGTGTTAGTGGGGAATGAAAGACACTGTCTAGACAGCTTGCTCCAGGCGGAATGCACAGTGACTGGCACAGCTGAATGGCTTGCCCTTTGATCATTAATGGGCAGTGATAGGCAGCTGAGAACTCTGGGTACCCAGAGATGACTGGGCACTGCTCAGGTCCTGATAGAGCAGAAGAGCAAGCTGCATAGCACTCTGTCTTCACTTGTTCCTCTGCGTACAAGGTGCTGTGATCACCTCCTCCACCAATGCAGATGAGAGGTTCATGGGGCAGGCTCACACTTCACCCCCGATTTCAGGTTCAACTGATGACAGCTGCAGCTCCTTGTCTGACCTCCTAAACTGCTCACCCACGGTTCTGCTCACACGAGTAAATTCTAATGCCATTCTTTGAGTTTCACCTCTGTCATCATCTCATCTGTTCTTCACAAACCACGGCCCGTCCGTTAGTCAATGCTGCTAACATTAAGTCCAGTCCCTGAACTTGACCATTTCTATCACCTACTGCAGTTATAGTTGAGAACTCATTTGCAAAAGACATTCCTTGTGTTACTGCGCTGATCATATTTGGGGATTGGACCATTAATAGGTGACTATTTCTTTGCGGCTCTGCCCTCATGGATGGCTTCCTTAATCCATTAGTGGATTATTTAGTTCTTAGAAGAGTGGTTTGGTTTGAATGTGTCCTTCTGGAGTATTTGCTATCTCAGCTTGTAGCACCCTCCACCACTAAAAGCTGGGCTTTCTGGCTCCTTGCTATTTCTATATCTAGAACTGTGGATAAATCCTTTCAAGCTACATAGTTTTCTCAATCTGTTTTATTCAGTCACAGTGACAGCAAAACTGAGAGGCTGGGGGACGTGATTCAGTGATCGCTTGGACGATGTGATGCCCTAGGTAGGAAGTTCAGCACTACAAAAAAAGTCAACTAAAAGAAAGAAAAGAAAATAGACTAAGATGTCACTTTCGCCGCTTTTATAGTTCAAGTCATCATCACCATGTCTTGCCTGGTAGTTAAAATCTCTCCATCGGTACTCTCAATGGTCTTTCTTTGTTACCAGCCCTTGGTTCACAGTACATCAAGAGGGATCCTTTGAAAAACACAAATGAGATGTGTTGCAGACTGTTTGTCAAAACTTTCCAACTCCATCAAAGTGAAGCTAAGGATGTTTCTAATACAACACCTACCAGGCCCCCGCATATAAACTACATTGCCCTTTTACCTGCCTTACTCGCCATCCCCTGCTTTCCCAAACCATTGTTTCCAGAACCTCCAGGCATGGTCTCACCTTCTGTGCTCTCACAGCAAGGCTGACGTCTATGCTTCAGATAGGTCTTCAGTCATACCTCTTTCTACTGTGCGGTCTCTGCATCTCAGTAACAAGTCCTTAACTTTTATCATACTAAAGTATTGCTTGTCTATGGTGTTTTCCCCCGTAGAACCATGTGTCACAAGAACTATGCTGTGTACCTCATGTGTTCTACTCATTAGAGATCTGCTAAAGTCTTACAGGGAACTTGGAAACTGGCGACTTGACACTGGTTCGTGAAGCTGGGAGAAGAGGCAATCATCACTCAAGGCAGACAAGGCTCCTATTTTTATAGGTTTTAGGGTCCAGAGTTGTATTTCCCTGTTTTATTGTCACTAACCACAAGAGACCATTTAAATCTAAAGCCATTAAAATTAAGCAGAACTGTAGAATCAGTTTTTCAGCAGCGTCAACCTTATTACAAGTGCAAAATGGTCTCACTGGGTGTAGGTTTCTAGTTAGCTGTTTCCTCCATCCGAGCTAGTTCCAACGAGAGAGTTCTTTTCGGCTCTGACAAATACCGTAGGCTTCGTCAACCCCAATTCCCTTGTGAAAACTCTGCAGTTCAAGGAAACAGTGACTCAAAGAAGTTCATACAGTTGCTCAATGACAAATACAGTATTGAATCCAACTCCTCCAATTCCACAGATTGTTGTGGATAATAAACAGTATGTGGACATGCTGTGGATTTCCTTCCAACGTATCAGTGTAGGAGACAAGCAACTGAGAGCCGATTTCTCTCTGTGTGTCTTCTGTGAATACCGTCGGTTACAAAACAGAAGAGCAGCAACTTGGTTAGTGTCTATCTCTTTTCTCCTATCTCTGTCTGAAACCCTTTTCTTCTAAGGCATGTCTTTCTTGCTGTATAAGGCTTGTTGAAATGTACAGCTTAATTCCTTTTTAGAAAATAAATAAATAAATAAATAAATAAATAAATAAATAAATAAACAAACAAACATTTTTTCTTCCTTCATTTGGCAGCCGGGAGATAGGTTTGTGAGCAACCTAGGCTAATCCAAGTCATTGTCAAAGGGAACTTTAGACACAGAACTTGATGAGGTGGCCACTCCTAGCCCTTAGGCCACTGCACGTAGGGAACACCGATTCCACTGGCCTTGTTTTCTACTTGATTTTACTTCACTACTTGTTCGTTTAGAGGTAGGCTCTTACTAGATATTTCTTGGATTTACACTCCTACCTCAGTTCCTACATTACTGAAATTATGAGCACAGGCTACCATGCTTATCTTCCTAACCATTTGAAAATGTCAGTCATCTTTCTTATCATTTAAATGGGATACTCCATATTCAGAAATCACTATTTTTTTTTAGGTCAAATAATCTGGTGCTTATTTCTGTCAATTGCAGCTAAAAATTCTATCTGATAAAATGCCTTAATCATATTAAAATTTATTTGATTTTATAAGGAAGATTAAAAACTGTTTTTCTCTTAAAACTCCCCTCTCCTGTTATTACTCCCTTCCCCCCATTCCCGCCACCTCTATTCTATCATCTCCCCTTCTTTAAAAATCCCTCCCCAAAGTCTTCTTAAAGTGAGTGCCCTGGCTTTTCTACATACTCCAGTTTAAATACAAATCTTAGTGAGAGAGAAAATGTGTGATATTTTTGTCTTTCTGAGATGGGCTTCCTCAGTGTGATTTCGTTTCCAGTTCTGTCCATATACCTGCAGATTTCACAATTTCAGTTTGCTTTACAGCTCACTAAAAATTCCATTGTGTGGAAGTACCGCGTTTTTATTACATGTTCGTCAGCTGAGAGATAGCTCCCCCCACCCCATCCTATATTGTGAATACAGCAGCACGGACCTTGGAGGAGCAAGTGTCTCTGTAGTAACTATAGAATCCCTTTGGTCTGTGGCTAGGAGTAGTATAGCCTGGTCATGTGGTAGATCCATTTTTAGCTTTTAAAGGAAGCTCCCTAATGATTCCCACAATTATTACACCAGTATGTAGTCCCATCAGCAGAGAATAAATGTTCCCCTTTCTCCACATCCTTACCAGCATCTGTTTTCTTGATCTTCACCTTTCTGGCTGGAATAGTAGAAAAGTAGTGTTGCTTTGCATATCCCGAAGGCTAAGATATTGAGCAGTTTTACAAATATTTCTTAGCTCTTTGCATTTCTTCTTTTGAGAAACTCAGTTCCACAGAACACTTTTTAATTAGGCTGTCTGTTTTCTTGGTGTTTAGGGATTTACACATACACACACACACACACACACACACACACACACACACACACACACATACATGCACACACCAGTTCCTTGTATATTCTAGATACTAATCCTCAGTTGGACATCTGAGAAAAAGAAATTTCTATTCTGTAGGATGCGTCTTCATTTGATTGATCGTCTCTTTTGCTGTAAAGCTTTTGAGTTCTACAAGTTCCCATTGGTTGACTGTTGGTTGTTACTTTCTTATGCTATGGGAATCTTATTGAAAAGTCCTTAACTGCATCTGTGAGTGGAGCAAGCACCCTCTTCCCTCTAGGAGATTCAGAGTATCTTGTCCTATGTTGAGGTCCTTGATGTATTTGCAGTTGAGATTTTGGGAATGGGTTGTGGAGTTGGGTGTGGTGTCAGAGATAAGAATCAAATTTTATTCTTCTACATGTTGCATTTAGTTTTTCCAGCACAATTTGTTGAAGATGCTCTCTTTTCTTTAATAGGTATCTTTGTCAAAAGTTATGCTTTTGTAGAAGCATGGACTTATACGTGGCTCCTTTATTCTATTTTATTGATCCATGTGCCTGTCTGGAAAAACGACTAAAAGAAACATTAAAAATCAGCCTTTACTATCAATTGATGTAAAACTTCTGCTGATGATAAGAAATTCAAATCTTTGTATCTCCTCCACATTGTAAACCATTTATGCAAATATTTAACCCCCACCCCAAACCAGTCAAACTTTTGTTTACTGGAAAGACTTGCTCTATTTCCGGTACTTGATGGCCTGGAGCAATGACTCCTTCCTTCTGTCCTTCATTTTCTTTACCCTTTTTTTTAAATACCTAGCCAATCTAGAAAAACTGTGAGGTAGGAACCCAGCCAATGGGAAAAAACACAATCACCACCTTTGTTAGAAAAAACCAACAAGGATGGCTCCTGCCCTTTGTGCACTGCATGCTCTTGTGCTTTTGTGAGTACTGCACGTTCTCTAAATTCTGGAGTTAGCAATCCTTACTGGCTGAAGCTTTTTTTCCCCTTTTGTTGTTTTTAATGGTAGTAATTGAATCAAGGACTCACGAATGGTCAAAGGGCAAAGAATAAAGGACTGTGGAGTGTCAACTCCAAATAAGACCTTCGTGTCACACTTCTTCCGGTGAGACTCAGGGGACATCACAGGAAAGGATGCAACAAGATTGTTAGAGGTAGAGGTTGGGAGGTCAGCTTCAAAATAGCATCCTCTGCACAGGACACAAACTAATGTGGGAGCATTTGAATGCACAAGATTAGAACAACAATCAATTCGACCATAGATGGAGGAGGGGCTTGTGAAACCCCACCACAGGCTGTGGAACTATTAGCAGTAAATAGCTTTTGTACACAGCTTTTGAACCTGCAGCTTCAGATACTTGCACAATGCCTGCCCAAGAACATGCCAGTCAGTAAGACTGGTAAGGGACTCATGAGGTTCCACTTCTAACTGAGGAGTTACTGGTGACTGATGGCTGCTGAGGGTGTTTTCAGTATTTTGGGTCACAGCCTGTTCCCCAACAGACCAGGTTTGGCCATTTTCAACTAATAAAAAGAGTCAAATTAAAAGTGAAAAGCAGAGAAAGAAAATTTAAGCAACACAGCAACATTAAGAAGAGAGGCAAGGAGATCCAGAGGGATTGCCTCCCTTTTTCATCTTTACAACTTAACAACAGAGTAAAGCTTAAAGCTACCTTATGCTACTTTAAAGGAGCTAAGAGATATGTGTAACTAGCAGAGGTATTGTACTTCGCCTACTATTGTCTCAGCTCCAGTCTCTCTTGCAAAGTCATCAGACAGCTTGTAAATCTTTCTCTTAGACACAGTTTCTACTCTGGCTGCCCCGGGGCTTTAACCTTTGCTTTCTTTAGCTGGCGATGCTTGTAGAATTCTGGTTCTTGGGGTCCATTGTTTGAGTAGCCATAGAACCAGAGAGGAGCAGTACAGAATGACTGTTCACAGTATATCCGTTGGTGCTAACAGGCCATTAGATAGGCAGTCATTTCTCTCCATGGGGATGGCCTGTGGTTGTTTACATATGCTCAAGTGGCCGCACTAATCGCACTCATTGACTAGAAATATAAATAAACAAATAGGAAAACAGAAGGAGGCATCAAAGTGTGAGGGAGTGTATTGGAAAGTTAAGGAGAGAGTTGGGGTGAATTGATTAAAATACATTTTATATATTATGAAATTGCAAAAAAATAGTTTTAGTTGAACTAGAATAAAAAGAACTAGGTTTTTAGTCAGATCCATTTTGTATGTCCTCTAATGTCATGTCTGGGCTAAGAAGGATCTAGAGTTAGTCTATGCCTATTGCAGGAAGGTGGACACCTTCACAAACTGTGACCTGCTTTTTCTCTTAATTTCTTTGAAACTAATACTGTTACTGCAGTGTCATTGGGTGTGTCGTTCTGCTTCATTCTAGGTTTTTTTTAAAAGATTTATTTGTTCATTTTTATGTATATGAGTGTTATATCTACATATACACCTGCATGCCAGAAAAGGGCATCAGATCACATCGATAGATGGTTGTAAACCACTCTGTGGTAGCTGGGAATTGAACTGAGGACCCCTGGAAGAGCAATCCGTGCTCTTAACCACTGAGCCATTTCTCCAGCCCATCTCCCTTTGGTTTTCCATTGGAGTTTTCTGGTGTTTTATTGACTGAACATTGGCCATTGGACTATCTGGCTTATGAGGAACATGGGGCACATTGGTGAACATCAGCGATATAAGATGGGCTGTGCCCTATTGTTTAGAGAAATTAGCCAATTTCATCAATTAAAATGAGCAAAGGTAAGTATTTCCAAATGCATAGGTCACTCCAGCTTTGAACAGTCCTTCAACAGACACTTGAAAGCTTAGGCTTAATACGCTAGGTACTTGAAGAGCTCTGACAGACCTTTCTGTGTGGTTTGTACAATATTCGGCCTTAATAACTGTCTCTGGTCAATCTCATCCACTTAGACGTGTTTCTACAAGAGAAATGCAGGAAGCTAATGAGAGCATTTACCACATCTGAGAGTCAACAGAGTAAAATTTTTCTGAGTGCTCAGGAATAAAATAGCTTTGTATATAAATTTACCATACTTAATTTCTATTCCCCAAATGATTAGGCATTTAATTTTTTTCTAAATCTGAAGAGTCTGTATCAACCACCTTGACCCAATTGATATTTATAGACCATCTTACCCAATAACTGCAAAATGTGTTCTTTTCAAGTACAAGCAATAGGTTCACAAAGATAGACCAAATGTTACGGTATCGATAAATCCTCAACAAATTTCAAGGGATTCAAATTCTCCAGAATGTGCTTTTTGCCTACAATGGAAGTAGACTAATAATATATCCTTAAAAATCAAAATATTTGAAATTTTTCTTCTAAAAATGCGCTTGAGATATTATTAAAATTAAGAAGTAAAATTCTATTGAGGATATTAAAAATATTTCTACAAAACGGTAGCAACAGAGTCTGATGAGAGCCACATGGAAGACGCTTTAGTAGCATACGCCAAATTAATAAGACTGGCTAAAGCATACACGGTGTGCTTGTAGAGTAGTTCACGTGTCGTTTTCATCGTGCCTTACCCGTTGGAGAGGGTTTAGTATTCCTGCCTGTCACTATGCAGCTGCCCTAGCAGAAATGAAGATTTTCTAGAGACAGTTGTGTCTCTCATTCTGACTATGACTATTGAAGCAAGGGACCCCAAAGAAATGGGAACTTACCCAGAAATCTCATGCTGGGAAGGGAAAAAGGGATGGTTCAGAGGGCAACTTGCCTTCCGTAAAGGTTTCACACAATCCTCACAACTAGTGACTAGCTACCACTTAATCTCTATAGCAATAAACTAAGTAAGAATAGTGCTTGTCACAGACACCATACACAATATATACGCATTAAGAATTTTGAGACTGAGAGATTATCCTGGGTTATCCTCTCAAGAAGGACGCCTTAGGATATTACCTCACAGAGAGAAGACTGTGAAGATAGAGGGTGGGGGGTGGATTTGAAGATGTTTCCCTTAAAGACTAGGATGATACAGCCACAAACAGCTTAATGCTTTATCTGATCATACACCTGGCTCAACCCTGAGGTCCCAGGTGATGTCAAACGTCATTGTATCCACAGTGGCTAGTCGTGTGACCTATATTTAAGAAGGTAAGTGACCAGAAAGCTCCTATAACACATAGCAAAGACTGATCTTGCAGAACAAACAAACTTCCTATTCTAGAAGTGAACACAGAGAGACATAAAGGGATTACAAAATCCCACTGGGCAAATAATAGGTACTTGCCCTGAGTACTACCCCAAAAGTAGGGGACTTCCTCGGCAGAGCGTGGTGATTCTGCCCTCTGGGGAGATTTCCTTGCCCTTTTACCCCATACCATTAGTTCTGCCCTCAAGTTCTTTATGTTCGTATACCTCTGTGTCTGGAGTACAATGGGAACTATATTTACAATGAGGGATACTTAGTTTTCATAGTCAGATTTTACCTGCAAATTTTAGATTTCTGATGACTATTGTGGGTTTCTTTTCCATTTTTCTCAATACACACTTATCAAGTGCATGTTCTGTATAAGAACCTGAACTGGCCATTGTGTATAGTGGTTGAAATAATAAATTCTTTTTTCTCATATTCAGTGAAGGAGACTCTCTCTTGTTTCCAAATTCAAACAGAAGCACAGATGCAATCATGTGATTTAAAAAACAATTTAGTATGGTTACATCATTACATAGATCTGGTGCTAAACATATGTCTCAAGTCCTATGGCTTTTCTGTTTGGTTGTTTGTTGTTAGTTTATGTCCTAGTCTCGATGTCTTTCTGCTGAACCATGGCAGTTACTCTGAGGACCTGTAAGAGAACAGGTTCAGGTTTATCTGACCTTTGTCTTGGGCTAAATCATTCTGTTCAATGTGAAGCTTTCCTGGAAGTTTGTCAGTTGAAGCCTTTTCAGTTTCAACTGTTGCTATGTAAGGGTTCAACCCTGCTCTAAGATTCTCTGGATTTCCTGTGGTATTTACTTCAAAACAGCTGTATTTTAAGCCTCTTGACCTTCCAACGCCTTGTTAAACTTTGCGTGTCACTGTCAGAATGCAGACAGACTACCTTTTCCATGTTCCCTGTTCTCTAGAACATAGGTTCTCAGAATTTTTCCCCCAGGACAGCAGGATCTGCATCATGCAGAAAGCTGTTCTCGACTAAGAATAAGGATAATAATAAATGTAAATAAATGTTACTCTTGTCTTCCTCTGATTTCTATTGAAATTGCCCTTGTCCTCTAACTTTTCAAACTAATTCTAGTCATTTTGTATAGGCAGGTTTAGCATACTTTAGCTGTGCTAAAAACACTTGCAACAAACTTGGCCTTGTAGATGGCTTCATAATATATTTCTGAATATGCCTTTCCTTTCGCCAGGCAACACAACATTCTGAAGATTACTGCCTTGCTCCTCATTCTGATCTGTATTCATTGTAGTTAGGTGTCTGAATACTTGTCTTACTAAAGAGAGTGGTTATATTTCAAGGAAAGAGACAACCCTCCATAAACAGGTGTTAGTCTGGATTTGAACTTATAAGAAGATGACTTTATCAATAGTGTATTAATAGTGTTATATGAACTCCCTGTGACTCATCAACCCAGAGCAAGAGACAAGGCAAATATTTGCAGGAGTAATTAATCAGGACAGTGGTATTTTGGGTATACAAGATTAGTCCATTGCTATCACAAGGTAAAAACCGATCTTAACTTGAAAGTCATTTTCTTCCCAGTTATACTGTTGATGATAAGACACATTAAAATATTATTTTATGTAACTTTTAGTAAATGAAAGGTTGTCCCTAAGACCTTCACAGATTATTAGTTTAGTTACATTCTGATTTCAGAGATATATACACATATATAAGTAATCTATGTGTCATTTATCAATCTATCAGAACTTATAATATTTAGACTTTGGTAAGAGCCTTGGCATGAGAAACTAACTTTGATTCAGGCTTTAAATTTATAATTTGAATGATGTTAGAAAATTTTCTCCTAATTTCCAGAATGAAATATAAAATTTAAACCTATTATCAAATGTTTATGTTGCAGTCGTGGACATATTTAATTAATTGATAAGTGCAACACAATGCAAACACAAATAAAGAAGTTGACAGAAATCATCAGTTGTCTAACCAAACCAAACTTTTCTGTCTTTCTTCTTTATTAACAGAACAACAATTTTATTTAACTATCTCAGGAATCCTGTATGTTTAGAAGATAAGAAATCTCAGAAGTCTAATATGTAGGGACTAAGTCATACTTTTGTCTAAATTAATTTGAGTGCTTTTCCTCCTTTCAAATGATGAGTTTATATAAGACCGTATAATATAATTGTAGCCAATAAGAAATCAGGATTAGTGTTATGTGTAGACTTTAAAAAGTGGGATGTCATAAGGATGTATTAGAGGTGGTGTGCAGAAGGCTGCTGTCGCTAGAGGTATTTTATTGTCGTGAACTAATATGTACTAATTCCCTAAGTGAGAAAGGCAGGGTACAAGCAAGGAAGGCCTGGATCTCAGGAATGATGATTATTAATTGGAAACCAAACCTCAAATCCTCTCCTTAAAGACCTTTTGACCAGCATGGAGTCAGTGTTGTTGTTAAAACATCTTAGGGTGTATTTTCTATTATTTATCACAGAAAAGACCCGAAACGTATAATATTCAATAACTGTGAACTCTTTAACTCTTTTGTTGCTCTTGTAACCTGCATACCTGACGTCTCTGTTCCTAAGTGTCTCTGTCAAATAAAGAACCAGAGAAAACTGTTTGCAGTTATTAATAGATGTATGAGGTGATGAGTGTGAGATCCTTGGTCTCCTGCTGAAAAAAAAAACACCCCTCAAATGTGTAGCTCCTCCTCTTTTCCTCTCCTGTTACTTTATCTTTATTACAACTATGGGTCAATGGGGTAAGTTGCGTTATTTGTAAGTACTTTAATGCTCTGGGATATGTCATGGTTCATTCTGAGTAAGTCAAACTATTCTGCATCCTGCATGCTCAAAGTTTCTGAATACACTTGCATAGTTCTCATTATTTTCTCATACTACAACAGTGGATGTGAGAAAGTATGTCCCAAGCAACCTTCTCCCTTTAGTCTACATCAAGGAACAAAAACCATCAGAAGATCTAAATGCAACACACTCTGTACAGTGCTGGTGCAACCATCATTTGGTTGCTTGTCCAGAAAGTTTTAGGAGCACCATCTAATTAGAAGTACAAATGTCTATCTTTGTTTGGAGCTGCTGACCTTCTATGAGGGGAAAGGCCCAGGTTATAGCATGAAGCTTATCACATACTCTAAATGATAGGTTTCTTCTGTAGCAAGTGTCTTCAGGACTCCCAACAATAGCGAGTGAGCCAAAGTTAGCTAATGTTGACTCCAGAGGAGGAACAGGGCTTTGACACCATCAGAGGCCTAGACTGAGCACTCTGCATGCAACATAAATCACTCCAAGAGAATGAATCTTAGAAGATAAAGTGTGGAGAATAGAAGGAAGAGTCAGTTGATGAAAAACAGGGCAGAGGGAACCAAAGCTAAAGATGGAGAGCCCATGAACCACATTTAGTGGGCATCAAGTGCTTCTAAGTGACGCACTAACAAGAATGAATTAAGTGGCTGTCAGTCATGAGGAATAGGTAGTAGACAGGCAAAGTACAGCAAGAAGAAATTTTTCCTCCCTTGTCATTTGTTCTGGCTATTTCTTGTTTGGGGATAAGCATCAACTTCACTCTTGCTAAAACCATTGTATTTCTTTGAGACAAGGCTTCAGAATTTCTCCTGCATTTAACACACCCTCTTGCCCTAATAGAGTGTGTGTTTCCTGGCATTGCTCTTTCTTTGTTTGGATGCCTGCAAATTGCCTGTTGTCAGATTCATCTCATGCCTGTCAGAAGTCCTATTCACTTCCTCTTGTTGGTCCTCCCCTTTGCTGACTTCTGAAGGAGCTGAACAACTGACTTCTGCCTGCACACAGCCCTCTGAATGCATGTTCTATCTCATCCTTCAGTCATGGTCATCTAGGAGTAGTCACACTATTCTCTCTGGTCCTCAGTTTCTGGTTAACTCCTTACAGGCCTTGCATTCTCCACTGTCCATGATCTGACACATCTGAGAAGGGCCTACAGCCTCCTTGACTGACCTTCTCTACTTAAATTTCTGATCCTTGAAATTATACTTTTATAGATGTGGTCCTTTGGTTCACATTAAAATATAAATTCCCCATGGGAGAGACCCTATTAAGCCTTGCAGGGAATTACTAATTTACATTTTAATGTGAATGAGGTTATTGGATCCCTCCCCTGCTTAAAGCAATCTTTGGTAAGAGTCAGGGAAAGGTAGAGGAGGAATAATCACCAGGTGGTGACATAAGAGGGGCTAGGAAGATATTTGTAAAGACAGGAAAATGGATCAAGAAGAGAAACTTTGATGCATGACATCGTGTGAGTAATGGTACTTTTTTTCTGTAATCTTGAAGGGTAAACATTTTGTTGTGGCTTCTTTGGAATTGAATTGAGTTATTCTGCATTGGAGTGCCATAGGGCACTGTAAATACAGAGGCATTAGTGGTGTCCTCCTCATTTTCTGCTGCTGTAACAGGATACAGACAGGCTTGGTACATTATGAACAACAGAAGTTTATTGGCCTAATGATTCTGGAGGTGGAGAGTCCAAGGTTCAGGGACATCCAAAAGGACCTTCTTGTCGTGTCTGACACGATAAACGTTATCACACACAGGGATGGATGGTGAGAGAAAGAAAAAGAACTGGGATTATTATTTTCATTGGGTTTTTACTCCTGTTATGACATCATCCACCCATGTCCACTCACGAGTGTAGACCTCTCATGACTGAATCACTTCTGATTGGTCCTCCTCCACACTTAAATTTCAAAATAAGTTTTAGAAGCTCCACTTTCAAACAGTAGCAACAGGTAACTATGGATGTCATCTTTACCATGAATAGCAGCCTGCACTGAACAGCGGGACGATGGACATACATGAATCATAAAGACATGTGGCTACGATGTCACGTATAGCTCAAACAATTCAAGAGAATGGACTGCTCTGGGAAATTTCATCTTTCTGTTGTCATGGAGAATCACATGTCTTATTTTGTTATTCCAATTTGGCATCAGTCCTAAGTGTGTATTCAGAATTCAGTTTTGGTAGTCTATAACTAGATCAGCCTCATGGGACTGATGTACAGGTCTCAAACTCAGGAAAGTGTGATGGAGATGCCTTTCCAGCAAACATATAACCGTTTTCCCATTCCCTTTCTGAATACCTGACAAATGCAACTTAAAAAGCTTTTATTTTTGGCCCATAGCTTAAGAAGGGATATGGTTCATCATACATGGAAATATGGGAGTGGAATTGTGGAGCGCTTCTGGAGACAGAGAGGGAGAGAAAGGACGGAGAGCAGGGCTTGGCTATGAAGCCTCAAGACTACTCTCAATGACTGATGGCTTCCGGTGAGTCTGCACAAACCCCCAGAACATCACTACTAGCTACAGACCAGTGTCCAATGGCACAGAGGAGATGAAGAACAATTCACATTCAAATCTCAATGCTGAATTATAATTTCTACCCCCAGCAGACCTGATGACTGGTAAAGGGATCATGGAAGTCTCCAGCAGCAGCAGGAGGACAGCCTGGTTGGAAACGAGTGGGAAGGTTTATCATCAATGCTACCACTGAGTTTTAGGTGCCATGAACTTGCAGTACACATTATTTCTTACATAATTTTCAAAACAACCCCTCAGCAAGTGCTTTCATTACAGGTTAATTAATTGCAGTTACTCCAGGCAATGGAGATAGAAAGAGCTCTATCCCAATTCTAAACCAATAAAACCAACTATCTCAGAATACATGGGAGAAATAGAGTTAGATTTGGCTATGAAAGAGTGGATAAGGTATGAACCCACGATGTGACAGAAGCACAATCCATTGTATCCATTCACCGTAAACCTAATAGATGTCAAGCTGGGGTCTCAGTTGATATATATCTCAAGGCTGAGTTTGTTGTACAGCTCTAGTAGATTGGAAAAACACTTTCCTCATGCCATACCTACTAGTCACATTTTACATTCCTGAAACAATTGGGAATGGGAAGAACTTAGGGCTCACTAGAGATGAGTCTGTAGTCTCTAATGTCAAAGAGTCGGGGCTTTTGTCCAATTTAAAATTGTTCTTTATTTTGAAAAGTATAAGCAAACATTATGCTATAGTTAGGAAAGTATAATTTCTAAAACTGTAAAAGAGGTGAAATAGAATAATCAACCAAGAACTCAAGAATTAATGTATTTTTATTAGTCTCTAGCTACTTTAGATACTTTAGGAGCCAGAAGATTCTTCTTCATCGGTAGGAAAGGAAACCATAGATGTGCTGGTCATGAGAAGGAGGCTTCCAATTAGTTCCCATTGGCTATTTATTCTATGCTGTGCAGCGATGTGAAGGTTCTGTACCAATTAGAGAAAACAAATATAGTTTAATATCCAGGAAGGACTCATAAGGACATTTAAAACCATTATTATTTTAATCAAATAGTTATTTTGTAAAGAATTGGGTCAAGTAGGCAAAAATTCAAAGGTGATCTAGGTCCAGTGAAATGTACGGCAAAGGAGCAAATCCAGCCAAAACATGAACATTTCATTTCGATGCGAAAGTATCTCCATCATGTCCACTGCATTGGAATTGAGCCTGTTTTCCTTTAACTAAATCTCAGGGCAGTACTTAGGGATTGGAATGCGTTATCCCAACACATATTCCAATACATTAAAATAAAAAGTAAAAATAAGTTAAATAAAAAATATGTGTTTAAAGCTTACATTTCGCTTACAGTAGAAAGGTCTCATCGTTTATCATTTCATTTTTTTGTTGTTTCCAGGACATTGGTGGTTTGTTTGTTTGTTTGTTTGTTTGTCTGCTTGCTTTCCACTGTGAACACAGTACAGCAAGGGTCTGGAAGAGCAGAGTAAGAGCGCTTCCTTAGGCGATGGAAGTTTTCTGTCTATGCTGTCCAATTCAGCTGCTAGTATCCATATTTGGCCACTGAGTGTTTGCACCACTACGAGTGTGACTCATTAAACAGTTATTCCTGGCTTATCTAAAGTAATGATTGGATATTGTAGTTCTAGGAAGTAAAAGATATCCCTGCTTAGAGAAAGGGGGAAGTGGAGAGATTGAAAAAAAAAAGTCTATTTCATGTAACTGCCAAGTGCCTCAGATATAATTGTTACTTATTTTCCAGATGAGAACACTCAGACTCATAAGGACTAAGTATTTTTTTTTTCAGTTGAACTGTGAATCTAAGAAAGTCACAGAAAAAACCTCACTTCCCCCCAAGAATATGGATTGATCGATAATGCAACTAATAATAAGGTAGAGAATGTTTCTATTTTGTTGATCCAGTTTCGTGGTTTTTAGGACTTATTACTCATCGAAATAAATAAAATCTAAAATATAAACATAAACTGATGTCTAGAGATTGTATCTTGAAGAGACTATTATCAAGTAACATGAGTATGTAAGCACAGGGTTACAGAGCACTTCGTTCCTTTAAGTGTGAGCATTTAGGCTAATCAAAGGGTAAAGAATAGAGTGTGTAGTTCACTGGCAAGACACCTGTCTGACGTGTATAGCCCTGAATTTGATTCTCCCATACCAAGAGGAGAGAAGATTGAAAGGCATTTCCCACTTATTCAATAAGGCGTCATTCCTACCTCTCTGTAAATATTTTTCTCCTGGTTTTTAATATTTATTTTTTGAGATTTTTTTGTCTGAGAACTATACTTACTTTTATCCCCTTTGCTCCTTTAATATCCTACTATGCCCCTCCTCAAATTCATGGCCTCTTATTCTTTAATAAATATTATTGCATATATACATCGAAATTTGAAATGCAACCTGCCGATTTCATTTAATGTGCCTTGTGTGTGTTTAGGACTGAACAGTTGTGATTAAATTGCCTACCAGAAGCCTTGTGTCCTATTTTGAGAACATATCTCTCTACATGTTCAGACCTCCTGGCATACTGACTTTCAGAGGCTCCAAATTATTTTTTTCAAACTTGTTCAAGTGACATCAACCCCAATGCTCAGCATAGTGGCAAATGCCCATAACCTTCAGCTCTGACCGAAGCAAGAAAGGAAGAGAGAGGGTGCGTGCATACATGCATACACACACACTAACACACACACACACATATACACACATACACACACACACCACACACACACACACTAACACACACACATACACACACATACACACACACATACACACACACTAACACACACATATACACACACACATACACACACACATACACACACACTAACACACACACATACACACACACACACACACACACACACACACACAGGAGGGGGGATTCAGACACATAATCTTTCAAAGGGATCTCTTTGGGGATTTCCAAGGATGCCCATGTGTTTAGGAAAAACAAAGGTTCTGTTGTTGTTGTTGTTGTTTGTTTGTTTGTTTGTTTGTTTGCTTCTGTTTTTTTTTTAAATTCTGGGATTGTAAAGAATAAAGATTTCTTTTATTTCATTTCACTTTTTGGAGTTGAACCCTCAAAACTTCTGAAAGAGCTTAGTCAAAACTAAACAATCAGAGTAAAAAGCCTTTACGTAAATCAGCAGAGACTGTTGGTCCTACCATATAACAAATAAAGGCAAACCATTGTATGTATTTGCAGCTAGTCTGGATACTGAACTCCTAGCAGATAAATGTAGGGACAAAGAAAATGTAAGAGCATAAAGTTTAATGAAACTGGGATAAGAAGAAAAAACAGCTCCGAAACATGACTATGATTGGACAGCAAAAGCCTTCAGTTCTTATAACACCTCAGGAAAGAAATCCCTGAGTGATAGAAAAGGCACCTGTAGAGACAGACTCTGTGGGCAGAAGGGTGAACTTCACCCTGGGAGTTCACAGCTAATTAGTGACTCTCTAGTGATAATTATATAGAGAGGAAAAAGCAACGAGAAACAGAAAATCAGCCTTCATCACTTAGCTTCTCAAACATCTCAGCATGGAGTAATATTGGGTTCCACCACCACACTGATGTTGTGCGAGAGGAAGGGAAGAGGGAAGAGTGTCTTACATGCGTCATTACCTCGCCAAATTTATGCACAAGGAATCTACATTTCAGAGCTCCCACGGTTCACGAAGAAAGTACATCCAGATTTTCTTAAATGTCTTGTGCTGTATTTTTTTAAATATTGTATAGTAAGTCCCGATATTCTTTTTTATTAAGTTTTTCCTCTGGATCTTTTAATAATATTGACACGGAGTAGTGGAAACCCTCATTCACTGCAAGAAAGGAGACCAGTCTAGCCATTTTGGAAGACAGATTGACAGTTTCTTTAAAGGTAGCATTCTTAACAAAGATTCTTAATGTGAGCCCAAATAGTACACTGAGTGCTTTAAAAGGAATAGTTAAAAGCACAACTGATTTCCCTCATCTTTCAGTCTTGGAATAGGGAAAGAATCACCAACCTACCCTTGTCTTGTAGTGGTCAAACGAAGCTCTTATTCTAGTGGGGCCTTGTCTTTTACTCTAGAGAAGGGAATGTCGTTCAAAGGCCAAGAAAAATCGGTGTGGACAGGTCCTGCTGATTTTTCTGTTCAGCACTCATCAATAGAGAACCCATTTCTCTTTGACTCTACTCTGACTTGACTGTGCACCCTTCATTCACACCTACACATGAAGTAACCACAAACCTCAAAAGAACATGGCTTGGAGAACAAACATTCATTTAACTGAACATGCAAAGGTTCCTGGATGGTTTGGCCATTTAAAAGTAGCATGGAAGCTATATGTCTCTTCTTGCCCATCTCTTCATTTGTATCCTTTTTATTACATGTATAAAAAAACAGGGAAAGTGGGTGTTTCTGAGTTTTGTGAGCTTTTCACGGAAACCAAGTGAATTCAGGACCAAGTCATAAGAACTCCAGTATAAGGTAGGTTAATCTGAAGTACAGGCAGAATATTTGGGGGTTTATGGCAGGTATCTATAAGGAGGGACAATCAGATCCTCAGCCTGCAGGATCTGATCAAGTAAACAGTGTTGGAAAGGAATTGGTTTAGAGGGCACATTGCTGGTGTCTTCTACAGCCTGCTCGCTCTTTGGTAGGAGCCTAACACCTTTTGACATCATGGACGTTTTCTACATTGATTGTACAGCTAAAGCAGAGGCAAAACAAGAAAAGCCACTCAGTGTTTTCACTGGCACACAACCTTCAAGAGGAAAACGGTCTTGCATGTGTACATGAGCACTTGTCTCATCAAACCAACTCTTAAAATAGAGAAGGAGGCAGACCAGTCAGTCAGGGAGCTTTAAAGTCTTATCTCTTCTTGCTGCCTAGGTGAGGAAACAGGTAACAAGTCAAGGTAGGTGGTGGCCTCTGAAGCTGAGGGCAATGCTCAGATAACAGCCAGCAGGGAAATGGGAACATCAGTCCTACAGCTGCCAGGAACTGGGTCCTACAGACAGTTCAACTGAAATGTGAACAAGAAAACACATTTTCTCCTGGAGCATGCAGAAAGAAAAGCAGGGGGATTTTTACCCACTATGACTTTAAAATAGTAAATTTGTAGTGCCTTACGTGCAAGCTTGTAGCTTTTCATTACAACAATAGTAAATATTTAGCACATTTAATAGCAAACATTTAAATAGTGGGCTATCTGATGACAGTTTTAATGAATGCTCTCCTCCTCTCTACATGGACTACTGTCTTTCCAGACTTGGATATGCTCACCCATCCTGTGACTGATATATTTCTGCCAAATAGTTTAGGATTCTGGGTGACCTCCCTCTTCCAAGATCAGTTTTCACATTAATCAGAATTGGTTAGATTATCCTTTGGTTATAAAATAATCAGGAATCTCAAATGATGAGGTTTATTTCTTACTCATGGAAAACCTGAGATGGGCCAAAATGAATTCCAAGGCATCTCCCTTCCAAGAGATGACTCAGATCCCCATCTGCCTGTATTTCATGACACTGTTGAATCTAATATATATCTTTCATGGGGCCACAGCAGGGGGATAAACACTGGAGAGTCTCCAAAGATTTTACTTTCTTAGCTCAAAAATGAAACTTAATGACTTTTCGTCAGAGACCAGGGGCCAGAGTGAGTACACAACTCAGCCTAACTACAGTATTCAGAATTGTTTGCTTTCTGTGCAGTAAAGACAGAGCAGATATTTGCATGACTAGAAGTACCTCTACTACATTTATTTAAGAGTTCTGAGTGATCCAACTTGGAGCACCGATAGACCTAGCTTAGAACACTTTCTACTTCCTGACTTAGAGACTTGTAGGAGAGAAGCCGTTACTGCTTAAATATGAGCTGTCTTCCCATGTTTCTGTATTGATATCATGGCTATGCTGGTGGCACTAATTTGGTAAGTTCTGGCAGGTTCAGTAGTTGAATCTAGCTGAAGGGAGTAGGCCAATGGGGGTGTGTCCTTGGGGTTTGTAGCTTGCCCACAGCCTCTATTTTCTAGCTGTCGTAAGATGTATAGCATCTGATACACCATATTGATGTACCTCTCCATAGACACAGAATAAAGAGAACCAGGACTATGAGAAAACCGGTAGGACTATGAGCCAAAAAGAAGCATCCCTCCCTTTAGGTCATTTTTTTGTAGACTTAGATTTAAAAAACAAAAACAAAAACAAAAAATACCTACTTTCATAAGGGTTCTTAAACACTTTAACCTTCTAACCCACCAACCAAAAGAGATAGTAGAAAGGAAAGGTAAACATGACCTGTTCAGACACGGTTCTATTGGGTAAATCCAGTCTGCATTGTCAGGCTATCAGCAGTTCATGACTCAATGATGGTAGCTTGATCCACTCAAAACCACCATCCATGGATCAGCAATGGCAGTTCAATCTAAAAAAAAAAAAAAAAAAAAGAATCAGTAGGCTCTGCCAATTGGCCCGAGTCTGTGGAAGCAGCAAGAGTTCCTTAGTGTGTTTCTGTGTATGAAGTCACAACAAAATATGATCAGCAAAGAAGGTAAGGCAAACCAATATCACAGACATTGTCAGCAAAGAGCAGTAGCAGCAAAGCCCAGTGAAGACGAGCAAAGAGTGGCAAGGCGAACCAATGCCACACAGCGCATCCATTGTCTGTTGGGCTATCCTTACATCCTTTGCAAACATCGCCTGTCCTCTCAAGCATCTGCTCTAGCAAAACACCACAGGCCCCTTTTCCAGGCAGCTTCCAGAAAAACACCACGTGTCTGTTCTTAGCAAAACATCCTCCCATGTGTCTGCTTCATCAGAACATCCTCTCACCAGACATTTTCCAGAAAAACATCACATGGCACAGCTGAGTGTCCAAAGAAACCAGAAATTTCCAGTTCAGCTTTTTGTCAAGTATTTGTCATAGCAATAGAAACTATGACTAACACAAAAGGCTATCTGATGCTTCCTCTACCAAGGGAGGGAAGACGTTTCTGGACTTTTTGGGGGATTGTTTCCTCATCTCCTTCTTTTCTCTTGTCTTTCAGAGGTGATGAAGAATGGATAGGATGGAAATAAAGATGGCTGTCTGTCAGCAGTAAGATGTACAACTATGGGATGTGTGGGAATGTTGTTGTTGGCCTCCTCTAGGTAATCTTCATTTGGTTGCTGTGTTGTTATATCTAAGCTCCTGGTCTGCTGGGGACCCTTTGGAGAGTTGTATCCCTGCCTCTTGTTGTCTCTGATTCATTCTGTGAGATGGCGATTCAAGAAGCCATTTGGTTTGTTTATGCTTCCTCATGCATGTGAGTTGCAGCAGTGGTCTTTTGGTGCCTTCTGAAAGTCTCACAAGAATGAGCTATGGTGAAGATTGATACTATCGCCTTACTTGCATATTATGCTATTTCATCCCATTCTGAGTGGTGGTTTGCTCCTTCCCCATCCTCCACCCTATCTTCTTGTCAAAAGTATCTATCTTCATATGAGTCAGATATTATACTTAATGTTCATTAGTTTCCTTTATGTTTCCTAATATTGGGGCTACTTCTCAATTTTCCCCAAGAATGTCCTCCTTGGCCTCCAATTCATTGTGATGGCACAAATTGGGCTGGAAAAGGTGCACAGCTGTCTTCAAGCTATGTGCCTAACAAGACACCAATCTTTCTCTCTAATGAACAAGCCCTATCTCCAGGAATGGCTTGCTCAGAGTATCTCCTTTTTGCAGTTATGAGATGAGACAAGAAGTCACCTCCTTTCTTTAACAAGCTGGCAGGAAAAGCCATGAGTGTCCTAACTAATTCAGCAATTGGAGATGACTACGATTTCCTTGTTTTTCTCTCTAGTAGCCCTGGGAAAATAAAATGGCCTTAAACAATCAATAAAACATATTTCAGTGCTATAAGTGTCATAAAAAGTCACTTCTTTATGGTTCTATCATCAAAACAATACAGAAGCTCAGAGAAAATAAAATTTATGAGAACTGGAGGTGGTCAGAAAAACATTCATTAGTACAGCTGGGTACAAAGCTAAGAAGGGGCTGTTGGCTTCATATGTCAATTTGATGTGGCCATATCAAGTACAGACATTCAGTTAGAGTGGTGTTTCTGAGCAAGACTGAAATTGGAAGTGATGAGCTTTAACAAGAGGTTGACTCTCTAGGAGAGCAACTTTGAGAATGGAAGTTTCACCAGCCCATTCTCTTTGTGCTCTGGATCTCCTGTTTGAACTGATAATTCCTATTGTCTTTCTGATTGCAGACCCCAGGACTCCTCATCTCCATAATCTCATTAGTGAATTCCTCATAATTTACTTCTCTGTCTCTTGTCATGTTTTCCTGAAGCCCCTTAACAAGCATATCATGTACTTCATTTAATCCTCAAACTAACTACCAAGTACAGTGCCTTCTCTATTCTCACCTATTCAGATTTCCCAGGTAAAAAGATCCCATGTGGACTCCCTATCCAATAGACCCTTGTTATATAAAAGATTTGGAGGACTGTAAAAAGGAGCAGGGGACTGGGTAAACCCTTGAGAGACCATTAAAATGAATGTGAAGAGATGGCCGTTGATTTTGGGCCAATGCCCAAATATATAATATTTTTTTTCTTGAGAATAGACTCTTGTTGAAGCCTGTTTTGTATGGCTTCTATAGACCTCGGAGAAGGTTTATTGGTTTGAGCACCCAATAAAGCACCAGTATCTAATAAAAGATCAATATTTTTCTTAACAAACCTATGAGGAAACTGAAGTTGAAAAACACCACTCACTTGATGATCTTAACTTAGATTACCAAAAGCACACCTGGAAAGTGGTTTTGGTTGAAGCCCTGAGCCCCTCGTTTGCTCTGGCATTTAATTCCACTTACCTCATTTCTGCTTCTACTTACTTTTCTAAATTTAGCCAGAAGGCTGAGTCAACCCAGCCATAATGCCCATAATCAGCCAGGCCTGGTTCCCTGAAAAGGTACTGCTGTGCCCTCGTGGAAATGACATTAAAGTAGGCAGAAGAAAAAAGTGATCAAAGCCAGAACCATAAGGAAACCAGTATGGTGCTGCCTTGGAAAAGTACAGGGGTAATGTTATAAGACAGTGAGGAGTAGTGGCCCCAGGGACTGTCTGTCCTGATAACATCTCCAAAGTTCTACATTGGTGAGGGAGTCCTCAGAACAAGTGATCAATGGAGCTGCGGTGCCTCGTTGGAACCAAGGACCATACGTATGGCAGGAAAATGCTCTATTGCTGGACTGTAGTCCTGCCCCTAGAACAAACAAAAAGAAACATCACAGAAGCTACAGTGTCCTGAATGGAATTAAAGAAAGTAAAAAACAAACAAACAAACAAACAAACAAACAAACAAGCAAACATTGTCAATGTGTGGTGGTGGTGCACACCTTTAATTGCCAGCACTTGGGAGGCAGAGGCATGTGGGGTCTCTGAGTTCAAAGCCAGCCTCATCCATAACGTAAGTTCTAGGACAGCCAGGACTGTCCCGAGAAATCCTTTCTTGAACACTCTCTCCCTGAAAAAGGAAAGGGAAGGGAAGGGAAGGGAAGGGAAGGGAAGGGAAGGGAAGGGAAGGGAAGGGAAGGGAAGGAAAGGGAAGGAAAGGGAAGGAAAGGGAAGGAAAGGGAAGGAAAGGGAAGGAAAGGGAAGGAAAGAAAGGGAAAGAAAGGGAAAGAAAGGGAAAAGGAGGGGAGGAGAGGAGGGGGAGGAGAGGGGAGGGGAAGAAAAGAAAACAAAAAGAAAAGAACATCATTTTCTGCATACTAATAGCAGCATCAAAGAAATTTGCCTGGAGATTTTCAGTAGTCTACATGGTAATTCCCAGAGCCACTGTTCCTCTTCTCTTTAAAAATAATGAACTTATCTATCTCAGAGAATCAGTCCCAGTTGAAATCAGTTTGTGTCTGGTGTGCATGCATTCATACGTGTTCGTGGGTGTGTGCGTGTGAGTGTGTGTACACATGAATATGAGGACACCAGAGGTGGACATTACTTTTTCAATCAGGGTTTGTCACCTGAGCCTTGAGCTTACTGTTTTGACTAACTGGCCAGAGAGTCACTGGGATCTCCAATTCCTGGTCTCCAATTCTCAATACTGGGATTACAGGCACATGATACCACTCCTGGCTTCATAGTGAGTTCTGGAGATGCCCACTAAGCCATCTCTCCAGCCCCTATCTTTTAAAGAAATTTTATTTACTTATTTTATGTATGTGAGTACACTGTCACTCTCTTCAGACACACCAGAAGAGGACATTGGTTCTTATTACAGATGGTTGTGGGAATTACATGTGGTTGCTGGGAATTGAACTCAGGACCTCTGGAAGAGCAGTCAGTGCTCTTAACCACTGAGCCAACTCCCTTGTCCCTCTATTTCTTTAAATAAACTCTATAAATCATAGGTAGATGTTTTAACCACAGAACGTGACATACTTTCTGTGTCGCTTGCATTCTCAATTCTGTAAGTCTCTCTGCTATCAAAAGTTTTCTACACAGTTGAGCTTATTTTCTATGCTAAATTCAAAAAAAGGATTTTAGAAATTCTTTTTGTCTACATGAATTCAAAATATTTCCTTTTTTATTGTGTATTTGGCTTGACTTTTTCTTTTTTCTTTTTACACACAGTTATGTACTATGTTGCCGTTCATGTACTAATGATATAATTTGTATTTTTTTTTTTTCGGAGCTGGGGACCGAACCCAATAGTTTGTATTTCTATCTATCTATCTATCTATCTATCTATCTATCTATCTATCTATCTATCTATCTATCTATCTATCTTGCCGTATATTTTGTGACAATGTCTAGAGGCAGCCCTCACACCTTGGCTTATGGCCCCTGTTTTTCACTTTCAAAGCCAGAAGCCCTGGTTACAGGTCGGGTGCTGACCACAAGGCTCAGTACCTTTGTTCTTTGCTTGCTTCCCTTCTTCTCTTCTAAAGGAAATCAGTTACAGGAGCCACCTAGACGATTCAAGAGATGCTTCAATGTTGTAGAATCCTTAGCTTAGCGCATCTCCAAAGCCTCTGTTGTCATGGAAGGAAATGTGTTTAGAGACTCGGGAAATGAGGACGATGATTGGGACACTATTCTGCCTGTCACAAAGATGATGGGACTGAAGGGAAAAGCAGATCATTGTCATAGGAAGGAAGTTGGTTTCTTTTCATATCAATAAAAGCTGTGCACACTAAGTGGGGGAAGTGAGTACAGGTCCCAGTCCTAACCAAGAAGCTGTCTGTAATTGATACCCTCTGGCAAAAGGAAAACCATTTTTCTCCAATGGATTACCACTGGATACATTAACCACATTCCAGGGCAAGATCCATGACTAGAAGTAGTTGGCCAACACAAAATGAAAAATTATATTTTTCTGGAAATTTTTGTTTTGTTTTTCTTTGTTTGAGTTATATATAGTATATATAATATATATTATATATGTAAATAATAAATAAACATAATCAAACATAATATAAATATAAATGTAATATAAAATATATAACATAAAATATGTAAAATAAAATAATATAAATTATTGATCTTTTGACTATTTGCTCTATTTGTTTTTGTTGTTGTTGCTTTTCTTTTGTGTGTGTGTGTGTGTTTGTGTGTGTGTGTGTGTCTCCTTATTGTTGGAAAGGGAGAATGAACACACAGTTGGGGAAGAAGGAAGGATGCAGAGAATCTGGGAGGAGTAGGGGAAGAGGAAAACATAATCAAGGTATATTGTCCAAAGTTTTTCTGATTAAAAATAAAATAAAAGAAGAAAGAATTTCTTGCAGGGCTGTATTTTATCTTGGTGATCAGATAGTTGACCTATATGTGAGGTAGGAGGAAATCCCCTGCTGTACAGAGTGAGGCTCAATTTTGCTTTTAGGGAGAATGAAATATATTTAAATCATTTAAAACATGGGAAATGGTAAGCATTTCCCAGGCTTCCTGGATAACTATAAATATAAAAATTTAAAATGCAAACCTTGGAAGCCAAGTGTGATGATCCTGTTTATACTCTTGAGAAGGCTGAGGCAGCGAATTAACATAAGTTCAGGCCCGTCTGGAATAGAGAATGTGATTCTGGCCAGAAAGGTCAAACAGAGCCTGAGGAGCTGCGGCAAAGCTTAAAACTGTACACGGCTTTCACAGAGGACCAGAGTTTGGTACCCAGCACCCAACTGTAACTCCAGATCTAGAGGATGTCACTCCATCCCCTGGATGGTGTGGGTACTACACTCATGTGTGCAAACACACAGATACATGTAAAAATATCACTAAGAAGAAACTAAAATCTTTTCAAATAAACAAAAAAGTAAAATATCTGTAGATTGCTGTAAAATATCTCTATAAAGTTATGTCACCTCAGAGGTAAGATATCAAAGGTTGAAAACTTTGATTTTAAAAATTAACCGTCTTTAAGACAAAAGCTATCAAAGCAGCCTCAGACTCCCTCCAGCAAAGTGACATGGTGGCAGTAATGTATGTAACGGTCCTAAGACATAAAGGGAGGGAAAACCTGCATTCTACACAAAGCTGAGCAGTCCTCTCTCTACAGCGAACACCTTGACATAAAATCTTTAAGGAATATGGATCTCATAATCCCTTTTAAATACATTATTCTGGAGGCAGACGTCAACGAACCACGATGTGAATGGAGAAAATGCAATAAATGAACCATTGCTGAAACCATTTAACTGTAAGACTTAGATTCATTCAAATGCCAATCAAATGTGCAACATGAATGGATAACAGAAATAGCACTGGGAGAGGAGACCTGAAGGAAACAGTGCAGGTACACCACAGGCAAAGTCTAGTTCCCAACCCTGCATGATCTTGTTTCAGGGGATCTTATGCTTTCTATAGAACTCTGAGGCCTCCAGGCATGCCTGTGGTACACATACACATGGATACATATATATATATATATATATATACATATATATATATATATATATATATATATATATATATATATGCAGGCAGAACACATTAAAAAAATCTAGGGGTTGGGATTTAGCTCAGTGGTAGAGCACTTGCCTAGCAAGCACAAGGCCCTGGGTTCGGTCCTCAGCTCCGAAAAAAAAAATCTAAAAAAGTTTAAAACTCAGTTGTGTGTGTGTGTGTGTGTGTGTGTGTGTGTGTGTGTGAGAGAGAGAGAGAGAGAGAGAGAGAGAGAGAGAGAGAGAGAAAGAGAATGAAAGATTGATAGGGGTGTCTTCCTTGATTTCTCTCAACTTTATTTGTTAAAATAGGATCTCTTAGTGAACATGGAGCTTGATAATTCAACTAGCTGAACAGCAAGGCCAGGGAATCCACTGTCTCTCTCTCTCTCCTCAGCACTGGCATTGTGTGTAGAAACTGGCACGCTGACACACTGGGTCTTTTGTTTTTGTTTTTTTTGTTTGTTTGTTTGTTTATTCTTTTTGAGTCCTGGGATTGAATTAAGTCCTCCTGCTTGTACAGAAAGCACTTTGCAAACTGACCCTTCTTTCCAGCCCCAAATTAAATAATTCATTAATAATGGCACCTCCATAGAGTGGGAAAGGTTGGGGCTGCTCTATGTGCACAGACAAACCTGCAAAAGATGACAGACTTAAGAGGGTTCCATTAGTTGCTTTTGCATAACTGTGACTAAAGTCTCTTAGGGAACAACTTAAAGTGTGCAAGATTCACTTTGTCTCACGGGTTCAGAAGGTTCTATCTATGATCACTTGACCTTGTGCCCTTGGGCAGAGTATGACTGTGACAGGAATGTATGGAGGACAACAGTTCACCTCATTGCAAACGGAAGGGCAGAGAGGACAAGAAACCAGTGACCAAGTAAAATTATCAAAGGCCTCTCCTCCCCCACTTCCTCTCTCTTTAAGCTTCACCTCCCAAAGTTTTCATCACATCCCAAAACAGTGCTATCAGTTAGGGTCCAAGCATTTAGCATAGGTGCCTAGAAGGGTGGCGTTTTCTATTCAAACCATAACAGAGGAGAGAGGAAGAAAAAGAGAATGTCTCTATGCAGATTCTTAGGCAGGCTAAGTAAGATAGAGGTATATAGTAACATTTTGTTGTTCATGAATACCTGGGGGGTGGGGAACAGTCCTTTGAAATTTTTGTCTTGACCACATCTTACTGACTTTAAAAAATAGGTTGCTATTTCTTTTGCTGGGGTTAAAAGAAAGAAAGAAAGAAAGGAAGGAAGGAAGAAAGGAAGAAAGAAAGAAAGAAAGAAAGAAAGAAAGAAAGAAAGAAAGAAAGAACGAACTAAGGTCCTGATTTTGCAGGACAAAGTTTTACACTCCTTCGAGGTGAGACAGACCAACAGATACCTGTAAAACAATGAGGCAAGTGCTATTAAATAGGCTGTGAGGAAACATAATAGGCTCAGTTCCACCTTGAAGGGTTAGAGAAGATGTGTTCTGAATGGCCAGGATGATTTAAGGGGTATTTATAAAATGATGTCAATCAATACTGCTTAATGAGTGACTCAGTATAATATGTGGCTGCAGAAGTAAAAATGACTTACTGGCTTACAGCCTCTCGGTGGATTCCAAGGCCAGTGGGGGTTTTTGTGGCTGTTGTTTTGATTTTCCGTCTGTTTTGTTTTGTTTAGCAAATATTCATTAAGTCCAAGTACGGTGCAGCACCTTGGGAATTGCAAGCAGATGGACAGTGGTCCCTTCCCTCAAGAAGGCATGCTCTGATACTGTGGAGTGATAGGGGATAATGATGATCCTACGTGTTCACCTCTCCAGAGAGAGCATTTATCTCAGCAGCTCCCACCCATGATGCATTATTACATATATATACATATATATAATAAAATAGAAAGTTATCATTTTTACTTTGCCCTACACTTAAACCCAGAGCCCAATCATTGACATGCTTTGGGCAACATGGTGTAGGTACATGCAAGCCTAGGCAAGAATGGGCTTCTTCCTTTGACATTGTTTCTGCCATCTCTGCCATTGTGAGTTCAGCAGACAGGAGGCCCCTCAGGAAACAGTCAAATGGAGACTCTCACTTCTGATTTTATCACTAGCATCTTTTAAAGTCTACTTGTTTTGATTCTATGTGTGTGAGTGTTTTGCCTGCCTGCCTGGAGCTTGAAGGCGCCAAGAGAGGGTGATGGATCCCCTGAAAGCAGTTGCAAGCCACCATGTGGATTCTGGAGACTGAATCGAAGTCTTCTGTAAGAGCAAACACTTAATCACTGAGCCATCTCTCCAGCCCCTTAGCCTCAGAAAGAAAAGTACAAGCATGAACATTAACAGAACTTTTGCTGTTTACTGCTGATCAATGAAGCCGTTTCAAGGGGCCGACTGGATGCAGGGAAAACAATGGCTGCATCTGGTTCCGGGAATGGTTCTTCATCTGTAATTTTCCAAAGAACGGAAACCTCTGGAGTTGACTTGGCCCTGGGCTTAGCCGGGGATCATCTCAGACAACACTTACTCCATTTGCTGGGCATCTTTGTACAGTGAGAAACTTGTCCCACTAACATGTCATCCTGCCTAAATCCGAGAAAGGCCTTCCTTTAGCGCTCAAATCTCAGGTGGCTCTCAGAAATCCTGTGCTTTCCTCAGTTAAGAGCTAGAAAATGTGTCAGCCCATCTTAGAAAGCCAGGATAGGGAGCTTCATTGAAGAGACATAACCTACAAGATACATTCTATTTTTTTTAAATCATTAATTTAAAAATTAGCAGGCTATATAGAATTCTGTGGCTACGCATTAGCCTTGTGTTCTGTGTTTTTAATTATGTAGACCAGTGAAGGTTGCAGTTTCTGGCATGGTAGGTAGCATCCTGGCATGGTGTCCATTAGGTAGGTCACCAGGGCAGGTAGCACAGCGGCTCTGAGATGGACCACTGTGAGTTGGAGTGATTGGATCATTTAGTCTTCTCCAGCCACACTAGAAGCAATGCTGTAAAACTGTTGTTTTTCATCTTGGTCAGGAGGAATCACAGTGGCAAAATTGACTGCAGAAGGAAGGTCAAAATTATTATTATTATTTTGATGGGTGAAATTTTGGGCTTCCTGAGGCAGAGAGCAATAACGAAATTAATGGAATTGTAGTTTTGTTGCAATTCCATCCACATAGAGCCAGTGAAGGGAAAAGGGAACATTGAGTCTCATGGATTGCTCAGTTGATATTTGCGGTGTAAGCGAACACTCTTTTCTAACCTCATTTCAGCACAACAGAAGGAAGGAGTCATTGTATTTACCAACATAGCATGCTCCCGTGTGCAGACTGGAGAGACAGGTGTAATCACGTGACCAGACAAGCACTGTCGGACTCATTAGGCAGCGTGCGTAGTTTCCACATAGTCTCATTTAAATTATGTTATTCTGTCACAAGCATGCCTATGGGACACTAAGTAGGGACAGCACCCTCACTTACAAGTCATATCCTGCCTCAAATGCTGCTGTGTGCTTTTGAGGCTTTCTACTCTAACCCCAGTAAAACACATTCTGGCTATTCTGGCATTTGTTTCCTGGCCTATTTGAAGAAAATGCTTTATAGTTTATCTAGGAATATGCCGTCGCCTTATTTGTGCTTTCTGAAAAATATGTAGGAATTTACCTTTTTTATCCTTCCAGAACAACCCATGAACAGGATTGAGCCCAGCATATTAATTAGCCTGTGCTGAGAAGAAGAGAAATACACAGCTGGCATTATCAGAGCCGTGCATGGACTGTCATGGACAGTGTTTTTACGAATTTGGGTGGTGGTGGCACATGCCTTTAATCCCAGCATTAGGAAGCAGAGGTAGGCGGGTCTCTGAGTTGGAGGCCAGCCTGGTTCTACAGAATGAGTTCCAGGACAGCCAAACCTACACAGGAAATCCTGTGTCAAACACCAAAACAAAACAAAATTTCCCCACTTTTTTCGACTCCATGATAAGTAGGATAAATTGATTTTATTGTATTCAAGCAATGAAGCCAGACTGCAAACAGGAAGAAACTTCAGACAGAAGCTACAGGAGGGACGAATGTCACAGACATAATGAATGAAAAACACCAGTCACAGTCTTCATGGTTCTTTTTACATGAAATTCAGAGACAAGCAGAGGCAACGCTCTGGCATTGGGATGGGGCTGCTGGTAATGTAGTGGTGGGGACAGTGTGTGTGTTCACAGAAGGAGCAATGACTAAACCAGAACCCGGAGAACCTTCTGGAGTGGTAATGATGTTCTGTATCTTGTTGCAGTTGTGATGATGGTCACATGGGTTGCTATGTAAGTGAAAATGTCTTGACCCCCACTTAAGAATGTCATGCCTCCTTGTATATAAGTTATACTTCCTGACTAGCAAACATCATCGTCATCACCACCATCACCATCATCACCACCTTCACAGTTTATTAAGTTTCCATCTGTGTCATCATGTCCTAAGCTTGGCTCACATAAAAAAATTTTTTTCAACAAATCATTTGGAATGTAACTAAACTGTCATTTCCACCTTGCTTTTTGTTATAATCTCTATTTAAACTCCAACCAACAATTGATAAAACAGAAAGTTGGGGTTTATTTTTGGTTCTTTTTTTTTTCGGAGCTGGGGACCGAACCCAGGACCTTGCGCTTCCTAGGCAAGCGCTCTACCACTGAGCTAAATCCCAACCCCGTTGGGGTTTATTTTTAACATTGGCTACTACTCTATACACAAATCTAGCCCTTGAACTTAGGGTTTTACTGCTGTGAACAGACACCATGACCAAGACAACTCTTAAGTATAAAGGATGACTGGGGCTGGGTTATAGGCTCAGAGGTTTAGTTCCTTATCGTCAAGGTGGGAGGATAGTAGCTTCTAGGCAGGCATGGTGCAGAAAATGCTGAGAGTTCTACATCTTCATCTTCAGGCAGCTAAGGGGAAGATCTCAAAGCCTACCCCCACAGTGACTCACTTCCTCCAACAAGACCACACCCACGCCAACAAGGCCAGACCTCCGAATAGTGCCACTCCTTGGGTCAAGCATATTCAAAGCACCATAAACATTTTCTTTATGACCATTTTCTTTAGTTCTCAGTGTTTTTAAATTGTTTTAGTTCTCTAGCACACAGTGGCACAAGGTTAGGGAGGGAGACCCTGGGGCCAAGACGCCTCATGTCAGACCTGTCTGTTAGCTGCCCACTTTACAGAAAGATGTATGTTTCTAATTAAGGCAAACTGGACAAATAGGTCAGTGGTGACCTCTTCATTTTCCAAAGGACAGCGTGTAAAGAGCTTGGTAGAAACCTTGATTAATGGGCCACTTTAAACTGGGATAATATACGCATTGCCCTTTCTCTAGAGAGGATGCAGTGTGGTCTTTTGCAGTCCAGGGTTAACCTGAAACCCCTTACTATTGCTGTTCCTCCCTGTCATACTTCACAAGATCAACCTTAGAGTTTCGAAACACTCAGCTGAGGAACTGTTTGCATAATGGATGCTCCCAACTTCTCTATGGCTAATGCTGATCTGTGTAACAGCACACTGCTAGGGAATTATGACTGATGTCCATAGCAGAGGGGAATGCAGGGACCCAGAGTCCAGGGAAAGCCTTCACAAGTGGGTATAGGCATCTCTTAAGTCACTCACTTGCCTTCCTTCTTGCCAACCTGCGCTTCTGTCTGGGAAGGGCAACATTTCTCCATTTTCTCTGTGTTCCCAGCAGACATTGTGGAACTTTCTTTCAGAAGCCATGGTCTGTAGTGTGGCCTTCCTAACATGTGAATTGGGATGCCATGGGACATAGGGGGGAAAACTGCAGATCCAAGGGTTGGAGTTGAAGACATGAGTGTCAGGAGCCTACCTACTACCTCCTCAGCAGAGAACTGACAGACCTGCCCTGGAGAGTGACAATGGTCTCCTCCCATACTAAACAGAGATGCCATCTCAATGGTCATAGGTTAAAGGCAAAGGCATTCATCCCCTTTCTTCTCCGAACCTCCTTTATATAGCTCTGGGAAACTACACCCAGATGGGCAAGGGGGCAGGGGGCAGTGGACAGGATAGTATTTAAGTCAAATCCTGTGCCACCAACTTCTTTAAGGAACCAAGGGGCCTATCTGGGCCCATCCTGAGAGAAAAGAGAAACCTGAATATAAGTGGAGGATTTTACTTGTTCTGAGTTCCAATCCTGTGCAAGGTATCAGACCTGCCCTAGTACGGACGACTGCTTACTGTAGGCTTCCTCACTGTGTTCTTGCTCCTACAGACATTATCTTCATTTTTCTTTCCTTAAAAAATGTACTTTTAATTAAAACAGAATTACACCACCAGCACTCTCTTTCTCCTTCCAGGCGCTCTGAGGAACCTCTCCAATATGTCTGCTCCTACAGACATTTTCAGTGTGAACCTGCTTAAAACCATCCATCCATCCATCCATCCATCCATCCATCCATCCATCCATCCATCCATCCACCAATCCTGTCACAACCTTGCTTGACATCTTTCAATTGGCTCACAGGGCACTTACAAGATTTATGTACAAAATTGTTTCTGTGTTCTTAGTAGATTTGGCTCCCAATTGCCCCCCAAGTCCTCAATTCTCCTCATTTTACGCCTCAGGTGGCCACTTGGTTCCTTCCTGATTCTGGAACAGGTTAAACACATTTTCATCTTAGCTTCCTGTTGCTCCTTTCTGCTGGGCATGTTTCTTCCCAGACATCTATCTATCTCTTTTCATCCGGGTTCTGCTTAAATGTTAAATCCGAAGAGATGCTATCTCTGTCCTCATCCAAACTGGAAGTCTTCCCTGCCTACTTCCGGGAATCCTCTTCATTTCCTTTCTTTACCCATGGTACTTAGCATTTTTTAATGGGATTTTTTAAAATTTACATTTCAAATGTTATCCCCTTTTCCTGTTTCCCATCATAAACCCCCATCCCATCCCTCCTCCCCCCTCTTCTATGACGGTGTTCCCGCACCTGCCCACCCACCCACCCACATCTTCCCACCTCCTCACCCTGAGATTCCCCTACACTGGGCTTTGACAGAACCAAGGTTTTCTCTTCCCATTGGTGCCCAGCAAGGCCATCCTCTGCTATATATGCAGCTAGATCCATGGGTCTGTCCATTTGGATGGTGGTTTAGTCCCTAGGAGCTCTGGCTGGTTGGTATTGTTGTCCTTATGAGGTTGCAAACCCCTTCAGCTCCTTCAATCCTTTCTCTAACTCCTCCAGTGGGGACTCTGTTCTCAGTTCAGTGGTTGGCTGTGAGCATTCGCCTCTGTATTTGTCATGCTCTGGCAGAGCCTCTCAGGAGACAGCTATATCAGGCTCCTGTCAGCGTGCACTTCTTAGCATCAGCAATATTGTCTGGGTTTGGTGACTGTATATATATGGGCTGGATCCCCAGGTCAGACAGTCTCTGAATGGCCTTTCCTTCAGTCTCTGCTCTAAACTTTGTCTCCGTATTTCTTCCTATGATTATTTTTGTTCCCCTTTCGAAGAAGAAGTGAAGCATCTGAACTTTGGTCGTCCTTCTTCTTGAGCTTCATGTCACCGGCTGTCTCTTGTGATAGTATCTACCTTCATCAAGGAAATGACTTATGTTTACCTTAGAGTCTTGGGCAAAGCCTTTGAAAAGTGTCTAAGAAGCCATTAAGGGGAGGGAAGAGGATCCTGGATAAAATCATATTTCATTTAGGATTTAGAAAACTCCGCTGTTCATAAAGCATCAAGAGACAATGAGCTCAATATTAGTGTGAGTACCCGACGTGACAAAAGGCTACTGTGAGTTTCTTCTCCATATGTAAAACGAATCGTTTAATCTATAAAACTTGGAGTGAACTCTTGGGTAGAAAGCTAGATTTACAGAAGTTTGCTTGTGTGGTACACCTCTTTGAAATGGTCACTCCGTTTTTCATAAACTCCTATCAAAACCGCAGTGTAGGAAGTACTACCTTAAATTGGGACTTGCTTTCCTTGCTGCTGAAGGCTGCAGCTTGCTGTATGAAAACTATGCGGAAGCATCCTGTGCATGTGGCTGCAGGGCAGAACTGCTCAGCTCATAGCAGTCCCAGGAGCTCATCCAGAGAAAGGTGAGCGCTCAGTAATTGTTTCAGGCTACTATGTGTTGGTGGTTTTGTTAGACATCAAAGGCTAACCAATTAACTATATTTGAGTATATTATGTACTAAATTCTACTGTTAAGAACTGTCAGTCACATAAATGATAGCTTTCAGCTCACCTTTCTGGGGATAATATTTGAGGACTATAAGACATACAAGAGAAGCCCTGAGGAACTGGTTTGAGTTTAGCTATACTATTCATTGACTACTCAACCTGGGGGCAAATTCCTTACCTTTTCTGAGCCACAGTTTTCTCACACTCGCGGAGAGCATGCCTAAAATACTGCTCTAAACCCTTGCTAGTCAGTCTCAGCTTAAGACCAGCGATATCAGAAGGAGTTGTTAGAAATGGAGAACATAGGATTTTACTCCTGTGTTGCCTAATGAAAATCTGTACGTTCAAAAGCCTGTCAGGCAACGTGTGTGCCTGGTCCACTACACTCGGAAAAGCAGTCTTAACACACTGGCATGGGACCGGACCCATGCATCTTGAAGACCCTGGCCAGTGAAGTATCAGCTTTCTCTGGGATCTTTGGTGTCTTTTTAACCCTGGTGGAAAAGGCTGACCTGGGTTAGTGAATGTTTCTGTGGGTTCCCTCACAGACACGCAGCTTCAGCACTGAGAAACCCTTTTCAAGGCTCACTTAAACCTGAAGCTCTGTGTTTGGCTAGGAAGTGGTCAGTGGCTCTCGGTCCATCTCCCTTACATTGACAGATTATTTTTCCTTTCTTGTTTTGAGACAGAGTTCAGGTTGGCTTTGAACCCATTGCATAGTTTAGGCTGCTCTGTAAACCAACTGGCATTATAGGCATTTACCATCACACTAGTTGATGAACTTTTGGTGGTTATTTTCTTTCTATCTCTGCTGGTAACCGCCAGAATGAACTAAGGGATCAACTGTTTTGCATTTTCAACTGCTTGTGCCCACAGGGCCTGGATTGTCCCTTTGTGCCCACACCTCTGCCCTCTTCCTCTCCATTTTTTTAAGCTAACCTCCAAACTGAGCCCTTTCCTCTTGACCCGCCAGACCAGCTCGGGCAGCTGAGCATGCCCAGTTCCGCAGCGAGCATGGGCCCCAGTCCCCAGTGCGCAGGTGCCACGTCTCCGGGTTTTGGTGGCCGCCGCCAAGCAGGAGAGGGAGGAAACCGAGTGGCCTCTGTAGGAGGAAGCCCTCGGGGAGTTCCGGAGCGACTCCTGTGTAGGGTCTCCACAAAGGGTGCCGCTGGATGCACACGGCCAGGCGGCCTCAGCAGGACTTAGGGCACCCGGATGTCGGTTCCAGGCACAGGGAGAGCTGGCCACAGCGGTCCCCAGCATCCCTGGGACCGAAGTCTAAGGGTGGAGTTAGGTGCACGTCTTAGGATCACTTGGGGGAAGACTTTGGAAATCACTTTCTGGCTCAGTGTAAGCCTGCTGTAGTACTTCCTCCGGCAGATTGTTTCTCGGGCTGAATGAATAAAATCCCTTTGCTGCAGTGTACAAGCTCTCCGTGTTTGTTCAATGTAACATAGACGAAAGCCCAGTTCCCGCTCCCGGTTCTGGCTGGCTCGCGCCCCCTCCTCCAGGGCCGGGCACCCGCTGAGTCGTGGCCAGCGGCGCGTGGTGTCCCGCTGAGGGCTCAGCTCAGTCCGCACGGGCACGCGCCCATACCCTGCACCGGGAAGGCGGCGGCGACCCCGGGACAGCCAACCCCCACCCCGGCCGGCCCGCGCGGCCCCGGTCCACCCCCAGCCCCGCCGGGCGCCGCACTGGGCATGCTCCGTAGCCCGGGCAGGTTGGGGCTGCGAGGCGACGGCTTGGGCTCCGGAGGCAGCGTCGCGGCCGGGAGCAGGGGCGGCGGGCCCGGGGCCGCACGGGGCCCGGCTCGGCGGGAGCGGCGGGCGGGCGGAGCCCTGGGCAGCGGGCGGACGAGGTGAGCGCGGCGGGGAGGCGCAGGCCGGTGGGGGGCGGAGGCGGCGGAGGGCGGGGCGGCGCCGGAGGGGCTCGGCGGCCGCGGCGGCGGGGAGGGGGTGGCGGCGCGCGAGCGGCTAAGGAGCCGCGCCGCAAACAGGCTCTCACAGGCGCGCACACAGACACGCGCGCGCGCACACAGCGGGGTTCCCGGAGGCGGCGGTGGCCGCATCCCCAGCAGCGACTCGCCTCGAAGTGACAGGTAGGAGAAGGCGCTTTGGGTCCCGCCCGGGGATGCTCCCGCCGCTCCCAGCCCGCCGGGTTACTCGGCTTCCCGCGGGCGCGTCCCGGACGCGCGCGCGCGCCCCCGGATGCCCTGCCGAGGACCCGGTGCAGGTGCGGGGTGCGAGGCGTCCTGCGCGGGAGGCAGGGGACCCCGCCGCCACCCGCCTCCCCAACAATCATCTGCTACTGGGTTTCCTCTGCCTACCCGGACGTTCACCCTCTTCTGCGCTAGAAATAGCTCGGCTCGACGTGTATATGATTATTTTGGTTGGAAATAGTTGGCACTGTGCAACGCATGTAAATGTGTGTGCGTGTGCATTTCAGCGTCTTCTGGGGGCAGCTTACAAATGATAGACTGTTTCCAGTTGACACTGACAGGCTAAGCGCTCCTTTAGGGCAGTTTTTTGGCCCCCTAAAAGCATGTAAAAGAACATCGCTTTATTTTCAGAAGTTTAAAGTTGTTTTTTCTTAGTCAATTAGACCCTGTCTATATTGTACGGTTTCTGAGTTTAGACTTTGTAAACTACTGAATCTAAGTGTGAAAACACAGAATTTTCCAATTGAACAACTCCAGAGTTATAGATCCAGCATTTTCTAGAAAGAAAGGCAAATGTCTTATATTTCCACAAATATCCATGCATTTGGGATATGACTTTTTTTTTCTTTTTTCTTTTTTGGTTCTTTTTTCCGGAGCTGGGGACAGAACCCAGGGCCTTGCGCTTCCTAGGCAAGCGCTCTACCACTGAGCTAAATCCCCAACCCCTGGGATATGACTTTTAAAAACCCCTAACCTCCTATAGTGATTCTTCCTATTTCTCTAAAGCAAGGGGCTTGAGATTTAATTTGGGGCAAAACATTTTTTGGACAGTCGCCATTTTTGAAGTAAAAGTGGGATGCATGGTGGTCTGTAAATCTAAATTGTCCATTTGTGGAGATAGTAATGTTTTGAATAACCGTGGTTGACAATAACGTCCAAGCATAGGCAGGAGTACAGTGCTTTGAAAAAGAATCGAATTTCTCTTTTTAAAGGGAAATCAGAGCATAAAATAAGATGATGGGGAAGAGCAGCCAGTGACTTTACCTGGGCAGACTTCATGGAGCTCAGAAAGTGAATTACTTTTTAGGATAGGAAGAGTGTGTGTGTGTGTGTGTGTGTGTGTGTGTGTGTAAAATTTCAACTTAGTCCTTTGAGTATTTTAAAGACCGATGTCTTTTTAAAGATGTGTTTGAACTGAGAACCTAATGTTTTGAACCCTTCAAACTTCGTTTTCCCAAGTTGCAGATTGATACAGAGGCTCAGAAATTCAGCTCACCAGGACCTTGTGGTGTAATCCCTGACTGTCTGTGTTATGTAATCTAGAATTTTTTTCCCCCCACAGAACAGTCTTGCATATTTTTCAACTGGTGTATTGATCTGTTATATCATCTTTTTACGCTGTAGACATTTAATATGTGACTGGTGTCTGTGGGGGAAACCTCTTGTAAGAAAAAAATTACTTTAAAAATAGAATAGCATTTCTGAGCATTTTTATGTTGGTGAAACTTGGTTGGCAGAATGAGTATGTCTTTACATGTAGCAGTGTGCTGCAGAGTGCTGGGTGTCTGGTTCCTGGGTGTGCTTCCCCCCTCCCCGCCCCCCCCACCCCCGTTTTATTACTCAGCCATCAGAACTTAGTTTTGATTTAGCTTTGATGATATCACTACCAGCCCTGAATTAATCGCGGTGGAAATGCTGTTTTACAAGGAACTGTCAAAACAGAATTTCAAAAGACTCCATTTGATCACAGAGAGCACATTTACATCTGTTGGAATAATTCTACTTTTACTTTACAAATGCACGCCCACGCAGAAGGGCTCCATGCTGAAATACTCTTTTGCGAGCTTTATATTTGTGTCTTTTAAAATGTGAGTGATGTTAAACTTACATGGCCCGGAATCCAGGCTGCGTACTTTCTGTCATATCAGATAGGGAAATATGGGGATTAAAAAAACCCTTAAGGGTTTCAAAAGAGCTTTTGAAGAAGTGGATTTTAAAGACTTGTGTCACCATTGAAACAGACCGTTTAGTGCTGGTGCTAATGTATTTGTTTACTCTCTTTCCAAGAATGTATCCAGCCCCCTGTCCATCAATGTATACTGCAGATTTGGGCAACTTGGTACATATTTGGCAACCCTAGTGAACATGCTGTTTTCTAAGGCTACTACTAATTTGTTTTAAATTTTGGTTCACTGGTAACTGACTGACTAAACGATTGCCTTGTATTTGTACCTACCTCCCCATCACATGAGATTGGGTTTATACACAACTGCGATGTTGTCTGTGGACCCATTACAGTGGCAGGCTGTGTCTTGATAGGCTGGGATATAAGCTTCTGGGGACAGTATCTGATTGTCATCCCCAGTTTTTTAGGTGCAGCTGGCAAGCCCAAATGGATGAATTGGTGGATTTTTATAAAGCTAATAATTAGCTGCCACGTCTGACTTTTTAAATTTTTAAATCTTAAGTTGCAAATAAATTATGTATTTTCAGATCAAGGCAGTTAGGTAATAGTGCTATAGGAAGGACTAGTTTTTGTAATTTTCACACTTTGAACAAATGTCTTATTAGTGAACTCAGATATTTTGGGGGAATATGACTTGACAAATGAAAATTATGAGGAACATTAGGACTTGGTTAATGTCATTTGTGACCACTTCCAGAGTAAGAGCTTTTGAAGAAAACTGCATGCTTACCAGCAGGGACGACACATGCCTTGAAAACTCCCTTGGTGAGTTCCGTATAAGCAAGACGCTCTGCGTTTGATATTTAGAATGAGGTCAAGGACCCTGAGGATGTTTACTGATCACTATTTGTAGTTCATGTCCAGACTGCAGTTTGTAAATAGTTACTTTTTGCTTCCTAAGGGAAGGAGTCTGTGGAAGAGACTTAGCCACCTCTTGAGAAATAAGGACATCCCCCAGCGACAACGACAGGCACCTGCTTTTGGAGCTTGAGTTCAAATGTTAACCTTGTTTGCAAGGATACTATTTAACTCTCATAGGAATTCCTATTCCGAGGTCATACTCAGGGCGTAGGTAACCTTGCTTCTCTCCCTTCCTATTTATTTTTCTGTGTAATAGTTTTTCCTTTGATAAAGCCTCACCCTTTAAAGTAGAAGTGCTTCCTCAAGCTGTAATACTGTTTTTCAGTTCTGCCTTGAGTGTTCATGCCTCTGGTTCTTTACCGTCAACAAAGAATGGGTTCACATTGCCTGCGGTATAGGGGGACTCCGGCACTGACACAGCAGCGAGTGGATGACCGGAGAATCCCGCTTCGTCCTTATAGTTCAGCCTGCTTTCAAAGAGTCGTCCTGGAGTGATCTTTATTTGCAAAGCCCGCTTCACATGAGTGGGAACCTCACTTTCTGAGAGCCTGGCTGGGTTCTCCTCCCTTTGGATGCTGTTGTTCTGTGAAGGTGTAACCGGAGTACCTAGAGGGAGGTAGGAATGCCCTCCCTTTCGAATCTTAGCCAGTACATCATTTTGTTCAGTGGAATGAATGGCAAGTTTTAGAAAAAAAAAAGACTTTCCTGATATGAACTGGACCCTTTCTCTCCTTTACTGAAGCCCTCTCATAACTGCTTTCCATAAAACCTGCACTGAGAACATTACGCACCATGCGAGCACAAGAGCATTATCCTTTCCCCTTTTTGGGGAGTGTCCCTCACAGTTCTCACATGGTCCCTTGGGGAATTCCACCTCTAGCCACAGCGAGGGACAGGCAAATCATTACTTTAGAGTACAACACCCTTGCAAAGCATTCTTTTCCTCCCAAACAATTGGAGGATGTTATTTGGCTTTTTAGCATGAATGAACTAAAGTAGCTGTTTCCTTAGAGGCAGGAAGAACGAGTAAGTCAGATTCGACTTAAGTGGCCGATCCAGAGAGAACACAGAACAGTCCTTTATGTTGGACAGCTCTTCCCCCCACCTAGACCAGAGGCCTTCACCGCGGATCTATGTCACTGAGATCTGAACATGGGCCATGGATATTGCTGGTAGGCCTTTAATTTTTATATATTTCCAAGTGACAGTTCCAGCATGAACTAGAACCATTCTTGGTTAGCCTTTGGCATTCAGAGGGTTGAAAAGATGTGCATTTTCATATGCGTTCATTTTGTTTTGTTAATTTTTAGATTTTTTTTGTTTTGTTTTAATTTTACGTGTATGAGTATTTTGCCTGTATTTGTATTAGTACTGTGTGTGTGCAGTGCCCTACGAGGCCAGAAGAGGGCACTGTTTTCTCTAGAGCTGGAGTTACAGAGGACTGTTAGCCAGCCACCACGTGGGTCCTGGGAACCTAATCCTGGTCCTTTCGGAAGAACAAGTGCTCTTAGCTGATGTGTCACCTCTCCAGCCAAGTGTGAGTTCAATTAAAGACATTATTTTGATAACTATGATTCATTTCAGTGGTACGTATAAGTAGTATTTAATTTCACACATTTGAAATGTACTTGGAAGAGTCGAGAGCATTTACTGGACTGCAAAAATGGAAACCCCTACTATGTGAAGGACATTGGTCTGAGACCAATGGTGGCTCTCAGAGTTGGTGGATGGATAGGCCGGGAAGTTGTGCTTTGGATTTGCCTTCAGGAGTAGACATTGAGATCTTAAAGTGCTGGAATCCGTCATCCCTGAGCTTCTATCCTGTGCTGGCCACGTGGCCCCACGTGTCCGCTCAGAGCCTCGGTTGACTATCTTATTAAAGACTACTTTCCCCAACCCCCTGGTTAACGTTGGTGCTGGGTGATGAGGAATGGTGCTTCTGTTGCTGTGACAACCACTCTGCCTCTTCTCCCACTGATGTTACTAGGTTCACTGCCTACAATTCTCACTTTCCTCCATCAGCGTAGAGGGCATTGGTTCCTTTGTTGGAGCCCATGCAGAAAAACTCATTTAAAACATGTAAAACATACTCAAACTCTCACCTGACAGTTAGGGAACGACCCACAGTGACCCCACAGGCCACCTCCTGAAGCCAGATCTTCCTCTGGGCTTATCTCACCCTGCGACTGTATTTGGGTAGAGGAATACAGCACTGCTCAGTTCTAATAGCCTTAAAATTCTGCAAGTGTGGGGTTTTGAACTGTAATGCAGGAGCCAGATGCCATCCCCAGGGCCTCTGTGTCCTCCAGCAAGGCTTAAAAAGAGACCATATTAAGCAAGTTAGCCTTAGGAGGATGGAAACATCCATGAGAAGCATTTAGGGACCACTGATGTTTAGGGCACATCGTGCCTCCTCTGGTCCCATGGGCATTAGCGGGAACATTAAACTTTTCTGCTCGTAGTAGCAATAACAAGGGGAAACAAAGCAAAACAAACCCCCAAACCAGATATTTGTCAACAACTTGAAACATGCCACTTCATTTGATCTTCCTGGACACTTTTCGAGCGGGGTTGGGAGGTGTGACAGCTTCTTAAGTTTACATTTGGGGAGAACTTACATTTGGGAGGTTAATCAGGTGATGGGCTTAGAGTTGTGATTGAAATCTAAGCAGATTGACACCTAAACCAGTTGTTGTTGTTATTGTTGTTGCTGTTGTTTAGTTTTGGGGTCTAGCTGTGTAGCACATGCTGGCTCCAAACTGCAAATCCTCTTGCTTTAGGCTCTCAAAGGTTAGAATTATAAGCAAGCACCATGTTAGCCCAGAACTCCAACTTTTAAACCACGGTGTTACCTGTGGATGGTGTAGTGCATGCTACAGAAGGGACTTCTTCCTTCCTTCCTTCCTTCCTTCCTTCCTTCCTTCCTTCCTTCCTTCCTCCCTCCCTCCCTCCCTCCCTCCCTCCCTCCCTCCCTCTCTCTCTCCCTCTCTCCTTCCTTTCTTTGTAAACCACAAAACATGGTGTGGCAGTTATTTTAAGTGGCTGGGCTCAGATGTAACAGATATGTTTCTGGCAATGGCTGTGATGGTGGAATCAGAATAGCAAGTTGAGGATAAAGCCCTGTTTCCTGGTCTTGTTCAAGGGGCTTTTGTTCCTGCAGTTGCATGGACTGGAAGACAGAAAGAGGGGATTAATAGATTGCTAACCTGAGCCAGGGACTAAGAATGTAGAGATTCAGTATTATTTTTTTTTCTTTGATTTTGGGAGAGATCATAAGGGCAAGGGGTGGGCCTGGGAGGACTGGAAAGTACATTATGTGACATTATCAAATAATCAATAAAAAATTAAGGTCAAAAGAAGAAGTAAGGCTGTCTGTCAAGTTAGTTTGCCGCTGACAAAGTTTTATGGTTTCGGCGAGGTTGCTGGGGCCCCTGGTGTAGGAGCCAGGTAAGCCGCACACACAAGTGCTATTGAACAGGTGTCTGGGACCATGGGTGTGGTGGCCTATGGGTGTCCCTTCCCAGGAGGACCTGCCAGAAGAGTCTGCCACTGCATGCACATTTTATAACAAAGCAAGGAACACAGAGTATCAGGACCGTGGAAGTTCCTCATTTGAAAGTGCTTGGGCAGGGTTGGAGGGCTGGTTCAGAGAACTGGCTTTTTTTTTTTAATCCAGAGGACCCAGATTTGATTCTCAGTGACTTAGGACCATCTCTAATTTAAGTCTCAGAGGATCTGATACCCTCTCTGGCCTCTGTGTGGACCAGGTACATAATGGTGCACAGATATGCATGCAGACACACATAAAATCGATAAGTTAATAAGCTAAAAAGTGCTTGGAAGTTGGGCCAAGGAGATTGCTCAACTGGTACAGCGATTGCCCCATAATCATGAAGCCCCGAGGTAGAGCCCAAGAATCCTGTAAGAAATCTGGGAATAACAGGGTTATTCCAGAGAATTCCAGAGCCAGGGAGGTAGAGACAGGCAGATCCTGGGGCTTGCTAGACAGCCAGCGGAGAGCAGCCAGTTGTCCCCAGGCCTGTGAGAGACCCTTCCTCAGAAAACAAAACTCAAGGGTTGTTGCAACTGAGGAATGAACAGGAAGGTGACCTCTGGCCTCCACTTGCATGCACACAGTCCGTGTTATTGCCAAACCGGACAGACACATTTGTGGCAGGAATTCAGCCTGAGAGTTCCCATGTTGGTCCTTCTGTCAAGCATAAATTCTCAAATGCACTGTGCCCTACAGAATACCATTAGTTTTATTCGCAGTTTTGAGCCGTTTTTAAAGGAGGAGGTTTTAAAATTTGTCATATAGTCTCCCTTATTTTGGATGAGCATAGAGTTGTAAATATCTGACTTTTTTTTTTTCTCATCCCATTTTCTAAGGTACCGACAAGTATTCAGAGTTGAGAGAGGTGGGACATTTCCTGACAGTGCTTTGAAATGTGATCAGTTTAGCGTAGAGAAATGAGTGGTTTCCTTTATTATGGGGTCATAGAGGCTCTCTTGCCTCTGTCGATGCTTGAATTCTGCAAATCTTGGGATATCTCTCCCTGTATTGACAGTTGCAGTATTTATTCGGAACACTGAGAAGTTAGATATGTTTCTGTGGGCGAGCATTTCAAGGCGCACCTGCCCTAGTTTTTCCTTCTCAGTCTTCAATGGAAGATCACTTTGGGTCAAATGGAAGTGTAGTCTCTTGAGATGGGGTTCTCCTGTATCTATTGATGTTTGGTTATTGACTAGATAGCCGAGGCCCTCTCTGGAATTTAAGTTTTTATTTTTGCTGGTTTCTAAAATGATGTAAGTGATGTACTAACGTGTTCCAGTTGAAATGACAATGCAGAAATACAGAAGCAATATGTAAAGTACTCTTTCCCACCTACACCCTCCCCAGATATAACCATTGGCAACAGCTGCAAGTGTCTCTTCCCTCCCTTTGTCCATTCATTTACATACGCAAATACATAGACGTGGTTTTCTTGTTACATAAATTGTATCATACTGTACATGCAGATGCATTTTATTATATAAACAGAATCATACCACATTTATTTTTCTGTGACTTGCTTTGTCTTCATAACTGTGTCGTATGGTAATTTCATTTATTGTCTGGACACTGGTTATCTCAGCTTTGTAACACTGCATAGAGTCTGGTAAGACATATAATCTTGTAGTGCTTTAACGGTTTTCTCATGACTGTACAGTGAAAGATAGACGATTTCATTGGTCTTCATGAATTTGTGTGTCAGTTTTTTACTACTAAATTCTAAGAAATAGAATTATTTGGTCAAAATTGTCTTAATCGCCTTTAAAATTCAGAGAAAACACTGTCAAATTACCATTCAGAAAAGGTCTGTGATAGAATTTGTGTCTCAGAGAACCTCAGGTTAGGCATATAAATGGATCTTCTAACTGACATAGCCCAAATTGCTACACAGTTTTACTTGTTCATTTAGAGTTCAGTTATATTGTATACCTGGGAATGACTTTAGAAATAAATCATTTATTTAAACTACAGTATTTAATAAAAAAAACTATTCTCCAGTTAAGGGGCTAAGGTGAAAGACCTTAATAAAGAGATGCTTTGTAGAATCAGAGTACAACGTCTGTTCTCCGATCATCTTGGTTAGCTTTGAGACTCTAGGCCTTCTCCAACAGGGACATGTCCTAAGCACCCTGGGTTTGTGTTCAGAGAAGTCAGGGTCCACCGGGCGGATGCACAATACAGATTGATGCTGACCTTGGACAATTAAGTTAATTTGACGGTTAAAAATGCCTGTCTTGACTTATTGGTAAATTTAGATTTGCTAATGCTGTCTGTCTCCCTTCTACGCTCTGGGTTCTGAGTGTTCAAGTAGTTACGGGTCAAAATTGTTTGGAGGGAAAAGTATCTGTTCTGAACATGTACATATTTATTCTAGGCACTCTCTAACTGAGCTCCTTCCCCAGGCCTAGACAATTTTTGATGGTTATTCCCTTAACAATGCATTACTGTAATTATTTATGCTGTAGAAGGTACCACAGATAGTGAGGTGATTTAATATATGGGGGGGGGATGTGTAAGCAAATACCACTATTTTATCTAAGGGACTTGAGTATCTATCTGTGGAGTCCTGGCAACACAAACCGCTGGCTGTTGAACAGCATCTGTGTAGAATTATCAAAGAATTCACCAGAAGCCAGGGTTGGCGGTATTTACCTGTAAGCCCAACACCCAGGAGGCTGAGGCAAGAGGACATTGAGTTTGAAGCCAGCCTAGCTTACATAAGCATGACCCAGCCTCAATACACCAATCCCCCAACCCAACCCAACCAACCAAAGATGTGAACAAGCCTGCAACAAAAGCCAGAAAAATTGGAATTCCTTATACCTTTTCCCAAGAGATTTGGGGCGATCAATGGCATTGCACTCTTACTAAGCGTCTTTAGTGGGTACCCCCACGATAATTTTCATTTGTTTGAGAAATGAATTGTAGCCAAAAAGAGCTGGATACCTTAGAAACTACATTGTGTTTTCATTTCAAGACTTATTGGGGGGAACACAGTAAATCTAGGCCATTGATATTGACCTCGTTCAAGTGACAGTTGTGATCATTGTAATTATTAGCAGTAACATACATCCACTTAGTTGCTCTTCAGAATTTGATGGCATGCTCTTAGCTAGCATCTCAGGGTCACGGTCAGGGTACCCTGATGGAAGCACATGATGGCAGGAAGACCGGAATCGTGTCTCTTTTCCAAACATGGGTCTGAATCCTTCAGCTCTTTCTCCAGATACGTATTTTAAAAACAAACTTCTGGTTGGCCTGGCAGGGACGTTCAGATCCTGAATGTATGCCTTCTGTATGTTTATTTTTACAGCACATTGAGTACTGTAGAAACATGGTAAGACTCCTTGGCATTGAAAATTGCGTATTCAAAAAAGTCTGTGCTAGGTTCATGGAGACACTATAGCATGTGACAGTTTACAGACAATTTCCTTTGACAGTGTCTGTGAAAACTCACTCTTCAAGCCTCTGTCTTAGGACCTGATGAGAAAATATGTGTAAATCACGTCCTCTGGAGAGGGCCCTAAAAAAGACCCTTTAGAGACTGTGGGCAGATGAGTACAGTGAGTATAAGTGCTAAAGGGTGGACAAGCAAGGAAGACTGACGATTTGTGACTGAAGGGAAGGAGCAAGAAGAAACAGTCAGGAGCCGTGACCTTTGTAGGGTACACAATGACCCTGTAATACAGCAAGGAAAGCAGGAATGTGAGTATATGTACTCTGTCGCCTAGATAGATGAACCCAGATAAAAGCTATGGGTCAACAGTGAGCAGTGTGGAAAGAGCTGGTAACCGGTCAGGAGAGGCAGATGGCAGAGCCCAGCTACTCCCCAGGCTAGAGTGGGAGGCTCTCAGGCTAGACGTCTGGCCAGAGCAGAAAACCTGTAGTGTTTTGTGAAAAAGAAAATAAAACTCTAGCTACAACAATTAAATCGAAACTTGAGATTGTTCCGTAGTATCACATGGCTGCTGTCAGTAAGACTTGAGGTTGTCCTCAGAGTAGCATTGGCTTACAGTTTTTCAGTGTCATTTGGAATAGACTCCTTTTCTTCGGTAAAACCATAGAATGAGAAACCTAGTACGTTTATCTGACGGGTTAGGTTTAGAGGTGAAGGGGCTTCATAATGTCTGTCATTATTAATCCTGTGAAGCCATTCCTTTGCTTTTAATATTTTGTTAAATTCTTTAAAATATCAGGTATCCTGGGGGTGGGAGGAGTCGAGGAAGAAATTAAGATATTAGTGCTAATTTTTCTTTGAAGGAGTCAATTTAACGGAATCGTTAGCATCACTTGGTAGACACGGACAAATTGTGTTTTCTCATTTGTTCAGCAGAGCAGTAAAGACACCAGACATAATCAGCTTTAGCGGCTGCCTCGCGTTTCTGCTCCTGTTGTTTGAGAAGGGGAAGACTGCTCTGTCGGGCTTGTGCATTTGATCTTCGTGAACAAGCAATGGAAGGAGATTAGAATCATAGAATCGGGCAGCTGGAGGGGATTCACCTTTCCTTACATCCAGGGTTTATAGTTTAAGGTTCCAGGACACTCACCATCAGCCTCTGCTCTCGTGTGGTCCCAGAATCACCCGTGAAAGTGCAGCATCCTCCCTCCAGAGTAAACAGATTTTGCTTGATTGATTCATTCTTGCGGTTCCTGCTGTAGATCTTGAAGTCCCTGCTTCCGAGGGATTTCTCCTCCCTTGCACACCAATTGTTTTTATGTGGTGAGGCAGAGCTTCGCCAAGAGCCTTCACCACTCAGCCCTTGACCTGGTGTTCCCTGGAGGCCTCTACATCGCTCACTCTAAAACTCTCTCTGTAGGAGATGGTGCTTTTGCCGGTCTGGTCTGTCAGCTTACTGTTCACTGAAAGCTCCCGTAGCTGTACATTTTCGTCTGAGTTTCAAACGCATCTTTTTTTTTTTTCTGCTAGAGATAATGACCTTGAAGTCCTTATGGGTACCTGCAGGTCAGAGTGCCCCAACCACTTCACTTCAAATGCATGCCTTATCCCAGTTTCTAGACCTTTGGGTAGCTCGATGCTCATCTAGTGAATCTGTGCCCCCCACACCCCCTTATGACAAAAATACAGGACAGGAAACAATTTAAAGGAGGGAAGGTTTATTTTGGCTCGCAGTTTGGGGAGGTACAGTCCCTTCTGGCCTGGCAGGCATGGGCAGAGCTGGCGGGTATTGGGTAGCAGGACCGTGAGGCTGTACATTGACATCACTGCTGATACGTAAGCAGAGAGACCCTGTGACCAGAACACGGATAATAATGCATGAGACCTGCTCCTCGGTGACCAGCTTCCTCTAGCTAGGTCCTGCCTCCTAAGGGTTCCACAGCCTCCAAAACTGGCACTAACAGCTGGGGACCAAGGGTTTAAATACACCTGTAATAAACATTTTAGATTCAAACCATAACCATAACAATATACTTATCATTCCAAGCCTGGATTGTTCCAGCTGTATAATCTGTCAATCGTGTATTCTCTTGGCTCTGGAGTGAGCCGCAGGTATTCTTTACAATGGTGTGAGCCGCAGGTATTCTTTACAATGGTGTGAGCCGCACGTATTCTTTACAATGGTGTGAGCCGCAGGTATTCTTTACAATGGTGTGAGCCGCAGGTATTCTTTACAATGGTGGTGGTTATTTGTTTGTTTGTTTGTTTTCCCCCTTCCATGTAGGACTTTACAGTTTGCAGGAAGAGAAACACACAGACAGCTACCTCATAGCTTTACATCTTTGCCTATGACTTCATTCTTCACACCAGCTAAAGAAATCCCTACAAAAGAAGCCTTGGAGCATTATTTATAAAACCCTTCCGCAACTCCCCAGCGCTTTCAGGATTAATTTCTGTTTCCCTAATTTGATGAATGCGAGCCATCCTTGGTCTGAACTCCGCAGTGAAATTTTAACTCCTTTATTTGTATAACCTGTATTAAGCATCATTCAACTCCAAGAAGCTAAACGCCGTGGCTCCTGTGCACTATGTGACTTTGAGCTGTCCGCCCTCCTCATCGCTCTTCATAGACTCTGATTGAGGGGGACTTCGATCCCTCACCACGGGCTTTGATTTCCAACTCAAGTGCCCGTGGGTGCTGCACCTCTATCCCCATGTCAGCTGTTCATGTTTTAGCTCAAACATGACATGTACACAGAAAAAAAAAATTGGGCGCATCTCTGGGACTTAATCAGTGTCTCTTAAATGAGTGAGTGCTAAATGCCAACAGTGCAAATTCTACCCGTGGTGTAAATTAGAATAGCAGCAACTGAGCAAGTCAGAGGAGTGCCACCATTCAGAGCAGGAAGCCTCGGACACACTTGTAAGGGGAATCACTGGTTGCTGACAGATGGCAGAGTAACCATTTTGGAAAGGTGATCAGTAATCTGGAAAGGCTGTGTTCATTATTTCTCTGACAGAAACTAATGTTATAATAGCAAACCACACCCAGAGATGTTTCCCAGGAGACAGTCTGTCATCTATGCCTGGAGGGCACATGCTCACATTGTCTTTTCTGTGTCATGTGCTCCGTTTTAATATATTTTGCTTGTTTTCTGTCTAGTGTATTTCCTTATAGCAGCAAGTCAGAGAAATTTCCCCATTTCAAGCTTGCAAGGAATTCGGGGGAAAGTAATTTATTTAAAAAGATTATTTTATTTAATTGGGCTCACCGTGATCTAAAATGCTTTGTACTTGATTTTCGCATCATATTTTATTTTCAAAATGACCTGGGAATATATCACTGCCAAATAGAAATACACTTAATTGAAGGGGAATATTCCACTCAATATTATTTTTGAAAGAGTGTCTTTCTGTGCTCTAGAGATGGGGGACTGACTGTGTTATTTGCAATAGTTTGAGTTATTCTGAAGAATGGCTTTTGAACTGTAACTCTGCCCTCCACCCATGTGGCATTGGTGGTGTTTAAGAGCGTTCTTTTCTTTTTCAATTCGCATCTTTTTATTTTGCAAATCTCTTTTAGCTTTGTGTTGAAAAAATGCTGCTGAGAATGTTAGTTATTAAATAGATCATCATTCAGGTTTCAGTGGAGACAATATTTAGGAGGAAGATTTTAGCTTAGTTACTGCGGCTGCTGAGAAAATACAGCAGCACTTGGAAATGAAGAGAGTATTTCCTTTCATTTAGAGCCTTTTGAACCCGTGATGCCCTCACAGAATCAAGATCCTGGCCTCATTCTGTCCATTTACCCATTCCCTTTGAAGGAATCAGAGTAACTGGCTAAAGCTCCTCTCCGTCTGTCACAAGTAGCATGCAGTGGTTTTCTCCAGCCTTCAGGGAAGAGGAAGAATGTGAGGCACACAGATGGCTTGGGTGTTAGTCCCCAACCTGAGGTGACTCAGTATAACTGCTCCCTTCTGAACTGTTGAGTGACAGGCCAACCCTTGTTTTCTAAGTTTGGATTTCAACAGGACAGGCTCTCGGGGTCCTCCTAAAGATTGAGAAGCAGGAGGAGTCTACTTCTGGACTGAGAGTTGCAGATGTCTGTCGAACCTTCTGAAAGTGTTCCCCTTTGTACCAAACCAAGGTGTTCCCAGAATTGTGGGAGAACTGACAGCATCAGTCACTTGGAAAGTATACTGACTGTCTTAACAAGGTATTTGATCCAAATATTTTTAAGAGAAACTTACCCATTTCCAGCCAGAAGCAACGAAGTGCCAGGAACACAGTGCTTGGGAGTCACTGCTTCCTGCATTCTTCCTGCCTTCCCACAGGTCTGAAACCCTCAGGGTGGAACTCGCACACCCCACAGGCATAAACAGAAAGACACAGAGATATACACACCTATGCAAATATAGACTCCCATAGACAGACAGACAGAGAAACACACACATCCCCCTCCCACAGAGACACAGACAGATAGACAGTCACAGTAATGCACCCACACACCCTACAGGTATACACAGACAAGACAGGCACATACAATCAGATTGACACACACACACATTGCAGGCACATGAGCATAGAAAGACACACACAGAGGCAGGCTTATAGGTAGGCATAGACACACACACACATACTCATGCACATGAGCGTGCACACACACAAACACAAACATAGATAGTTACACCCGCAGATACATACACAGACAGACAGACATAAACACCCATTTACAGACAGGCAGAAAGATGCATGCATGCATGCATGCTCAAGCACTGAAATGATAGATAGTAGGTATGAATTGGAATAATCATGAAACCATACTGGAGACATGGAGTTGTTCTGTGGTATTTCTGAGTCATTATTTCGCAAAGTCATAATATTTGAGAGTTGTAATTTCGAGTTGGACTATTGCAATATTTTATAATGTGATTTCCCAGGTTACTTTGAGACCCAGCTCAGAACCCAGTGTGCTTTAGATCTGTGTTATGTTCCTTGGGCCTTAGGAATGCAACCTCATTCTTTCTGTAATCCCGCAGGGTAGGCATAATCATCGTTTGATACTAAGAACACTGAGTGATTAAAACATTTATTCAAGGTCTTGTGATTGATTTACGATACAGATAGCCTTCAAAATAAGCTTGTTCTGAGTGCACACTGCTGTATCTGTGCCTACATGAGTACAGAGGAAAGGTCACAGGAGGACAGAGATGAGAAAGTAGCAGTCTTAGCTGGGAGACAGGCGTCAGGAAAGCCAGGATTGCCTGAACATTGATCCCGGACTTCAAGCCTTCAGAACTGGGAGAAAATAAGCTTTCTGCTGTTTAAGCCACCTGGTCTGTGGCATTTTGTTACAGCAGTCACAGCATCATCATATACATAATAGGGTCCTATTGAGATAGTAACCCAAAGAAATATACATATTACAGAGTAAGGGAGTAGACTTATCAGCTATATTGGCTCATTTTTAATGTATTCATAAGTGCTGGTTCCAGAGCATATGTGACTTTGTACAGTTCAGTGTTTACTTGTTAGTATTCAGTGTTTCACCACTGCGTGCGTGTACACACAAACACAGACACACAGACACACACACAGACACACACACGTACACACATGCACACACACGTACACACATGCACACACATACACATGCACACACATACAGGCACACACATACACACATGCACACATATATACACATATGCACACACACATACACATGCACACCTACACACATGCACACACATATACATACATGCACACACATACACGTGCACACACACAAACACATACACAGGCACACACATACACACATGCACACACATATACACACATGCACATACACATGCATATGCACACACACACACGCACACACACACACACGCACGCACGCACACACGCGCACACACGCACACACACACACACACACTTTGGCCGGAAGGTCCCTCAGGCTGAGGTTAGCTATGCCTGTTTTCTCATTAACCTTGCACAGTATTTGACATGAAGCAAGTGCTTTGTATTTGCTTGTTGAGTAAGTTATATAAAGGAAAGCGCTTGGCAAATTAGGAGGACAAAATGATGAAATTAGCCTAGTAGTCTAATCTTAGAATATTGATTTTGGCCTTTGAGCCTGAGCTCCTTGCCTCAGAAGGCTTGATTTACAGTGCTTTTAGAAGCTTTACCATTTGTGGGTGGAGCTTAGAAAAGTCCTGTCTGTCTTACCTTCTTTCACTGCGTGAACCTCACACACTTCTTTGAGAAATCCCAGAATGGAATGATAACCATATTAGATGGTCTTAAATCACTTCCCACAATGACTAACTCAAATCTTCGCCTAGCTTATAATTTTATACATGACATATACTTGTGGGTAGTTTTAGAACAGTGTTTTGTTTTTTCTCTAGAAAATATATCTTAAGTTCTTTTTAGTAGCCAAAGGTTTTCATTTGTCAGATTCTCTGTAGAATAACTTAGCATTAGACTTGCGCTAAGTACTGTACACCGTTTTTTGTGACTTGGTGCTCACCGGGGGAACACATAGAGCAGAATAGAGTTGTTATGTGTGTGGTATTCTATTTAATGACTTCCATGCAAATTACTGATAAAGAAGTAAAATACTTGTGGAACCGAGGTTATAAAATAGGGAACAAACCTGCTAAGTGATTCATATTCAGTATAAATGGAAAGATTGACTACAAAGGTACCACAAATAGAACGCGTTGTGGTATTGTGCTTTAAATTAAAAAGAAATACATGGGCATTTTGAGCAAGCTGCTAAAACATTGTAGTGCTAAATCACAGAGAGTTTGATTGTGTAGGGATGATCTACTTTTATTTAAAGCACTCTCTCCAGCGCCTGGTTTAGCTATATCATAGAATGGAGTCAGGTAGGACATACAGTTTGTCCCCATGTATGTTCTAAATTCCAGAGACTCGCTGGAGCAGCTTCTGGCCAGTTGAAGTTATCTGTACAAGCCGTGTGGTCTCTTTGGCCACAGTGGAGCTCCAGTTTTCAGGTGAGACTCATGCAGCAGCCAGCACACAGTAGGTTCTTCGCGTGCCTTAAAATTAATGTATAAGCTGAGAAGAGAGGCCACATGCTGTTCTTCTACATCTCTTCTTAGCTCGTTATTTTTTTAAATTCTATTTTGGATTCTTATGCATTCTGCTGTTTCTATAATTGGCATCTAAGCAATGCATTTTTTAACATTAATTATCAAGTTTTGTCTCGGCCTTAAATTTTATGTGGTTATGTGAGGCAGCATAAATGGGAGTCACCTACCTTGCTGACACCTACTTTCCCCAGTGGGAAGCATGGTAACCTTGACTGTGACTTTGGCATTGGGGGTAGCTGGTGATCTGAGAAGGTAAAGCCCACTGGGATTGTGCGTGTCCATTCCTGTCACATTTTCACATCCCAATAAGACAGCTCAGGAAGCCGCCAAGACTCGAACACTTTGGACACGGGTAAGCATCTCACTGATTTACCCACTGGAAATGGTTCATTTTCTGAGGAATCTTTCTCTATTTTGTCAGTTGGTGTTACAGTCCCTGGGACAGCGTGGTTCTCATTGTAGCTGAGAACAGAGGGTCGCTGTTTTTAATTTTGAAAACAAAAACCTTTCAGTTAAACCTGTTCAGGGTGAGGGATGTTTGAAAAGCATCCACTTGCGTGAATCAGTTTGGACAGAGGAGGAGGTGATGGGAATTAAATCACCGTTGGGGTTATTACCTTCCCTTCATCGCTCACTTGTGAAGTGAGGCAAAGTCGCCAGGACAGTAAAATGTGGTCCTTTGAATCTTATTTGCATATGTAGAGGAGGATGTGTGTGACAGTCCAAGATTCTGTGCAGAAAATAGCTCTTTACAGTTACTCAGGTACAACGTCCATGTCTGGGAAGGAAGCTGACATTTTCCAAGTGTTTTGTGAAGGCTTGAAACCCCAGGCCACTTTCTGGAGGTGGCTTAGCAATGTGTACGGCCTTCCAAAGTTGTCTGTGACAGGCCAAGTCGCCTTCGGCAGTTCTGATTCCTTCCTTATTGATTTTCTTGCGTGTCCTGTGAGTTCTGTGGCAATATCCTCATTCCGTGGATAAGGAAACAGTCTTGTTGAAATTGTCGAGGACTGCAAAGCAAGCATGTCACAGACGGTGTCTGTGTGTCCCAGTCCCCAGAGCCTTCTCCTCCAAGGCTATGCTGCCTAACAACCAACCCATGGTTTCTGCTCAAGTAGAGTGTTGAGTTCCTGGTGAAAACACTCAACTTGGAGGTCCCTGGCATATGAAGACAGTCTCTAAAACAGGAAGTTGAGAGAAGTCACTGGTGGTGCCCTGACCGATGCTTCTGAAGAAGCCCGTCACTGTCCTCCCTGTGAAGAGGTTAGCTAAGTGAAGGCTTAGGCTCTCAGAGCTTTCTTTCAGGTGTGCACTTTCATTACCTGGAAGGGCCACGGTCTCCGTGTGTCTGTTTAAGTCCATTGGTCCTCAGCACAGCCAGTTCAGCTTGCATATGCTTTTGCTTTGCTTGGTTTAATACTTTTTCATCTTTTCGAATCTTTCATGTGTTTCTTACCCAAAGGTTGTATGGTGGAAATGATTGATTGATTGATTGATTGATTGGACAGCTGGACTTCTTCTGGTCAGCTTGACTGTTTGGGTGAAATGTTTGGTCCCTTCCCATTGGACATCACTTTTTATATGGTTGTGCTGCGGTGCTTTTGAGTTTTCAGCACTGCCTCAGTATTTTTTGTTTTTTGTTTGTTTATTTGCTTTTCGTATCTTAAATTTACAGAAATAAACCTACAGGTTGGATCCTCAGTGTAACTTATCTGTTGACTGGATCACAAAGTATAAAACCAATAGAAAATAGCTTTCTTTTTCTCCACCTTCTTCTCCATTGGATTGGTATATTCGACACATCCCATAATTTTGTGTCATTATAGTATATTTGAAGCAACCCAATTTCAAATACTAGAAAAGAAAATGTCCATGAATGTTAGAATATCCGTTCTCTCACCCAATTTGTGTCTTCTCCCATCTGACCCCCGGTTTGCTCATCAGTCATGAGCAAGAAAGTCAGTCCTTTGCAGGATTAGTCCGTCCTCCTGTCCGCTGGCTCTGGCTCGCCGAGAGATTACAGGGAGTAAAGACGGGCCCAAAGCTTCTGCACTTAGCAGGGCTGTCAGCCACCTGGCTCTTCTTTCTCAGACATACTTAATCCACCCTTTGGAGTTTCTTGCAAGATCGTTGGATTGTGACTTTGCTTGGTGAAAGCAGTGCCCTGTCTGGCTAACCTCGTAAGAATTTGGCACCTCTCATCTAGTGGTTGACTGGATCGTTCTTGTACCTTTGTACAGAAACCTTAATTGGGTGGGACATTTAACAGAATCAGTGAAAATGACTGTCTCACAAAGTATTTATAGCCCTTTTCCCCTTTTCCTGGGGCCCTGTTCTGTTTTGTAATCACAGGCAGCCTCAGCCAGGCATGGGCGCTCCACCGTCTCATGGTCCGCAGATCAGTTCATGAGTTTCTGTGGGTAGGCATGCATGCAGCCAGCAAATGGGATACCAGCTTTCCTCACTACCGACAGCCCTGTTTATGAGAATGGTTTGGGGTACTTTGTGGGGCTGATAGAGAAGGCTGGAGGGGAATGATGAGATTGTCTTTGAAGAGTCCTTTATTCCAGTCTCCTCAGTGTAGATGGCTTCTGGTCTGCTCTGGCCGTGTGCTGCGAGGCCTGGAAGTATGCAAGAGAACACTTCTCATTGTGTGCCATTTCAAGTGTTTGGGTGATCTTCTGAAACCTCAGGACAGTTCCTGTTCTGCTTCTCTTGGAAAGAATTTAGAGATTAGGTTTTGAGCTCTAGGGTGTTTAGGAGTGTTAAACCTTGAGAAACACTCATTGTCTGGGGCTGCCACAGTCTATAACCTCCCTACTCTGTTACAAAAAAACCACTAAGGAGCAAATAAATGACCAGTTAATAAGCTCAAGATGATTGCTGGCATCGGTCTCTGGGGGAGGTAAAGATGACTGACATAATGGGAGGAATGAGATTTCTAATCTGCAACAGTCTTTACTTACTTGGTTAAATAGTGGGCCACTCAAGTGGAAAAACTAATTCAGAACTCTTGCTAGCTCAAATTAGTTGGTCAGGTTGGTCAGGGTAGATCAAAGCTGAAGCTGGGTGGGCAGGTGTCTCTGCTAGAAATCTGTGAACATGGTAGCCTATACATATTATATATCTTTCGTGTTTTGTATGTTTGTATGGTGAGTATACATTTCTGTGTATATATACACATATAAATAGAAATATATATTTTATAGTCCCAGTATAGCTTACAAATAACATATAATGTAATAGTGTACATGAAATAGTACTAGTTACAGGTTCTATTGCTGTGATGAAACACCATGATCAAAAGCGATTTGGGGAGGTGAGTTCTATGTAACAGCTAATCATCAAAAGCAGTGATGGCAGGAATTCATAGAGGGCAGTAACCCGGAGGCAGGAGCTGATGCAGAAAACATGGAGGGTGCTGCTTACTGCCTTGCTCTCAATGGGTTGCTCAGCCTGCTTTCTTATAGAACCCAGGATCAAGAGCCCAAGGAGGGAACCACCCACAAAAGGCTGAGCCCTCCTTCATAAATCATAATTTAAAAAATGTCCTACTGGTCTGCATACAGCTGAATCATTTTTCAATTGAAGTTCCCTCCTCTTTGTTGATGTTAGCTTGTTTCAAGTTAACATACAACTAACCAGTACAGAAATATAACAAATACATCTTTTTTTTTTTTTTACTTTTTAGTTTTTTTTTTTTAATTAACTTGAGTATTTCTTATATACATTTCAAGTGTTATTCCCTTTCCCGGTTTCCGGACAAACATCCCCCTCCCCCCTCCCCTTCCTTATGGGTGTTCCCCTCCCAACCCTCCCCCCATTGCCGCCCTCCCCCCATAGTCTAGTTCACTGGGGGTTCAGTCTTAGCAGGACCCAGGGCTTCCCCTTCCACTGGTGCTCTTACTAGGATATGCATTGCTACCTATGGGGTCAGAGTCCAGGGTCAGTCCATGTATAGTCTTTAGGTAGTGGCTTAGTCCCTGGAAGCTCTGGTTGCTTGACATTGTTGTACTTTTGGGGTCTCGAGCCCCTTCAAGCTCTTCCAGTTCTTTCTCTGATTCCTTCAACGGGGGACCTATTCTCAGTTCAGTGGTTTGCTGCTGGCATTCGCCTCTGTATTTGCTGTATTCTGGCTGTGTCTCTCAGGAGAGATCTACATCCGGCTCCTGTCGGTCTGCACTTCTTTGCTTCATCCATCTTGTCTAATTGGGTGGCTGTATATGTATGGGCCACATGTGGGGCAGGCTCTGAATGGGTGTTCCTTCAGTCTCTGTTTTAATCTTTGCCTCTCCCTTCCCTGCCAAGGGTATTCTTTTTCCTCATTTAAAGAAGGAGTGAAGCATTCACATTTTGATCATCTGTCTTGAGTTTCGTTTGTTCTAGGGATCTAGGGTAATTCAAGCATTTGGGCTAATAGCCACTTATCAATGAGTGCATACCATGTATGTCTTTCTGTGATTGGGTTAGCTCACTCAGGATGATATTTTCCAGTTCCAACCATTTGCCTACGAATTTCATAAACTCGTTGTTTTTGATAGCTGAGTAATATTCCATTGTGTAGATGTACCACATTTTCTGTATCCATTCCTCTGTTGAAGGGGATCTGGGTTCTTTCCAGTTTCTGGCTATTATGAATAAGGCTGCGATGAACATAGTGGAGCACGTGTCTCTTTTATATGTTGAGGCATCTTTTGGGTATATGCCCAAGAGAGGTATAGCTGGATCCTCAGGCAGTTCACTGTCCAATTTTCTGAGGAACCTCCAGACTGATTTCCAGAATGGTTTTACCAGTCTGCAATCCCACCAACAATGGAGGAGTGTTCCTCTTTCTCCACATCCTCGCCAGCATCTGCTGTCCCCTGAGTTTTTGATCTTAGCCATTCTCACTGGTGTGAGGTGAAATCTCAGGGTTGTTTTGATTTGCATTTCCCTTATGACTAAAGATGTTGAACATTTCTTTAGGTGTTTCTCAGCCATTCGGCATTCCTCAGCTGTGAATTCTTTGTTTAGCTCTGAACCCCATTTTTAATAGGGTTATTTGTTTCCCTGCGGTCTAACTTCTTGAGTTCTTTGTATATTTTGGATATAAGGCCTCTATCTGTTGTAGGATTGGTAAAGATCTTTTCCCAATCTGTTGGTTGCCGTTTTGTCCTAACCACAGTGTCCTTTGCCTTACAGAAGCTTTGCAGTTTTATGAGATCCCATTTGTCGATTCTTGATCTTAGAGCATAAGCCATTGGTGTTTTGTTCAGGAAATTTTTTCCAGTGCCCATGTGTTCCAGATGCTTCCCTAGTTTTTCTTCTATTAGTTTGAGTGTGTCTGGTTTGATGTGGAGGTCCTTGATCCACTTGGACTTAAGCTTTGTACAGGGTGATAAGGATGGATCGATCTGCATTCTTCTACATGTTGACCTCCAGTTGAACCAGCACCATTTGCTGAAAATGCTATCTTTTTTCCATTGGATGGTTTTGGCTCCTTTGTCAAAAATCAAGTGACCATAGGTGTGTGGGTTCATTTCTGTGTCTTCAATTCTATTCCATTGGTCTATCTGTCTGTCTCTGTACCAATACCATGCAGTTTTTATCACTATTGCTCTGTAATACTGCTTGAGTTCAGGGATAGTGATTCCCCCTGAAGTCCTTTTATTGTTGAGGATAGCTTTAGCTATCCTGGGTTTTTTGTTATTCCAGATGAATTTGCAAATTGTTCTGTCTAACTCTTTGAAGATTTGGATTGGTATTTTGATGGGGATTGCATTGAATCTGTAGATTGCTTTTGGTAAAATGGCCATTTTTACTAAATTAATCCTGCCAATCCATGAGCATGGGAGATCTTTCCATCTTCTGAGGTCTTCTTCAATTTCTTTCCTCAGTGTCTTGAAGTTCTTATTGTACAAATCTTTTACTTACTTGGTTAAAGTCACACCGAGGTACTTTATATTATTTGGGTCTATTATGAAGGGTGTCGTTTCCCTAATTTCTTTCTCGGCTTGTTTCTCTTTTGTATAGAGGAAGGCAACTGATTTATTTGAGTTAATTTTATACCCAGCCACTTTGCTGAAGTTGTTTATCAGCTTTAGTAGTTCTCTGGTGGAACTTTTGGGATCACTTAAATATACTATCATGTCGTCTGCAAATAGTGATATTTTGACCTCTTCTTTTCCGATCTGTATCCCCTTGATCTCCTTTTGTTGTCTGATTGCTCTGGCTAGAACTTCAAGAACTATATTGAATAAGTAGGGAGAGAGTGGGCAGCCTTGTCTAGTCCCTGATTTTACTGGGATTGCTTCAAGTTTCTCTCCATTTAGTTTAATGTTAGCAACTGGTTTGCTGTATATGGCTTTTACTATGTTTAGGTATGGGCCTTGAATTCCTATTCTTTCCAGGACTTTTATCATGAAGGGGTGTTGAATTTTGTCAAATGCTTTCTCAACATCTAATGAAATGATCATGTGGTTCTGTTCTTTCAGTTTGTTTATATGATGGATCACGTTGATGGTTTTCCGTATATTAAACCATCCCTGCATGCCTGGGATGAAGTCTACTTGATCATGGTGGATGATTGTTTTGATGTGCTCTTGAATTCGGTTTGCCAGAATTTTATTGAGTATTTTTGCGTCGATATTCATAAGGGAAATTGGTCTGAAGTTCTCTTTCTTTGTTGGGTCTTTGTGTGGTTTAGGTATAAGAGTAATTGTGGCTTCGTAGAAGGAATTCGGTAGGGCTCCATCTGTTTCAATTTTGTGGAATAGTTTGGATAATATTGGTATGAGGTCTTCTATGAAGGTTTGATAGAATTCTGCACTAAACCCGTCTGGACCTGGGCTCTTTTTGGTTGGGAGACCTTTAATGACTGCTTCTATTTCCTTAGGAGTTATGGGGTTGTTTAACTGGTTTATCTGTTCCTGATTTAACTTCGATACCTGGTATCTGTCTAGGAAATTGTCCATTTCCTGAAGATTTTCAAGTTTTGTTGAATATAGGTTTTTATAGTAAGATCTGATGATTTTTTGAATTTCCTCTGAATCTGTAGTTATGTCTCCCTTTTCATTTCTGATTTTGTTAATTTGGACGCACTCTCTGTGTCCTCTCGTTAGTCTGGCTAAGGGTTTATCTATCTTGTTGATTTTCTCAAAGAACCAACTTTTGGTTCTGTTGATTCTTTCTATGGTCCTTTTTGTTTCTACTTGGTTGATTTCAGCTCTGAGTTTGATTATTTCCTGCCTTCTACTCCTCCTGGGTGTATTTGCTTCTTTTTGTTCTAGAGCTTTTAGGTGTGCTGTCAAGCTGCTGACATATGCTCTTTCCTGTTTCTTTCTGCAGGCACTCAGCGCTCTGAGTTTTCCTCTTAGCACAGCTTTCATTGTGTCCCATAAGTTTGGGTATGTTGTACCTTCATTTTCATTAAATTCTAAAAAGTTTTTAATTTCTTTCTTTATTTCTTCCTTGACCAGGTTATCATTGAGTAGAGCATTGTTCAATTTCCACGTATATGTGGGCATTCTTCCCTTATTGTTATTGAAGACCAGTTTTAGGCCGTGGTGGTCCGATAGCACGCATGGGATTATTTCTATCTTTCTGTACCTGTTGAGGCCCGTTTTTTGACCAATTATATGGTCAATTTTGGAGAAAGTACCATGAGGAGCTGAGAAGAAGGTATATCCTTTTGCTTTAGGATAGAATGTTCTATAAATATCCGTTAAGTCCATTTGGCTCATGACTTCTCTTAGTCTGTCTACATCTCTGTTTAATTTCTGTTTCCATGATCTGTCCATTGATGAGAGTGGGGTGTTGAAATCTCCCACTATTATTGTGTGAGGTGCAATGTGTGTTTTGAGCTTTAGTAAGGTTTCTTTTACGTATGTTGGTGCCCTTGTATTTGGGGCATAAATATTTAGGATTGAGACTTCATCTTGGTGGATTTTTCCTTTGATGAATATGAAGTGTCCTTCCTTATCTTTTTTGATGACTTTTAGTTGAAAATTGATTTTATTTGATATTAGAATGGCTACTCCAGCTTGCTTCTTCTGTCCATTTGCTTGGAAAGTTGTTTTCCAGCCTTTCACTCTGAGGTAGTGTCTGTCTTTGTCTCTGAGGTGTGTTTCCTGTAGGCAGCAGAATGCAGGGTCCTCGTTGCATATCCAGTTTGTTAATCTATGTCTTTTTATTGGGGAGTTGAGGCCATTGATATTGAGAGATATTAAGGAATAGTGATTATTGCTTCCCGTTATATTCATATTTGGAAGTGAGGTTATGTTTGTGTGCTTTCATTCTCTTTGTTTTGTTGCCAAGACGATTAGTTTCTTGCTTCTTCTAGGGTATAGCTTGCCTCCTTATGTTGGGCTTTACCATTTATTATCCTTTGTAGTGCTGGATTTGTAGAAAGATATTGTATAAATCTGGTTTTGTCATGGAATATCTTGGTTTCTCCATCAATGTTAATTGAGAGTTTTGCTGGATACAGTAACCTTGGCTGGCATTTGTGTTCTCTTAGGGTCTGTATGACATCAGTCCAGGATCTTCTAGCCTTCATAGTTTCTGGCGAGAAGTCTGGTGTGATTCTGATAGGTCTGCCTTTATATGTTACTTGACCTTTTTCCCTTACTGCTTTTAATATTCTTTCTTTATTTTGTGCGTTTGGTGTTTTGACAATTATGTGACGGGAGGTGTTTCTTTTCTGGTCCAATCTATTTGGAGTTCTGTAGGCTTCTTGTATGCCTATGGGTATCTCTTTTTTTAGGTTAGGGAAGTTTTCTTCTATGATTTTGTTGAAGATATTTACTGGTCCTTTGAGCTGGGAGTCTTTACTCTCTTCTATACCTATTATCCTTAGGTTTGATCTTCTCATTGAGTCCTGGATTTCCTGTATGTTTTGGACCAGTAGCTTTTTCCGCTTTACATTATCTTTGACAGTTGAGTCAATGATTTCTATGGAATCTTCTGCTCCTGAGATTCTCTCTTCCATCTCTTGTATTCTGTTGGTGAAGCTTGTATCTACAGCTCCTTGTCTCTTCTTTTGGTTTTCTATATCCAGGGTTGTTTCCATGTGTTCTTTCTTGATTGCTTCTATTTCCATTTTTAATTCCTTCAACTGTTTGATTGTGTTTTCCTGGAATTCTTTCAGGGATTTTTGCGATTCCTCTCTGTAGGCTTCTACTTGTTTATTAATGTTTTCCTGTGTTTCCCTAAGTGTGTTCATGTCTTTCTTGAAGTCCTCCCGCATCATGATCAAATATGATTTTGAAACTAGATCTTGCTTTTCTGGTGTGTTTGAATATTCCATGTTTGTTTTGGTGGGAGAATTGGGCTCCGATGATGCCATGTAGTCTTGGTTTCTGTTGCTTGGGTTCCTGCGCTTGCCTCTAGCCATCAGATTATCTCTAGTGTTACTTTGTTCTGCTATTTCTGACAGTGGCTAGACTGTCCTATAAGCCTGTGTGTCAGGAGTGCTGTAGACCTGTTTTCCTCTCTTTCAGTCAGTTATGGGGACAGAGTGTTCTGCTTTCGGGCGTGTAGTTTTTCCTCTCTACAAGTCTTCAGCTGTTCCTGTGGGCCTGTGTCTTGAGTTCACCAGGCAGGTCACTTGCAGCAGAAAAGTTGGTCTTACCTGTGGTCCTGAGGCTCAGGTTCGCTCGTGGGGTGCTGCCCAGGGGCTCTCTGCAGCGGCAGCAACCAGGAAGACCTGTGCCGCCCCTTCCGGGAGCTTCAGTGCACCAGGGTTCCAGATGGTCTTTGGCTTTTTCCTCTGGCGTCCGAGATGTGTGTGCAGGGAGCAGTCTCTTCTGGTTTCCCAGGCTTGTCTGCCTCTCTGAAGGTTTAGCTCTCCCTCCCACGGGATTTGGGTGCAGAGAACTGTTCATCTGGTCTGTTTCCTTCAGGTTCCGGCGGTGTCTCAGGCAGGTGTCCTGCCGCTCCCGGGCCCTCCCCCACGGGAGCCCAGAGGCCTTATACAGTTTCCTCTTGGGCCAGGGATGTGGGCAGGGGTGAGCAGTGTTGGTGGTCTCTTCCGCTCTGCAGCCTCAGGAGTGCCCACCTGACCAGGCGGTTGGGTCTCTCTCTCTCACCGGGTCTGGGAGCAGAGAGCTGCTGCGGGCCGGGATCCGCGGTTGTGGGACTTCCCACAAATACATCTTAATAGTTGGTCAACGACACATGACTTAAAGTTTAAAACACACTCAGTGTTTTAAAATTTGTAATTCGGATATACGTGGTTATGAAATGTTTATATTACTTTATTGATTTAGAAAATAATTTCAAAATAATTAAAATGGTTTTGTCCCAAAGCCTGGACATTCTGGTGGTGCATGATGAGAAGTCATTTTAAAATTACGGATTTAATCTTGGGCAAAGTTAGTTGTCAAGATGCTTCAAAAGTTATAAACCTATAATTTATTATATAATATGAATGAAAATGTGATTACATCTTGGTAGTATCCAAGAGGCTTTCTCTTGTAACTGAAAAGTTTAGGTTTGATGCTGTGTGTGTGTGTGTGTGTGTGTGTGTGTGTGTGTGTGTGTGGTCTGTCTGTGGGTTTGTTCAAGTGAACAAAGGCTCCTACTGAGGTCAGAGGGGTCCGGTACCCTGGAGCTGGTTACAGGTGGTTGTCAAATGCCTGACAAGGGAGCTTGTAGTTGAGTTCCCATTCTCTGCAAGAACAGCCCTCTGTAAGGGCAGTGGATACCCTTAACCACTGAGCCATCTCTCTAGCCCCAGGTTTCAAGAGTCTTAAAACTCACTGTGAGCTTATAAACATATTACATTATCATTCTTAAAATACCGTTGAAAACCGGAGATGATGAAGGAACAATAGTATCCTTGTCTGCTCATAGTACAGCACCACGGACTGGGAGAGATAGCACTTTGCTTCTTATTGGTACATTTTCCCCATGGGTGACCAAAAAGCTGTCTTTTCATGGTGGAATATCTTTAATTTATATTTATTGCAATAAAAAAGCAAAACAAACAAACAATGGTGCTGAAGAGATGGTGCAGAGGTTAAGAGCACTGGCTGTTCTTCCAGAGGACCTGGGTTTGGTTCTCAGCACTCAGAAGGCAACTCACACCTATCTGTAACTCCAGTTCCAGCGGATCCGATGCCCTCTTTTGACTTCTATAGGCACTGTATGCACATGGTGCCCAGACATCTATGCTTAGGAAAAACATCCATACAGGTAAGAAGGAGCAAAATCTAAAAACTAAAACAAGCACAACAAACCCCCAAGCAGACCAAGAAGACCTTTTATGGTCAGACTTTGTAGGTTTGTACCAAGATCGTGTCCAATAGAATCATAAACTTAAGTACAACTCTGCACATTTCCTTGAACATTAGCGGCTTCTATAATCTTTTGAGATTAGTTGCTAATTACTTGAAGATGAAGAGAAAGAGAGAAGAAAAGACAGAGGACACATGGAAAGAGTTATTGTGACGTCCGTCTTTTAGCATCAGTCCTGGTATCTTATGTAACAGCCAATTTCATATGCACCTCAGTATTCCATCGGGTGAATGGGACAGTGTCTTCTGCTGTGGAGTGAAATGCCAAGGGGAATAGCAGTGCCTTTGGCCTGTTGTTCCGGGTGCTCTCGGAGCAAAGTAAGCTTTCATGAAGGATTCCCAATTTGCTAGGCATCCGTGAGTTTGAAATTTAAAACAAGTTGAAAACTGAGTTCACCGTTGTGGCCAATTTCCGCCTTTGAAAACTACCTTCTTGTTTTTGTGATCTTGTCTTTTAAAATCATTGGCCTTTGGTGGAGGGTAGAGAAATACTAACTCCACAGAAGGATTGTGGGTACGATTTGAGAGCACTTTTTCCACCTTTGTATTGTGGGGAAAGTATTGAAAGATTTTATAAGAAAAGAAAGAAGGAAAGAAAGGAAGGAAGGAAGGATATATTTATCTTTTAAAAGGGAGGTAAGTTACTATTGGAGGTTAAAAATTCCACATCACCTTTATATTAAATTGAGGTGTTAGGAAAGCAGCTCTGGGTGGAAAATTTTAAAGTCAGACATAACTAGCAGAAAGGCCGGGCAAACAATGGAAATATGCCTTCTCACTTAATAACTTCAAGTACATTTGGCTTCTGACACATTTCAGTTTTTATGTCCTACATGGGGATTTGGCATTTATGCATCTGTTTTGACAGAGATGATGACTCAGAAAAGCCCTCATTATTGCTACAGAATCGCAGGGTTGTATCAGCTGGGCGGCGAGCAGCAGGCTCTGCTAATGTGTGTTGTGGTTCACGTTCCCCTTCAGCAGCAAAACTGCAGACTGTGCACATATTGTGTAAAAATAATTAGCAAGTGTTTCGGGGGTGGAGAGTCTGTTTCTTCTCCATGTGCATTGATGAAGTTGTTGGAGTGTGTGTGTGTGTGTGTGTGTGTGTGTGTGTGTGTGTTTGCAAGTGTGTGTCCTATCCTAACAGCTTATGTCACTAAGATGTTGACTGGATAAATATTTTCGCTGAGGTTTTCATCAGCTTGAAAGAGGCATTATTTATTTAAGAAAAAGTGTTAAGAACGTAGCGCTGAGTACTGTGCTGATATTTTCCTTTGTGCAGTGGATTTCCCCCACTCTCTCGTCCGTTCAGTGGTGTCCACTATCTTACACTGCTCAGTCAATCTGCTCAGGAATGGTGGATCTTATTTCAGAGGCCACGCGTGGTCAGAAGCCCCCAGGGGTCTTAGTATATGCTCTCCAACTATGACAGGGTGCTTTAGTATCTGTGTACCATCTATGAGGAGGGAACTGTGTAAGCTTTATGTTACCACGACAGAGGGCCTGACATAAGCCACCTCAAACCTGCAGTCTTACTTTGCTTCACTGCAGGAGTGCTTGAAGGAGTCTGTTGTCATGTCCAAGGGAATAGGCAAAGTCAGAGGAGGAAAGAAGGAAGGCGGGAGAGGAGGCGGGAGAGGAAATTGGGGAATTAAGGTCTGATTACTCCCTTCAAACACAGACCAGTGATCTGAAAACCTCTTAGCCTCACATCATAAGGATTATGGGGGGGATATGGGATGTTAGACTGGGGACACAGGGCAGGAGACTACATAACAGCAAGCCTTGAACACGATGGGGAGACAGACATTTAAGATCCAGACGCCAGCAGGTCATCTGACTCTCAAGCCGTAGGCTTGTCTAGGTTGGACAAATAGCTTTTTTCATAAGTGTGCTATAGATGCTCAGATAAGCTAGGGAGTCCCTATCTGGGTCACAGCCATGTCTGCCTCAGGATATGGCAAATACTATCTGTGCTTGAGGTTTCTTTTGGGTCTATATATGAAGGTTCTTGCAAATGTTTCCTGAGCTACTGTCTATGTGTAGTTTGAAAATAAATGGTTTATTAATGGTTTGATAAAAACCCAACATGGGAGGCATGACAGAACAGCAACTTGAAAACTGACTTTCCTGAGTTTGAGTGTAAAGTCTACCTTATACCAGAGACACAACCTAAGCTGATCCCTTCAGATCCCTCCAAACTTGCGCTCTTCCGAAGGGTGAAGCTGGTGACCGAAAGCTAGGTGGGATGTGCCGAAATGTCTTCTTGTGATGAATAGCTGTTGTTGGGTGTGGAGTCTTACTGGAGACATTGAGCAATTACAGTGCCATCCTGTTTCAGCTGACCTGTTTGTACAGTTCTCTCTCTCTCTCTCTCTCTCTCTCTCTCTCTCTCTCTCTCTTTCTTTCAAGACTGGGCAATCTATAAAATCTCTTAAAAAATGACCTATAGGACTGGAGAGATGGCTTAAGAACACTAACTGCTCTTCCAGAGGTCCTGAGTTCAATTCTCAGCAACCACATGATGGCTCACAACATCTGTAATGAGATCTGATACCCTCTTCTGGTGTGTCTGAAGACAGCTACACTGTACAAATAAAATAAATAAATCTTTTTTAAAAAGTAATCAATACATTGATTTACATATTTAGTTATAAGCGTTTATTGGTAATTACGGTCAGCTTTCTGAGTTCTAAAAGTTTACACCGTGTCAAGGTAAATCAGCAGCTAGAAATTACTATGGAATTTTGTGTTCTATGTGCTTGGGTGATGGCTTGGGGGCAGAGGTCGGGTAAGAATGCCAGTTGCACACGGATGAAGGCCTTGGTTCAGCTCTTAAGCATCCATGTTAACAAGTCAGGTTTGGCCACGTTCTCCTTTAACCCCAGCAGTGAGTAGGGGTGGGAGTGTGGGGAACTTTGAACGGGTGGAAGGAGGTGGAGGCTGGAAACAGGAAGATTACTGGAGCTTCAGCGAGAGAACCTGTGTCAAGAGCATAAGACAGAGAACAACAGAAAACACCCAGTGTTCTCTAGCTTCTGCGTGTGTGTGGAGGTGTCCACGTGTTTATGAACACACATTCACACATGCACACATTAAAAAACAGAATTTTACCATCTCTGGAAGGTGTGTGTCTTGGGATCCATAGAAGGAGGAACTAGCATTTGAGTTAGGTTATCCCTTAAGCCCCCGACAATATCTTTGAGCTCTTGGTAGTGATGTTTTGTTTGTGCTATTTAATCTAGTCATGCTAAACTTACTTGTTTTTCTTTCTTGAGACATAGGGTCTTGGAGGCTTACCTCAAAACTGAAGAGTTCCTATTTCTTTGGTCATTGGAACAGCATTGAATGTTTTTCCTTTGATTTTCTTTCTGTTCCATCCCGAATAAACAATTGTGGTTCACAGAAAGGCACATTGTAGATTGGTGGACATGATCTTTTTTTCCCAGTTTGTTGGTCTTTGAGGGTAGGACATAGTCTTCTGTACTGTTGATGAGGTCAGCAGTGATTGTGAATTGGTTCTTAGTTTTATGGAGCATCACAGTAGAAGTGGGGCAACCTCTGAGAATACAGCAAAGGGAAGAACAAATTATATGTGGCTTGTGAGAATCCACTCGGCAGTGAATTATAGAAATATCAGCTTAAGCGCATAGAAATCTGTCACACCTGACATGAAAAACTGGAAGGGAGATCGCTTTTCAGCAAGGCCACCCAACAGGCAGATTTGCTGCTTTTCTTCATCAAACAGTCTTGTTTGGTTCTCAAGATTTGGAAGATGGCGCTGAACCTCTCAGGGGATGTTTCTGACAGCTTCTCTTAGAGCTTGACACTGGTCATGGCTGGGTCACATGGCTGCCATTAGCTTCAGACGAAATCTGGGCTACAGATCCTTTTGACTTGGCATATCCCCTCCCAGAAGGAAGCCAAGATCATAGCCGTGAGACAGACAGTCATGACATCACACCTAGGAATTTTATTGCTAGTACTTCAAATGGATTTAGTCCTCCATTCTGTGACTTGACAATTATGAGTTGCTACTCTATTTATGAAATATATGAACTCCATAATAGATCATTCTCAATCTAGTAAAATCAGACTTTAAATTACGGCTGGAGAAGTGAAAAATTTCTACATATGGTTGTAAAGTAATGAAGTTTCTCTTAGCTCTTGGAATAAATTGTTGGAAGTGTGATTTTGAAACTCAAAAGAACTAAAGTTTGTTTAGCTGACCTCTGCCACCGAACTCATTTATAATTATTACCCATACACTCCCTTCTCTGACCTTCCGTCTTTTCACAGATAAATCTGGAAGCATGCCTCATAAAGCCGAGTTCCTCTGATTTTCCTCTCCTGCCCCTTTCCAGCTTTTGTATGCTTACTCAGTAAGTTCAGTACATTTCTTTTGTAAGGTTTGCCATTCTTTCTTTGTTGGAAAGGAAATGGCTTGTTTTAGGACAGGAAGACTTGAGAAAGAACACAGAAAATGATGACCTACTCTCTCCCTCCCCCTCTCCTCCCTCCTCTCCTCCCTCCTCTTTTCCCTCCCTCTTCTCCTCCCTCCCTCCTCCCCTTGTGCCCCCTCTTCCTCCCCTCTCACTTTTCTTCCCTTCTTTCTCTTATTACTTACTGCTTTTTAATTTTTATCAATTATACATAGATACATCAGGCCATTTTTTGCTTTTTCTCCTCTTCTCTCCCATTTCCTCTTTCTTCTCTTCCTTTCCTCCCTCCCTCCCTCCCTCCCTCCCTTCCTCCCTTTCTTTTCACAGAGTCCCACTTGTCCAGTTGCTCCATTATCTATATGTAGCAGTAGTTTTAACTCCCGAGTCAGGGGCTGCCAGTGTGGTGCCCACGGTCTGGGTAGACTGCTTTGGACAAGGAGTTGAGTGCTGACAATGAGCACCAGCAGGGTCCACTTCTGCAGTGCTAGGACCAGGGTCCATTTCTGCAGTGCTAGGACCAGGGTCCACTTCTGCAGTGCTAGGACCAGGGTCCACTTCTGCAGTGCTAGGACCAGGGTCCACTTCTGCAGTGCTAGGACCAGGGTCCACTTCTGCAGTGCTAGGACCAGGGTCCACTTCTGCAGTGCTAGGACCAGGGTCCACTTCGGCAGTGCTAGGACCAGGGTCCACTTCTGCAGTGCTAGGACCAGGGTCCACTTCGGCAGTGCTAGGACCAGGGTCCACTTCTGCAGTGCTAGGACCAGGGTCCACTTCTGCAGTGCTAGGACCAGGGTCCACTTCTGCAGTGCTAGGACCAGGGTCCACTTCTGCAGTGCTAGGACCAGGGTCCACTTCTGCAGTGCTAGGACCAGGGTCCACTTCTGCAGTGCTAGGACCAGGGTCCACTTCGGCAGTGCTAGGACCAGGGTCCACTTCTGCAGTGCTAGGACCAGGGTCCACTTCTGCAGTGCTAGGACCAGGGTCCACTTCTGCAGTGCTAGGACCAGGGTCCACTTCTGCAGTGCTAGGACCAGGGTCCACTTCTGCAGTGCTAGGACCAGGGTCCACTTCGGCAGTGCTAGGACCAGGGTCCACTTCGGCAGTGCTAGGACCAGGGTCCACTTCGGCAGTGCTAGGACCAGGGTCCACTTCTGCAGTGCTAGGACCAGGGTCCACTTCTGCAGTGCTAGGACCAGGGTCCACTTCTGCAGTGCTAGGACCAGGGTCCACTTCTGCAGTGCTGGGACCTAAACCCAGGACACTCCTGTATGCTAGACAAGTACTCTCCCAAGTGAGCCACACCCTACTACACATCAGGCCATGTTCATGCTAGCCTATGATGTACGATGTATTCCCACCCTGCTAGGCCCTGCTCCTCTCCCCCTTCCCCTTCCACTCCCAATAGTCCCCATTGTCTCCTAGTTTTGCTTCTATGTTCATGTCACTTACACATTTATGATTTTACGTATCAACAGAGACAGACAATATTTGTCTGTCTGAGACTGGACTTATTTGGGTAATGATTATTTCCAACTGTACTGTCTTGTAAAAGGCCTAACTTCATTCTTCTTCAAGGTTAAAAGAGAAATTCCACTGTGTCTGTAAGTCCTATTTCCTCATCTTTTCCTCTTTTGGCAGGTACCTAAGTTGGTTAGACACTGTGAGTAACCCTGCAGGAAGCAGGGATGTCAAGTGTCTGTGTGGCGACTTGGAGTCCTTCGGTTAAGTACCCAGGAGTGGTATGATCAGCAGGTCATAAGATAAGCTTGTCAGTTTGTTTTGGAGAACCCTCTGTACTGATTTCCATAGTGGCTGTACTGGTTTGCAAGATCTGTTGATCTGTTCCTCAATTCCGTTTGTCAAGTATTTGGTTGAGGATCTTATTGTGTCCTTTGAGATTGTACTCTTCCTTTCCTATCTGATGGAATAGTGTCAGAAACACTGGTTCCCTTTTGAGTGTCTGGTAGAATTCACCATTGCATCTGTCTGGACCTGAATGTCTCTAGTCAGGAGGCTTTTAAACTTGCTCCTTTAATCTCGTTGCTTGTTAGAGATCAGTTTGGTTTGGTGATCTCATCTCAGTTTATTTTTGATTGGCCATATGTATCTAGGAAGTCATTGGCATCTTTTAGATCTCCCTCCTCAGCAGAACATATGATTTTTTAAGGTGTGCCTTACAGATTTTCTGAATGTTACCAGTACCTGTTGTAATGGCTTCTGTCTCATTTATAGTGTTGATGAAAAGGTATAGATTCTATACTTTTGTTAGTTTGGGCCTTCTTCTTCTGGTTAGTTTGACTAACCTTGCCAATTTGTTTACTTTTTACCAAGAGTTAACTCTTTGTTACATCGATTCCTTGTATTGTTTTTAAGGTTTCCATTTCACTGATTTCTGTCCTGATCTTAGTTACTTCCTTTCTGGCTTAGGGTTTGGCTTGTTCCTGGTCTTCTAAGGTCCTAAGGTCTTGGTTGCACTGTTTATTGAAATCTCTGACTCTTTAGTGTAGGCGCTTAGAGCTCTATCTATCCATGCCTGTCTTAGGGCCGCTTTCATTGAATTTTGTTGGTTTCTCATTGTTGCTGTCATTCATTTTTAGGGACTTCAAGCTTTTCCCCTTGATTTCTCCCGTGACCCATCCATCTCCATATTTGTGCATGCCCTGCAGTTTCTCTTGCTGTTCATTTGTGTTTCATTTGTGATCAGACAAGTTACAAAGAATTAACCTTTGTAATTCTCCCTGTGTTTGTTAAGACTTGCTTCATTTCCTAAGAGACGACCTACCGAGAAGCATATGTGTGCTGTAATGATTGGCGGACATCTCTGTAGCTGCTCCGTCCATGTTCTGTGTGCTGGGTTGTCATTTAACTTAGGTGTTTCCCTGCTCATTTCTGTCTGATGTGAGCTGCTTAGAATAGAAGTCCCCTATTGTTACTGTGCTGTGGTTAACTCCTGGGTTGTTTTGTCGTTTTTGTTGCTTTTTTTTCTGCAATTTTTATTGGATATTTTTATGTGTTTACATTTCAAATGTTATCCCCTTTCCAGGTTCTCCCCTCTCCCAATCCCCCTCCCCCTGTTTCTATGAGAATGCTCCCCCTCCCATCCACTTCTGCCACCCTGCCCTGGCATTCCCCTACACTGGAACATAGAGGCTTCACAAGACCAAGGACTTCTCCTCTTATTGATGCCAGAGAATGCCATCCTTTACTACATAAGCAGCTGGAGCCATGCTGGAGCCATGGGTCTCTCCATGTGTACTCTTTGGATGGTGGTTTAGTCCCTGGGAGCTCACATTCTAATAATGATGTAATTCTATAATCTAATACGTAACTTGTAACTTGGTGTTTCTCTAATGAGCATTCAATATTTTTCTTTTGGTTCCCTAGGTTTAGTGTTTTAACTATACTATGATGTCAGGAGACTCTTTGCTGCTTTGTTGTTCTACATACATCCCGAGTCCGGGTGGTCATCTCTCATGATCTGTAAACTGTTCTGTGGTGATTTTACTAAATATAATGTTTTTACCTTTAGCCTGAAGCTATTCCATCCTCATGATTTGTAAACTTGGTCTTTTAATGATGTCTCATGGAATTTGCATGGTCTGTCCACAATTTTAAAAATTGACCTTTGCCTATTTTCTAATTTATCTTTTATTTCATCTGTCTTCCACTTGATCCATTGCACTAACATTAATTTCTTTTGAGTTTTTATTTTACTTATGGACGTTTTCATTTCTACAATTTCAACATGTCTTTCTTCTATATTTTTATTTATCAAATTACGGTTTCATATACTTACTTTCATATGTTAGGTTAAACTTCTCATTTTGGCTCTTGAATGCTCTTTGAATTCATTTTGGAGTTTATTTGTATAGTCTTTGATGTCATTAATCATTGTTATTATAATACTCTAAAATTTCCTTTCCTAGTATTTCATCTAATTTACCATGATGCCTACTATTGGTTGTCACATTGAACATCTGGGAAGAGGAAACACTCAGTTGAGGAAGTGCCTCAATCACTGTTGGCATGTCTACTGGACATCTAATACTATTATTATTATAATCATCATCATTATTATTGCTAATTAATGTAGGAGAGTCTAGTCTACTGTGTGCAGTGCCATCTCTAGACGGATGGGCCTGGATTATGTTGTAGAAAGTATGCTGAAGATGAGTTGGGGAGCGAGGTAAAAAGCATCATTTCTCCATAGTTCCTGCCTTGGCTTCCTTCAATTACGGGCTGTAATCAGATGAAACAAACCCTCTCCTCTCCAAGTCATGTTAGGTCATGGTGTTTATCACAGCAACAAGTGCCACCACAACAAAGCTGGTGTTTTTCACAGGGCGTACTGCCTTCATTTGTCATGTTTCTTATATTACTGCACAGATACACACTGCAGTTACTTCACCCCCCCCTTCCTTCTCCCTCCCTCCCTCCCTTCACCCTCCCTCTCTTCACCCTCCCTCTCTTCACCCTCCCTCTCTTCACCCTCCCTCCCTTCACCCTCCCTCCCTTCACCCTCCCTCCATTCTTTTCTTACACGCTATGCACTTGTACTTTCACTGAAGTATTTGCAGTGTTCAAGTGGAAATAGGTTGTGGTGAAATTGAGCTTCACAGTTCAGAAGTTTAAATGTGCAGTCCATATGCTTGGGGCACCCAGTACGACCCCTATATTATTCTTGGAATAAGATACTAACTTCAGGGCCAACCCAGTGTCTGGATAGGTCCACTCTGAAAATCCCATAGCAGCCAGTTTAAATCAGTAATTTCTTTAAGTACCATAGCTACCACCGGAGGATCAGCAAGTAAGGATAGCATGACGTGTGTTAGGACATTAGGTACATTAGATTAAAAAGAAATCATATACCAATTTCTTCCTTGGTGGGACGAGATTTGAGTTCTTGCCCTCCTGGTTTCTTGAAGCAAACCATGCTGATGAGGTGTGGGAATTTTCGTTTTTAGTTGAAATATATTCACCCAGGTTTGGAGTTTAGTCCATGCCTTATTTAGGGTTACTGTTGCTATGATGAAATACCATGACTAAAAGCAAGTTGGGGAGGAAAGGGTTTATTTGGCTTACAATTCCATATCACCGTTCATCATTGAAGAAGTCAGGACAGGAATGTAAAGAGAGGGGGAACCTGGAGGCAGGAGCCGATGCATGGAGGGGTGCTGCTTACTGGCTTGCTCATCATGGCTTGCTCAGCCTGTTTTCTTAGAGAAATCTGGACACCCAGCACAAGCACAGGACCACCCACAGTGGGTTGAGTTCTCCCCATCCATTACCAATCAAGAAAATGCCCTACAAGGTTGCCTACATCCTGATCATCTCAGTTGAGGCTCCCTTTTTTCAAACGACTTTAGTTCCTGTCAGCTTGACATAAAACTATCCAGCACGTATAGTTACATAGAGTTTCTGGACCACATTCCCTGATGCAGCTCTGTGATTCTCAGTTCCCTCCTTGATGCTCTTTCTGGATCAGTACCATAGGGCAGGGAAGGAAAGGAGCTATCTCTGGGGGTTCCTACTGACCTCAGTGGTGCCCGTGATGGGGAGCCTGCTGTGTTTCCTAGTCATCTGTCAGGCCCCTCGTTCCATGCCCAGGGCGATGAGAGTGTACAAGGCTCTGACTCAGTTCTTCCCTTGAACCTTCCTGAGGAGCCAGTGTGTATGTGAAACGGGGTGGCTTGAGGCTGCAGTCTGAAGGCTCCCATTGACCTCAGCCAAGCCTTACATCTGCTTCAGCTTCTCCAGCTCCTGGGCCCCCATGCCAGTTATGCAGCCAGCCCTTGATCTTCCGTCTGTCTATGGCTTCAGCACTGCTGTGTGTGAGGGAAGCACTTCCTGGGGGATTTCCACCTTGCCCAGCTGCTTGTGGCTGGCAGCTCTTCCAGCCCACAGCTGCTGCCTGCTTCCCCATGGACATCTCACCTGGTCACTGACTTCCCTTACAGCTACTGCCTCTTGCAAGAGCAGAAGTTACTGTGCATTATGCTGACTGCTTCCCATCAGTGAGTATACCGATAAGGTTCCATTTACTATCTCACTGGGAAGTCCCCCCCTTTCTCGTAAATCATGTTAGGATTCAGTGTTGGGTCTTGTGCATGTTGTCTATAGAAAGATGCTGAGTTTGATTTTTTTTATTTGTACTCAGTTTGGCTTTGAAATAGACCTGGTACAGCCGTACACCGTTTTTCTGGGGCAGGAGGTGGAGGGGGTCAGTAAGTCATATTCTGAGATCACGAGGAGGCATTTCCTCAGAGTGTGGCTTTTCCTGCTTATTGTAACAGCTGTGCATTGCCCTCATGTGTCCCCCCTTTGTCTCTTGAAAATTTTAGCTAAAATCAGCGGAATAATCCACGGATTGCCCATTTTTTTTTTTAGCTTTTCCCAGCCATAGATCATGTAGCCAGCATTAGCTGGTTGCAAATCTAATAGTTTATATCTGTGGTCCCAGAGCTTGAGCCGATAAAGCATCTTTTCAGAAACGTGCTGTTTCTCAGATTACTTATTTACAAAGAATTTTCTGTTGTTAGCAATGGTCGCTCATCCATTTTCCGCATTTGTTAATCAAAGATATATTTTTAACTACTGGTCACTTCTCCAAGCCAGGGGACACTTGAAGAAAATGATAGCTTCCCTGCAAGTAAACACATACTTGTTATTTATTTTTAAAAATATTTATTTGACATACGTGTGTGTGTGTGTGTGTGTGTGTGTGTGTGTGTGTGTGCGCCTGAGTACCTGTGCACTATGGATGGGCTGGGTGGGCGGTCAGAAGAAGGTGTTGAATCCCCTCGTTCTGGAGATACATATGGTGTGAGCCACCATTTGGATGCTGGGAACTGAGCCTCAGTCCCCTGCAAGAGCAGCAAGTGCTCTTGACCTCTGAGCCATCTCCCCTATCCCATGCTTGCTAATTTGTTCTCAGAAGGTGGTTACCGTTTTTATTTGTGCATTTATTGATATTTTCACTTTTATAGGATGACCATTTAAAAAGCATTTTATCACGGGAAAAGTTAAGTGTCAATGAGCTGCAGTGCGAGCTTTACAGTAGACTTTCAGGAATATTCTGTTACATTACAGTAAGTTACTTCATCAGCTCCCTTAAATAAATCATACAAGTCATGCTACTTTTGGAACCAGTTTTACTTAAAGTTGACAAGTAGTTCTGTCTAAGTTGCTACTATGCCATGGGTCGGCCCAGAGCACATGCCGTGACTAATGTGCAGATATCAGTCACCAGCCTGTCTCTCCTCCTTTGCTAACAAAGATTGCCTGCAACTTTAATTTCAGATAGAGAAGCCAGCTTCTCCTCTCCCCGTGTGTTCTGCTCAGTCAGTGGGTCACAGTGACGCCGGCTGGCATTCGATGCCACAGAAAGTTGGAGAGGAGAGATCCCAGATGCTGGTCTTTTAGGGGAGACCCTGTTTAGAAACCGTGTTGCTTTAGAGGAAGTGAGTCTGGAGCTAAGTGTGAACTCACTTTCCGGAACTCACACTTGGTGGTTTGCAGACCCCGGTACTGATGGCAGGAGTGGGCTCTTGCTCCTTTAGGTAAGGTGCAGGGGGGGATTTTTCAGTTTCAAGTTTTGGAGGAATCTTGTCTGAAAAGAAGATGGCTCCCATTTACACACTTCCGTGAGTGCTGGAAATGGCTCATGGGGAATCTCGTCCTTGGGGTTCTCATGGGCCAGAATCCAAGACACTGTTTTAGAATCTGTACATCTTCTCACTGAATGACCGACCCCTGGTTTGAGGTCACGGTCAGAATTACAAACCTATGTCATTATTCCATTGTCCTTTTTACTTGGATTTGATTAAAAATAACCCATACTTGAAGATGATTAGCTAGAGTTAAGTTAAACCGTTTACTTAATTAGAATATTAAAATTATTTAATGCACATAAAGTGATTTTTTTTGAAGGAAAAAGTTTTACTTAGTATTTATTAGTTACTGAGATTTTTAAAAAATAGTTTCATGATTTATAATTGTGTGTATATGTGTGTGGGGCGGCATATGCACATGAATATAGTTGCCTGTGATGGCCAAAGGCATAACCGGGAGTGGATTACAGGTGGTTGTGAGCCATCTGAAGGGGATGCTGGAGACTGAACTCAGTACCTCTGGAAGAGCAGTAAGTGCTTTTAACTGTATCCAGCCTCCAAAAGATTGAGGTTTCGTACGAAACAGTTACTATGAGTGTAACATAAAATTATAGGTATGATGTTTTAAGCTTCCTGACCTATTTCTCTCGATCACGATTCTTCACTGAGAACAGTAAGGAGTATGAGTGGATGCTTTGTCAGTGGAAATTGAAAGGAAGGTAGGGGTGTCTGTAGGTCTTTACCCTCTTACAACCCAACCCTGCCCTGTCTCCTCTGTGTCCCACTGTGAAAGAAATAGACGTGGAGTTTGGCACACGTTTGTCTTCATTTAGCTACTGATGTCATGGAATTCAGCAACACTCCCAGCAAGTCAGTGCTTTAATTTCTGTTTTGAAAAACATACATTTCCTTTGATCAGTTTCCCACCTGGATTTATCCATTTGCCTCTTAGACAGCAATTCATTGGAAACAAAGCCTTCAGTTGTTTCCTTAGGTTTCTCTAAAGAAACACTTTGTCTAGTTTTAAGGCTTCTCTTTGTTATTGGAAAGGAATACGCAGTACTCAGGCTGCCCTGGCCTGTGTATTACCCTTGTCACTCCTGAGAGCCAGCCTTGTATTTGTCACGAGTGGAGGCCCTGCCTTCTATAGCCCCTCCTCCCAGGAAGAGATGATACTCTGAATATAGACTGTTATAGTGCAATGTTTCTTTAAAAAGGTGTGCATCTAAAAAGTTAATTAGTCTTTGATTACTCTTTCTGTTATTTTTTATAGTTACAGTCTAAACTGTTTAAGAAGCTGTTTTTATACCCTCAACATATGCCACTAGAAGCCAAATTAAAGCCTCAAGTCACTCGATTTACAGTCAGCATTTGCCAGGTTTTGTACAGAACGTTTGAGAGAGGAGCTGATGCTCGCAGAACTCAAGTGTGGGAGCCACAATAAAGGAAGCCCCCAGCACAGACATTTTTATATTGAAATAGATTTATTGTAGCCCATCTTGATTAAATATGTTCGTCTCCATTTCCTGGGTGACATCTTTCTAGGATACCCAGAAGTAGAAATACAGGATACTGTCCGCCAATAAAAATTGTTAAGTCTTTATGTTCTGGCTTTGGGCAATAAGGTATGCTTATATAGCTCAGAGTAGCCTTGAACCCACGACCCTCTGAACCCAGGCTTTCTGTGCTGGGATTGTGGGTTTCCAGCACTAAAACTGGATACTGTTATCTATACTTTTTTTTTTTGATAAAACTTCTTTTTTTCAGAGCATGAGTTGTGATATGCTGGTGTTACTGACTATGACAAGGTTGGGGATGATCCTGGGTGTGTTTCCTCATAATCTCATAGTCTACGACAGATGTCTGAATTTCATAGACACATTTTCTGTAAGTGCTTTAGTTCTTATCTGATACCTTTTGCTCTACAACATGGATGACATCTGTTCACTGTCTAGGCTCAACAGAGTATTTAGGGGCTTAATTTAAACAATCTTTTACTTAATTACCTTTTTTTGTTGTTTTGATACAGAATTTTTCCATGTCACTGAGGCTAGCCTCTAAAATCACAATGTTTTGCCTCTGCTGGGATGGCAGCCATGTTATTACCTACCCTGCCTGATAGTACTTGGGGACTTTGATTCCGAAGACAGTGCGTTTTCAGGAAAACGGCTGTGGATACTAAGATACTCATCCAGGCACGCATGCCATGGGGTGGGTGTTGGATAAGGCTATCACCCCAAATCACAGATTCTTCATATTTTAGGGTATTCCAAAATAACAGGGCCAGTGTCCCTGGCCTGTGTCCTTACCTGCGTTACCCTCTAGTGTGCTCTTGAAGGCGAGGTTGCAGCTTTCCAAACATTTCTGGTCAGAGAAGTTATAAGGTGGGAACCTTCCCTGTTTTATTTATAAACAATGTATTTGTGATGTTGACGTGAGCTTAAATACTCTTCCAGTGTTCAGTTCTAGTGCAGTGTAAGGTCACCTCCACCTGGAACAGGCCCTGTTCTGCTTGCCTGAGAGTTCCTGACGCAGCTGCTCACATCTCATAAATCATCTCCACCGCTAGACAGTACAAGGGAAAATGAGGGCATATACTAGGAAACTGAAAATCAGGCGTAGGGGAGAATCCCTCTCTAATCTTAGAATTGAAACAGAGGAGTCGAAGTTAGCTTATTTCCTATAAATAGAGCCAGCATCGCATGCGAAAGAACACTGGGAGTGTACTAATTGTGAACTTTAGAGATGGCGGAGATGAGCTCCAAAATTGGGCTTCAAGTGTCTGCCGTATGCAGACTGCTTACTGAGTAATTATGATGAAATTTGGAAAGTGATTACCTCTTCCATAAAATTTGATTCTGTAGATTTTGACATCGAAGATGATACACACAATAAAGTGTGTTTTAATTACAGAATGAAGATAGTATCTGGTGATCAGAAAAGTGCCAGTAGCGTGATAGATACAATGTTGAATTTTGTAAGTGTGGGTTTTTGGAAATAAGATATTTAGACATTAATTATCATTAAAGTCTAAATGCCAATTGCGATTAGCTGCAAAGTAAAGAGTGTATGTTGTGTATATTCTACTAAAAGTGATTACTATGTCTGCTCTGCCTTGAGCTATACATTGAGAACTTCGGGCTTCTAGGCACTCGGGGGAGTTGCTTTTTCTCATTTTCAAACACCTATCCAGAGCTCTCTCAGAAATAAAGAACCATATTTCTGTGATGTAGTTGGAAACTCAGGGGCGCAGTCTTTACTACAGGACTCGGTCTTTGTTAGCTTCCTATTACTATGACAGAATACGAGAGAGAACCAACTTAAAAGGATGAATGGTTTAATTTGGCTCATAGTTTTGGAAATTTTAGCCCGTAGTCTGTTGGTCTTACTGCTTTTGGGCCTCTGAGGAGACAAAATATCATGATAGGGAGGGTGCGATGAGGGAAGACTCTTATCTCAGGGCTCAGAGGAAACAGACACCGGAAGGGCAAGGGTTCTTGTGTGCAAGGCACATTCCAGTGATGGACATAACTTCCCACTAGGATCTGTGTCTGCCCAGCAGCACCACAGGCTGGAGACTGAACCTTTGTACAAGGTCCAGACCGTTTTGTGCAGATTGCAGAGCCCAGAAAACTGTAAGCGTGGTTATAGTCCTGGAGTCTATGGTTATACCGCGTTTCCTCACGTACGCAACAAATGCTATCTCCCTTGCATACACAGTCTACAATGCTAAGTAGCTCATTATGTGAAGGGCATACATTAACACAAGAGGGTTACTGAATTAAGAGCAACTTTTTGCTTCAGTGTGCTTCTTTGTGCAAAACTGTAAATGACTAATAATTGTTGCTGACAATAAAAATAGGCCCTTACAGTAGAAGAAGACTATGCTCCAGAATATGGGAAAGGTACTTGAATCAAGTTAGGACTTAACCAGGACAGGCCACAAGTGTTGTTAAGATAGAATGAATGACGCTCATTTGTTTTCTTTTTCTTCTTTTCTTTTACGCGTTTGCTGTTCCAGGGGAACAAAGTAGACATGTCTTCCTGCCATCTACCATAGCCAATGACTTCTGTCACCAGCTATGGGGACATCTCCTTCCCATTCTGCATGCAGTCATTTCTGCAGTAGATTCTAGTTGGGTGTCCCAACTCCATCAAGCGGTACCAGATCACACAGGATCAGGGCTCTGTTCCCAAGACCATCTCTGCCAGTGCTCTGGGGGTTTTCCCTGGGCTCCCTACCCACTGGTCAGGCTTCTCCCAGTCTGTTTCTTGGATTTGATTAATTTGCTCAAAGTGCTCCACGGAACTCAAGAAAACATGTACCTGAGCTCATTGGTATACAATCAGGGCCAGGACTGTGGACGATGGAGATGAGCCTAGGGTGAAAGCTGAGGAAGAGGATGTGGGATTTTCATGTCTTACCTGGTTACTCCAACTTCCAGGAACTTGGGCGTATTCAGCTGTCTGGATACTGAAGTCTGCCCTTCTGGTTCTCTATCTAGGAAGACTTGATTACAAAGGCACTGCTATTGATAGACTGGGCTACAACAAGGCCTGGCTTGGCCAGCGTCTTCGGGCCTAACACCATGGCATTCTTCTCTCTAGGCTGTGAGACAGGCTACTTTTGGAATGATGAGGATCATATGAACTAGGTAGATGTGGTGTAGACCAGTAGTGGTTTTGTTTGTTTTCTTTTTCTTAGGGCTAACTAGAAGACAGAAAGACAGTGTAAGGTTAGAGTTTCTGTCTTCTGCCTTGGTAAGGAAACATTCTAGTTTCTCTTGCCTTCCTTGAGCTGAGAGTTATGAAGCAGAGGGTGTGAGTGAAAACTGAAAACATGTATTCATTTATTTAGGTCACCCCAGGGTTTGGAACCTAGACACTTACAGCAATAGATTCACAATGTAAAAGATACTGCCACGGCACTAGGCCTTTATCACATTAATAATTAGTCCTGTCTGTCGTCATATTGACTGAATATGTCTCCCAGGCAAAGACTGCTCAGGTTTGCAGACTGACTGAGTAGCTGGGGACAGCAGAAGAGTTCCCTTTATGATGCTACGGTCATTCTGCTTCCTACACGCTGGGCTGGCTAGATAGAGCCTTCAAGCACGAAAGCTAGTTCCAAATACGGTCCTTTGAGTTCTAGCATTTCCAGTGCTGGGAGTGTGGCTCTGTGGTAGAACACTTGCATAATCTGCAGTTCTGGGACCAACCATATTCCAGTAATTCTTTAAACCAATTATAAAGCCAATAGAGTCTCCTGGCATTCCTTATGGAAAGGAATTTCCTTTAAGGAATGAATATTTGTATTGGAAATTTCAAGCAATCAGCTCTGGCTAAGTTGTGGAACAATTTGTTTCCTTCGTAGAGAGTCATGTTTACAATTTTGCTTCTCGTACTCAGAATCTAATCCAAATTATTGTCTGTGAACAGTCACTGTATTTCTGATTCCTGCAGCTAGGTTGATCTGTCTGTTTTGTTTGCTTTCTAGAACGAATAGACTTGCATTCTGTTTTATGTGGCATTGTAAATCCTTACACATGTTGTCTGTGCTTCCTGTATGCCTTGGTGTTCACAGCAGCTGTGTGAGCATCTGCATCATCTATCTCTGCAGTGCACAGCGTCCTCTGTGCCATGTTCACGTACATCCCATTGGGGAATCCCTTGTTCCAAACGTAGTTTTGGCAGGGTTAGGCTGCCTGTTCTTGGAGGAGGAGTCTACTATGGAATGTTCACATGTTGGAAGTATCAGAGATGTACGTGGCCGTGGAACCATTACCCCCAGCACACAAGCCAGCTGTCCATCAAGCCTGTACAACAAATCTTGGTTAGAAAAGAGTTGTAGAGGGAGGATTGTGCCCAGCTTCCCAGCCCTGGGAACCGCAGAAGTAGCCTTCCTTGGACCTCACCAACAGATTGTGAGCAGATCACAGCATGCAGATCTAAACAAGGCTTAGGAAACCCTGTGTCCTGTCTTCCTTCCTCCCTGGGTTGGACATAGATGATGACTATGAGGATTCCGTGTATGATGAGAAATAGAATCCATTTGGATCTGCGTCCAAATTGTTGTATGACTGAGGTCTCTAAATGGTACCCCACAAATGAGCATAAATTCTTCTTTTGTGTGTGTGTGTTTATATATGTGTATACATTTATGCATGTGTGTATGGATATGTACATGTCCATATGTATATGTGTGTGTTTGTATGAATGTGTGTATATGTATATGCTTGTGCATATATATGTGTGTGCATGTGTGTCTATATGTGTGTGTATGTATTGTGTGTATGTATGTCTGTGTGTGATATATGTGCGTGTGTGTGTGTGTGTTTATCTGTGCGTTTGTGTGTATGTATGTATGTGTGTGTATGTATGTCTGTGTGTGGTTTCTGTGCGTGTGTGTGTGTGTGTGTTTATCTATGTGTTTGTGTGTATGTATGTCTGTGTGTGGTTTCTGTGCATGTGTGTGTGTGTGTGTTTATCTGTGCGTTTGTGTGTATGTATGTGTGAATGTGGCCTCTCAGATGAGTGCTCCACCTTCAGCGTTCACCCCACAATCTTGATTAGAAAGCCTCTGGTCCTAGCTATAGTCTTTCCCAGTAGAAGTTCTGTCCTGGAAGAAGGGCGAGAGTGGCTGTGGAGGACAGAGCAGTGTGCTGAGCATGCCTCTACAGCTGTCTCAGAGAGCCACATTGCACTGAAGCCCCGTGTGGTTCTCTTATCACTCACAGGCTAACTTCTGCAGTTGCTCATGATCTGGACTGTTCTCCCCATGGTGAGCAGACTGGCTGACCCACACATGCAACAGGACTTCTTGCCGCATGCCTCTCCGCACTGCTCATGCTACACCTTTGCTTTGGAAGAACTGAATGCCCTGTTGACAAATGACTTAAACGTTTCCTAAAATTTAGCATTTTGAGTGTTTTTTTTTTCATTAAAAGTTTTTGTATGTGTGTGTTTTGCTTGCCGGCATGTCTTAGGATCATGGCCAGAAGAGGGCCTCAGCTCTTTGGGAACTGGAGTTCCAGATGGTTGTGGATCGCCATGCAGTTACTGAGACTTGAACCTAAGTCTGCAGGAAGAGCAACAGTGCCCTTTAGTGCTGCGCCATCTCTCCAGCCCCTTGAGTGATTGATAATTCTTTTTAAATCACCATGAGGCTTATGGTACCTGATTATTCAAGTTTAGTGACCAAAGGTATAGAAAAAATTTGATAGTCTCATTAGAAGACATTTCTCAGACCTAAGGCTCTTATGTAAGGTATTGAGGTAGACAGTGAATATGAAAAAAGGAAAAAAAAGTGAAATCTTTTGGTTATGAAATTCCCTCAGATTAAACAGTGGGAGAAAAATATTTGATATTCATTCCAAAGTCTCCAGTGTGTTGGTCCGTCATTCTCTTGATGTGATGTGATCAAATGATGGCCTAAGAGAAATGAAGAATTAGAGACGGGTTGGCTTTGTACTTTACTGTGCATTAACTAGTTATTAGTTAAATAACTAATGTCATTATCTACTTCTAAAATATGAAGATAGCAATTGTGTACCCATGAGATTATTAATGGATTATTTGTTTCATGATACTGAGTAAAGTTTTCAGTTAACATAAATAAAACTACGTTAGAATTTGTGCCCCCACCCCTTGCTATATCAGAGAAGGTTCAGGACTATGTGTCATCTAGAACAAAGCTAAAGACATTTTATTATTGGCATATGTAACTGGAGACAGATGGTTTGATTGTCAGTATCATATTCTTTACAGTGTAGAACTGCTTCTAAGCACAATTATTATATTTGTATAAAAGGAGCCATGTGGGTGTCACATCCACTTCAGTGATGAAGCTGATGATGAGATGTTAGGACCTATTCTCCGTAGGCGCTCCACATACTCTCTTCTCTGTTTTACCGTCAGCTCTTCCATCGAATGCTCTGGTTTTGTGGGGTTTGGGATGTAACCCAAGGCTTCTTTAATCCCCTGTGTTCTTTACAGTGTGTGCGTGCTCCCTGTCTCAGCATAGGATGAACTGCAGACTCTGTAGTCTCGAGCCCTTCTATACCCTTAGGAAAACTTCTCTGGATCTGAAAGGCTTTTGGTGTGTGGCTTACGCCATACATATTTGCTGCCTTAGAAAACAAAGTGGGGACATTAAAATATTTATTGATTTAAATAACTTTTGTAAACCCATTTTGTATAAACATGAATATATATATACATATATATAATTGCTAGCAATTTTCCTCAGTGATATATATCTGTGAGTTTGTCCGTCTTACCTATCGTCAGTCAGTCTGCCATCTATTGATTTACTTTGTAGCTCTGTAGCGGTAGCTCTGGCTGGTCTGAAACTCACTCTGTAGACCAGGCTGCCCTTTAATTCACAGAGATCTGCCTGACTCTGTCTCCCGGGCACTGTTTTTGCAAGCTCTTCATTTCCAGTGTCTTCTTTGAACAGAAGCTACTTGACTTCTCTCTTCTCCCCTGTGGTCAGTCTGCTGAAATCTCAAACACGATCAAAGCTCTTTCACACTCTGACTTGAGAGACAAAGAGAGCGAGAGGCGGCAAATGCAGCTTAGTTTGTTATGTGCAGGTTTGGCACCGTGGGCTCATAATGGGGCCTTGTGCATGCACTGAAAACCACTGTCCACACACTAAATGTCCAAGGATTGCTCATGAAATATCTTCAGTTTCCATTATATTTCCTGCCTTGTACTTCCTGCAGTCTGGACCTTGAATGCACCTCAAAGCCATGTTCTCAAAATTAATCTCCAGCTTGGTTAGAAAGTGGCAGAAACAAAAGAGCTATGGCATGGCAGGGGGTTTAAATCACCAATGAATTTTTTTCTTTCTTACTGTTGTTGTTTTTAAAGACAGGGTTTCTCTGTGTAGGACAGTTTCAGGCTGTCCTGCAAATCACTGTGTAAACTAGGCTAGCCTTGAACTCAGCGATTCCCCCTGCCTCTGCCCTCCTTTCCTGGGTTTAAAGGTGTGTACCACCATGCCCTCACTCCAGTTTTGTATTGTATTTATTGTTTTACTCTTTCTTATTTGTTTGCCCATCATACAGTAATGGGCTTCCCCTGTATCATGTGTCTCACATGGTGTGCTGTCTTGCTCCAGGCCCAAAGCAAGGAGGCCAAGCAACCATGGCCAGAAACGTTGAGAACCGTAAACCTTTTCCCCTTCTGAGTTTTCTCAGTTATTTTGTTTAGGAATGGAAAGCTGACTTACATGGAAAATCCATTTCCATCTAACGAGTGTGACCAAGGCAAGAGACGAAGACTGAAAGAAGAAGGCACAAATAATGATTTTAATTTCGTCCTACATTTTCCTGTTGGCTGCACCTTCAGTGTCAATTAGCAGGAAACCAGCTGCTCCCAGCCGAGCTGCTGCTGCTCCCATTGATCTGAACTGGCCTTTACTGCGTGCTCAGAAGAGAGTGGTCACAGGTAGGGTGGGGGTTGGCAGAGACAGCTTGGTGCATCCCTGGGTCTTTGATTGGCTGCCCCAGCATACACTCTTATGACGGCGACCCATTCGTGTTCACCTCGCACATTACTGTAAACACTCCAGGGAAGTTCCGTGTGGGCTGTCTGTGAACTGCTTGTGACTATACCAGCTGAACTGCAAGAGAGAAGAAGGTCCTTAGAGAATGGTTGTTTAAAAAAAATTGCTATTGTAACATCAGGACTTGAGGTTAAACCCAGTTTTGTTTGCTATATTATGTTTGTTGAAAAAGTCACAAAGTCTGGCATCAAAAGGAGGAGACATAGACCCTTCATTTTGTTTAGGATGATGATGACGACGACTACTACTACCATCATCATCATTAATTTATCCATTTAATTGTTTGTTTTGCATTCATTTATATCTGTGTACCACGCGTATATGTGGTGCTTGCAGAAATACGAAGAGGGCATCTGATCCCCTGTAAATGGAGGTGCGTGTAGTTGTGAGCCACGGTGTAGGATCTGGAAATCAAACCTCAGTCCTCTGGAGGAGAATCTAACCAGAACCATATCTCCAACCTCCAGACCCTACATCACAGTGAAGCGGATGTCTGGAACTTGGGAATGTTGTTTTTTTTTTTTTTTCTTTCTTACTTTGTGTCTCAGTCATCCAGAATTACCTCTGTTCTGCGTCCTGCCTCCAGGTCCTTTTCCCCAAAGCAGAGGCTTCATCACCAGCTCCCGCTTCCATAGGACATGAATGAAGGGTACCTTGTGTTCCAGATGAGCTGCTTGCTGCTGTGCTCCCTTTTTAGCCTTCTCTGTCCTTCAGCCCAACTTTGGCATCCTTGGGGTGTGTGTGTGTGTGTGTCTGGTGTGTGTGTGTGTGTGTGTGTGTGTGTGTGTGTGTGTGTGTGTCTTTGTTATAGAAGAAGTTAAATAAGTAGCTGGCATGGTAGTACACATCTTTAATTAAAACAGAGTTAGAAGCACTTGGATCTTTGTGAATCTGAGACCAGCATGGTCTACGTAGAGAGTGAGTTCCTGACCAGTGGTGGCTATATAAAGAGGCTCTGTTTCCAAAAATTACCAAAAACAAACAAACAAACAAACAAACAAAAAACGAAAAAAATCCAAACAGCAACAACAACAAAAAAGGAAGAAAAGAAAAAAAAGATAAAAAGGAAGAAGTTGGCAAATCAACTATGACTATAAAGTAAAAGAATTTTCACTTAAAAAAGATAGTAGTGCAAAACAACTTTGGTATACAAAGTTGCCAGTAATTTACCTACGAATGTATAGCTATTAAACATGGGCAGATGCAAAATTTTAGGATGTGACATTTATTTTAACTTAGTAGAGAGAAATATTTTATTCTTAGGAAGCCAGATTTAGCACAGTTAGATTGAAATATTAGTTTTGTTCCGATACATGACATGCTCAGTTCCACTCCTGTCAAAGTGAGGGAATCTGACACAGTAACTTGGGACATCATCTGGAAGACCCAACCTGCCTGTGCCACACGCACATTATAGGGAAGTTGCCTCAGTACCCCTTGCCACCCCGGCTATTTACAGAGTGTGAATCCCTGGTGAGCAGACCTATGGACATAAAGCTAACCCAATGAATAAAATATACAGTCTATTTTTAGATATGAAATTATGATAATTCAGTACCTGATAAGATTGATATTTCAGGTTGGTAGGAAAAAGATGAATTATTTAATGAAAAGTGTTGGAACACTTGCCTGTCATCTCAAAGGCTGCAGCAGGGGCTCTGTCACACTCCTGCTTGTGTAGCAGGAATCCAGAGAGTCAAACTATGTCACAATGCAAATTGTAAGTAAGGGTCAGAAGTAAAGAGGTATTCTCACAATCTGGATGTGGCATTGAGACTCGATGGGGGAGGGTATCTCAGTAGAAACACTGAAAGAATACTCCAGCTTGATGACTACAAAGGTGTTTAAAATTTTTATTTTAATATTTAGATTTTTTGCAGAAAGATATATTATACTGGAGAAATATTTGCAATTTTTATGTCAAACAAAAAGCCAATATCCTCCAGGTTCAAAGAATTTTAAAATAAGCCTCTAAGATTGCATCTCTAAGGTAAGGACCTAATTAGAGTTATGGGGAAGATATAAAACAGACAATTCAAAAGTAATGAATATGTGGTCAGTGACAAATCAGAACATAGGCAAACATGTTAGCATTAAAGTGCAAATTAAAGCAGTAATGGTGCAGTCTTGGTCAGTGCCTCAAGTGACAATTAAAAAGATGATTCTGTAATTTATAATGGTGTTGATAAAAATAAAATATCATCTCTCCCTTGAGCTCTTGTGAATGGGTCACTTTTCTTAGTTTATAAAACCATGAACTATAAACCATAAAAGGAAAATAAAGAGCACGCAAAGTTTTATATGTATATTATGTTTGTGCACACACACACACACACACACACACACACACACACACACGGTTGAGAGTATGGTGGCACACAGTTTTAATCCCAGCACTCGGAGGTGGAGACAGGTGAATCTTTGTGAGTTCGAGGCCAGCCTGATCTACAGAGTTCCGACTCAGCCAGGGCTATGCAGTAAGCCCTTATGTAAAAACAAAACAAAATAAAAACCAAACAAACCAAAAGTACATTACCTCACCAAATATTTTGCAAATGTTCCTACTCAATTCCCTTATCTACCACATCGTGGACCAGTTATGGATTTGCCCTTCGGCAAGAACTGTGGACTGCTCTTTCAACAGTGCTGCCCTAATGCACTTGGACCAGCCTTCGTTTTTATCTTGCCTGTCTTCCTGAAGATGAACAGCATGCATAACATTTTAAGTGTACATTTCCTTTCTTCAAATGTAGTATGAAGCTACAACCTGATAGCCATGTAAAGAAGGTGATTATCGTCAGAATTTTTTAATGATAGCAAGAACGATGGAATATCCCTCTGGTAAACCAGTGGTTTAATCATTATGTATGGTAGAGGCAGATGGCCGAATGTTGGGCAGCCATTAGAAAGTAGGAGACTTCAGACAGACACGCCAACTTCAGCTAGTCCTGTGTGCTACAGGCCTGGTTCCTGCATGCTTACGGCGGTGCAAGTCATGGGTAGTTGTCAATGGAGAGCGACAGGCTGCAGAGGAGCATGGAATTAGTCATCCAGCCAGTATGGATTGTCGCCCTATTGATCTAGGATCTGGGGCTTCATATTATGCTCTGGAACACTAACGATAACACAGTCAAGGGATATTGCTACCTTGATTATATCAGAGAGAAAAGGGATGCATTACAGCTTTAGGAAACCACAGGCTGGAAAGGAGTCCCTGAGAAGGTAGTCTTTGAGTTGAGGACCTGAGGTGCTAAGATAGAAGTGTCTTGTCTGGGGAATGCCCCCTCCCGCAAGGTTGCTAGGGGTGATGGCAGATGTCAGCACCCCAAGGCAGAAGAGCAAGGAAGTCTGCATGACTGGGCTGAGCAGGAAGTTTGGATGGTGGAAGTTTGGAACTTGGTTTGGGATCTGTAAAATTTAAGATTTTCGTTAGATAGATGTTCATGTCAAGATAGATATAAACCTGCAATTGACTCGACCTGGGAAGGAGATGGGCAAATACAGGAGCTATAAGTGGGTGAGGACAAGAAAAAGTGAATGTGTACAGGAAGCCGTGGGGGCTGAAGAATGACTCTCAGGACACTTGTTCTTCAGAATAGGGTGATTACAAAGAATCCATATTAAAGATCAGCAACAAGAGAAAAATACCAGGGGAGGAAGAAAACCAAGGCAGCATAGCATCTGAGATGCCAATTGACACGTGTGTCAAAAGGAGGCATCATAAGAGGACTGGCTTAGGAAGTGAGAATTGAAACTTGGCCAGAGTGTAAGTGCGTTAACAGACGTAGAGCCTTTCTAGATGACATGTGAGTTATGAAGCATGGACTCCCAGCTACTGCTGAACACTATCATTTTAAGGATTCAGAAAGGAAAACTTCTATTATTTTCATAATACCTTGAAATTGCTACCTTGATAAAGCAACCAAAACAGGAAGAAGAATAAATCAGCTTTATGGAAGGGCAACATTCCTATGTCCCTTGAAATGACTTTTAATTGTTCGGCTGACTGATGCATATGTAGCTGTACAAATGTAGCCATTCGTGGAGCCATAGCCCATGGAGGAAGTAAAGTCTAGCTAGTTGTATTCTAGCTAAGAGTAACAGGGAGAAGGACCCAGAGCAGGGAGGGGGTTAGGGAGAAAGGGCTAGGAAAGAAGAAAGGGGAGGAGAAAAGGGAACTGTTTAGGAAACACTAGGTGCTTGGTAAAGTTTGAGCCCAGAAATGTAAGACCACCACAACAACAACAACACAACAACAACACAACATCATAGTAACAATAAAATAACTGCACTATCTCCTTTCACAAGAACTTTGCCCATACTTGAAAACACACATTCTTTGTACATAAGTAGTTTCCCTATTGCTTAAATCAGTATACCATAACTCCCCTTAGAACAAAATCTTTATTTATGTCTCTGGGCCCTGAGCCATAAATATCTATAACATGCTGGTGCCGGAAGAACATTTGTTGTTCATGAATCCCTCACCCCTTTGGGCCAGTTGATTTGTTAAAAGTAAACAAACATGTCACACTTCTGGTCCTTTTTCTAGAAAAATATCAATAAACATATTAAAGTAAAACTTCAAAATATGCGTTTAACAGAGTCTCTGTTTAGAAAGGAAAACCCAACCATTTGCTGGTAGAGAATTCTTGTCCTGTCCTAAAATGATCTAAACTGGGAATTAAAATTACACCTGAGGGGAGTGTCAGGGTGTTAAGTTGTTGTTTCTTGACTCAACATCCTGCCCCTTCACCACATATGGCCACAACACATACACATTCTAGAGCTTATCAAATAAGGGCAGGACGCAGTTAAGATAACGTCCCCACCCCCACCCGACCAGCGTTCTACAGAACGTACAGGGAGAGATTTATGCGCCAGGCACAGATGGATGGAGTTCGCTCGTACATAAATATTACCTCCGTTTTGCCAGGGAGTTTTCAATTATGGGTCCAAGACCGTAGTGTCCTGGGGATTGTCCTCTGGATTTGTATTGTCCCCAAGTTGCTCTGCTCAGTGTGGAGCAGGTTAAACTCTTGCAGATTCTTGAGGTTCTGTGAATCGGGGATTGGGGCTTTTGGACAAGTGTCAGCGAAGATGGTTTCCAGCATCTCTGTGATCAGTAAGTGGGCGTTTTACTGATCAGCACTCTGCTTTTCACAGTATGCTAATTTGTGGAAAAATATGAAGCTCGGCACAGAAATAAAAGCTGTTCGAGGTTGACACACAGTACCAGGCGATATTGTTTGGAGTTTTATATTTTTAAAAGAGCACAGGTAGTAAAATGATAGTTGAATGGATGTGGAACACCTTTCTGATTGAAAGAACTTTCTACTGTAATTAGCATTTATTGCCGTGGAACTTGAAAACCTAGGTTTTAAGTATCCTTCAAATGATATGTATATGATTGCTGAGCTACATAGAAATGTCCTGGAAAATATGGTTTATTCGCTATACTATCTCAGATAAACAGACAAAATAAACAGATTAAACAGACCCACTTCCTTAGACCCACCCTTCTCAGATCTACCTCCTCAGACCTACCCTCCTCAGACCCACCCTCCTCAGACCTACCTCCTCAGTCACCCTCGTCAGACCCACCCTTCTCAGACTCACCCTTCCCAAACCTACTTTCCTCAGTGTGCTCTCCCACCTTTCAAGGGATATATCTGGAAGGTGTGGCCTAACTCATTTGACAGGTTATTTCAGCCTTCTAGTATCATCTTGTAAATTCTGAGGGACAAAAATGTTTCCATTCAGTTCTGTTTCTGTCTCTGTCCCTGTCCCTGTCTCTGTCTCTGTCTCTGTCTCTCTCTGTCTCTCTCTCTGTCTCTCTCTCTGTCTCTCTCTCTGTCTCTCTCTCTCTCTTTCTCTCTCTCTCTCTCTCTCTCACACACACACACACACACACACATACACACACACACACACACACACTCCTTTAGTTTAGACAACTGCTGTATTAGCTGGCGGGGTTCATTGCCCAAAGCTACTGCTAACTTGTTTGCATTGAAAATATCTGACAAAAAATATAAACAGTTTTCTCCAGTAAGTAGCTCATAAAGAATATTTTATTTATTGTGATTATAGGAACAGCCTGTTGGAGTGAACCAGCTGCCACAGTTAAACTAGAACTTTAGGCTTCTTCCACGTGGAGAATAGTTACTTCAGAATGGTCTGTTGCTTTTGCAGTGTTTTCACTGTGAAAAGGAAATACTTAGTTAGTGTCCATCACCCTTGGGAAGTATTACCATCACCTATTACTATCATCAAAGTTGATTATAGAAAAGAAAAAATTCAATTGAACTAGTTAGTATCTTGCAGCATACCTCAGTTTTTTCTAGATTTTGCAGGGCTCCTGCTTCAGCCTTCTGAGAACAGGGGCTATATAGGCTATGCCATCACACCGTGGTCTTCAGATCTCAAATGGAAACATTTTTTCCCTCAGTGCTGGTCTCGAATCCTACTTATCAGTTCACCCTTGAGCTCTGTCATCTGCTATTTAATTGAAGATCCAGAAATGAACCCACATACCTATGGTCACTTGATCTTTGACAAAGGAGCTAAAACCACCCAGTAGAAAAAAGACAGTATTTTCAACAAACGGTGCTGGTTCAATTGTAGGTCAGCATGGAGAAGAATGCAAATTGACCCAGTCTCATCTCCTTGTACAAAGCTCAAGTCCAAGTGGATCAAAGACCTTCACATAAAACTAATAGAAGAGAAAGTGGGGAAGAGCCTCAAACACATGGGCACAGGGGAAAATTTCCTGAACAGAGCACCAATGGCTTATATTCTAAGATCAAGAATCGACAAATGGAACCTCATAAAATTGCAAAGCTTCTGTAAGGCAAAGGACACTGTCATTAGGACAAAACAGCAACCAACAGATTGAGAAAAGATAAAACCAATCCTACATCCGATAGAGGGCTAATATCTAATATATACAAAGAACTCAAGAAGTTAGACTCCAGAGAGTCAAATAATCCTCTTAAAAATGGGGTACAGAACTAAACAAAGAATTCTCAGCTGAAAAATAACCAATGGCTGAGAAGCAGCTAAAGAAATGTTCAACATCCTTAGTCATTAGGAAAATACAATCAAAACAACCTCACACCAGTGAGAATGGCTAAGATCAAAAACTCAGGTGACAGCAGATGCTGGTGAGGATGTGGAGAAATAGGAACACTCCTCCCTTGTTGGTGGGATTGCAAACTGGTACAACCACTCTGGAAATCAGTCTGAAGGTTCCTATGAAAATTGGACATAGTACTACCTGAGGACCAGCTACACCACTTCTGGGCATACACTCAAAAGATCCCCCAACATATAACAAGGATACATACTCCACTATGTTCATAGCAGCCTTATTTATAATAGCGAGAAGCTGGAAAGAACCCAAATGTTCTTCAACAGAGGAATGGATACAGAAAATGTGGTACATTTACACAATGGAGTACTATTAAGCTATTAACAATGACTTCATGAAATTCTTAGGCAAATGGATGGAACTAGAAAGTATCATCCTGAGTAAGGTGTCCCAATCATAAAAGAAAAAAACATGCTATGTACTCCCTGAGAAGTGGATATTTGCTCAAAAACTTGGAATAACTAAGAAAAAATTCACAGATCCTATGAAGCTCAAGAAGAAGGAAGATCAAAGCGTGCTTCAGTCCTTCTTATAAGGGAGAATAAAATACTCAAGGGAGGAAATATAAGGACAAAGAGTGGAGCAGGGGCTGAAGAAATGGTTATCCAGAGAGTGCCCCACCTGGGGATCCATCCCATATGCAGCCACCAAGCCCAGTCACTACCACTGATGCCAAGAAGTGCTTGCTGTCCCCTGAGAAGTTCTGCCAGAGCCCTACGAATTCAGATGAGGATGCTTGCTAATCATTGGACTGAACAAAGGGGACCCCAACAGTTAAGGAAAAGACTGAAGGAGCTGAAGGGGTTTGCAACCTCATAGGAAGAACAATATCAACCAACCAGACCCCACCAGAACTTCCAGGGACTAAACCACCAACCAATGAGCACACATGGAGGGACCCATGACTCCAGCCACATATGTAGCAGAGGATGACATTGTCTATCATCAATAGGAGGAAAAGCCCTTGGTCCTGTGAAAGCTGGTTTCCCCAACTTAGGTAATGCCAGGGCGTTTAGTGGGAGTGGCTGGGAGTGGGAGCATCCTCATAGAAGCGGGGCGGGGGGGGGGGAAGGGATAGGAAAGGGAGTCAAGGTAATAACATTTGAAATGTAAATACATAAAATATCCAAGAATGAAAATTAAAAAAAAATGATTTAGACAGGGCTAGAGAGATGGCTAATTGTTAAGAGTGAGTACTGCTCTTGCAAAGGACCCAAGTTTGACTCCAGTCCCCACATTGGCTGGCGTACAAGTACCTGTGACTACAGTTCCCGGGAAATCAAATATCTCCATTTCCTGTGGGCACTTGAGCTCAAGTACACATACTTATACACAGATACAAATTCATACGCATACTTTAAAAAATAAAATAAATAAAAAATATCGAGGCAGTCTTGCCACATTGGCCAGGCTGGCCTCAATTCCCTATACAGTTCATGCAGACCTCTTAAACGGCAGTCCTCCTGCCTCAGCATCCAGAGTGGGTGAGAGACCACCACACTCCACTGCAAAGGTACATTTGAGTGGATTTAGACCGAATTAAAAATGAGTCTCAATTTGGATGTCTGTACTATGTATTCCTTAATTACTTTTGTTATCACAAAATCATGCATGAGTGTTTTCTTTTCCTCGCATTTAAGACCAGTCTTTGTTGTCTGATTGGAAGTGCTCAGCATTTGAGAATAATTTATAAAATGTATATAACCGTGACAAAGAGTGGTTTAGATAGACTGCTGTTGAAGCAACCATTTTACTGTGCTGCTTCTTCCTTATGGATGACAGTGTATCTTTTGAGCATTGCGAAACACTTCATAAAGTCCTTTCTTTCATAAGCAGGAATTTTGGGCCAGGCCTAGAGCACATTCATAGATTGCTTTTCTGTGCAGTTTCTGGGCAAGAGCATTGCTTTAAAGATGAGGAAAATGTGTACTTTTGGCTTGGGGATTCCTTATTAAGAAGAACATGCAAATTTCCCCAAGGAAAACTGCATTTGCATGTACAAGTTCTCCCTGTAATTAGAACAATTTCCTCCTCTTCTCTTTTTATTTTTTTTAAATTCAGCTTTTCAGCGTATTAAGTATAAGGCTTTGCCTTTTCCACAAAGGCAGGCCTTTCTGGAGGGATTGAAGGCTGAAGAGTCTCATGCTGGTTCCCTGCAAAAGTCAGGAGAACTGAGGTGGGGGGGAGGGGCTGAGATCTTATACATACCAGTTTACCTGGTGCCAACCCGGTGCTCAGAAGGAAAATTAATGGACTCATTTACACACAAGTAAAGTTCAGGAAGCAAGTTTCCGTCTATTCTGAGGTCCGTTTAAATTGTAATAAAAATTAAAATGCCTGAAATATTTTGGCATTGGAACTTTGCTGTGTTAGCTCATGGGCACCTCCCAGCTTCCTCAGATAGCAACACAAAACTGGCAGCCCCCCAAGGGAACATTCTTTGAGGACCTCCCTGGGAGACAGGAGAGGGAACTTGGAGTTCTGATTGCGCAAATGCGCCATGCTAGTGTCCTTGCATTCACAGACCGCCTGCTGTCCTCTGCTGTCCTATAGGTCTGAATGTCTAAGGAGATAGCCGGAAATACAGGGGATTTCGGGGAAATCATATCTTGCTAGATACTTTAATTATCTTTGTGGATTTTTTCCCTTGGTTTTCTCATAATCAAAATTGCCAAAATGCTTAATTTTATTTGTTTCTTAATAATCTAAATTGCTAAGTAATCTAATATTCCAAATTATTAAAACAGTATCAAACACAATTAAACTTCTTTTATTCTGGAGTTTTCAGTTCTCCAGGTTGTTACTAATATTGCACCAATTCTGTTCATTGGTGTCCCTGTCAGGAGAATGCTAAGCACAGAACCTGGCCTGTCTGGCTACCTCACATAGCTTTGTGTTCAGCAGAATGAGAGGGAAGTTTCTTAAGATATTTCTTCTTCCTCTTCCTCTTCCTCAACACCAGGGTTGCCTCAGATTCACAGAGAGCCTCTGCCTCAAAGGTTGCTCCCACCACACACTGTCCCCAGGAAGGACTTCTAATAAAACAATTTGGGACTGACAGAAGACCCTTTGAAATAAGTGTTCTGTTTGCATGGGGGTGACCAGATTTTAGGTTCTGAGGAGAGATAGGAAGATAACGATGCTTAGAACATGGCACTGACCCAAGCTGAAGAAGCTGAAAGTGAATGAATGGCCCAAGCAGAGTCTTGGAGCGAGCATGGAGAGTGAGCATGTCAGGGAGGGTGCTGAGAGCCTGGGCCTCAGCCTTGGGAGGAAGGAGTGTTAAGTACTAAACGTGGGGTTATATCATGAGCTCCCTTCTGTTTATTCTTTAGCCAGTGAACGAGTCATGACTGTAAGAAGAGTCAGCCAGAGGAGGAACAAGACCAATTTACTATGTTAGAGGCCCTTACCTCTCCTCAGAGCAGCTTTCTAAAACCCTTGGTGAGACTTGGGGAGAGCTCACACAGCTTCCTAAGGTGCCCGTGTCCTGACATTTGCTCCTGTACAGGTGTGCTATTGCAGAGGGAGCATTTCTTGCCTAAGGAAGCTCGTGACGAACCTGGGCAGGGCTCTGCTGCCTGGAGAAGGTGAGCTGGTAGTTAATGCTTTGCTGTGAAGCCAGGTGATGACAGTGAATTTCACAGGACATCTGGCCAGCTCCTTTGTCCTTACCAGGCACCCATCACCAGAGGTAGCCTTTGAGGGCCTTTCTTTGCTTGAACAAAGGTGTTGGAGTTTATTTTATACACCTTCCCTCAATTCGAGATGGGAATCTTGTTCTGAGGGTTGACTCCTTCACTGAGAACTATGAGTTTGCGGTCTACATGAAAATTTAAAATTACATTAAAATCTTATTATATTCTCTCTTTTTTTAAAGCCTCTGAGTAATAAATCAAAACCTGAACAGTCCCAGAGGTTCTCCTACAGCTGCAGTGTGAAGACAGTTTTCTTTCCGTGAACGAGGTATCATGTTTTAGTCACTAATGAAGGCACTTCCGTACTGTCATACTCTGTTCATGATAGACTTTAGGAAGCTGTGCACGGTATAATTAAAATGTAAATCTATTGTAATGAATATGAGGCCATTCCTTAAACGTGATGGGTTTTCATCCTCGCACATGCTTGTGTGTGATCAGCTGCTGTTCAGCCTTAGTGAAGTTTACTCTAAATTACAATTTTAAAGTGTGATTTTTAGGCTCTGCACCTGCTGTTTTCCAGGCTTGTAATATGCTCGCTTTAGTAGACTGTTAATGCTACTTTGAAAGTTCTACAGGAGTTTGGAAGAAAAGAAAGCTCTTCGTGGTCCTCGTAGTCTGGCAAAGCCACCAGCAAGCACACGTTTGTGCATCTCTGGACCTCCATTAGGACCACATACATTCGTGGTTGAAAATGTGGCAGTTTGGGTACCTACATACTCATCATTTACAGCCCCATTTCTGATGTTATGCTCTAGGTGACATGCAAATGCTGCGTGCATGGCTTTAACGTTCTCATGAACAAAAATGTCAATTACATATATGCTAGTACGTGATTCAATTCTTTGCACCTCTCCGTTTCCCGTTTCTACAAAGGAGCTCTTCTCGAGCTCGGTTTTCATTTTTATTTGAGTTTTTGTACTCTTGCTCCGTGTGTGTGTGTGTGTGTGTGTGTGTGTGTGTGTGTGTGTGTGTGTGTGCCATTCCTCTCCATCGTTTCCCGCAAACTGCCGAACTCCTCCGTTTGCTCCAGTAGGTTTCTTCTGGGTTCTTTGACAGTTCTCACAGAAATCTACTGTCTGCACCTACTAGGTTTATGCACTTGCAGTTTGATGACTGTGTAACATTTCAGCCTTCATTTTGGTTTCCTCTGTTAAAGTAGGTTTACGGTCCATATGTTTATATATTATTTACCCATTTCCACTTATTTGATCATAATCAATCTATCTATCTGTCTGTCTGTCTGTCTGTCTATCTATCCATCCATTCATCCATCTATCTATAGTCAAAGAGCATGAAATGCTTTTATAGCTCAGGATATGTGAATTTACAGATGGCATTGAAACCTTTCACAAAGCCATTTAGCCAAAACTTCTCATCAGGAATTGTGAATTCAGCCCCTTCCCCTCCTTCTGTTCCCCGTGCATTAGCCACTCCCACCTTCTTGCTCTCGTGCCTTCTTGTTTCATCTCATCCCTACCCCAGGGCTTTACCACCTGCACTCAGCATTCTGCTCGAGAGCCTTAGACTCCCGACATACTTTTATGAATAATCCGAAATGGTATCTATTGCTTATTGTTGGTTTCAGTCTTAGGGGTTCCATTGCTGTGAACAGACACCATGACCAAGGTAACTCTTATAAAGGACAACATTTAACTGGGGCTGGCTTACAGGTTCAGAGGTTCTGTCTGTTCTCATCAAGGCAGGAAGCAGGGCTGCATCCAGGTAGGCATGGTACAGGAGGAGCAGAGAGTTCTACATCTTGCCCCAAAGTCAAACAGGAGAAGACAGGCTCCCACATGTCTAGGAGGAGGGTCTCAAAGCCTATTCACACAGTGACTCAACACAGTGCACAGCCTTCGAGCAGATCAACAGACTGGAGAGCATCCTTTCTAGGTAGTTCAGTTGGTCTGAGCCTCTTCTGGGCACCTTGGCTTGTCTTTGCTTCTTTTAGGCAATTTGACTGATCTCTGCTTGTTTTAGGATGTGGGGCTTGTCTGAGAGTCTACCTTGCAGCTTGACTTGTCTGAGAGTGACTCTCAATCGTCTTTACTGTTCACTCTTCTGGAGGGAGGAGCTTAGTGAGTCTGCTCAGTTTCAGGGACTTTTTGAAGCTATTTTGAGTTGCTTACTTTCTGTCGCAGTTTTCCTGCGACAGAGAAAACTGCTACACAACAATGGCCCATGTCAGTTTCCATAAGCTGCACTTCACATGACCAGTAATCAAGTGTAAGTGTTTCGTGGCCAGGTAGGGTATAGTGGAGGGCAAGAATGCTGACTACGACACTTTGGGAGAAACCAGCCTTCTGCTCTTAGAGACTGGCAACACAGTACACTATTGAACGTGGGGTACTTACACTTGCTGTAAATGGCGGTGCCAAGGGGAAACCTGGACACATCGATGCTGTCCAGGGAGCCCAGGGAAATGGTGCAAATTAAAAAATGCAGGGTGCAGTTTCTGCTGAATTGCATTTCCGCCATCATAGAGTCAAACCATGGTAAGTTGGGGAACACCTGTATGAGTAAAGAGAATGCGAGTCAAATTAAGAATAAAATCAGTGCCTCATTAGGAGTGATTAGAGGGGAGAAAAAGCCCCTAGGGATTTCATGAATCCTTTACTCAAGTACTGTTGTGGCATTTGGTATCAGCTGAGTGCCAACCTTAGGAAGTGTTCCTTTGCACTTTATAAAGGCCCCTGTGCTGAGAAAGATTAGACAGAGGGCTCCGGAAGGCTGGAGCCTGGGGAGCTGGCAAGGGCTCCGTGCCTTACTGTGCAGTCGTTCTGAGTTATTGCCGCCGCTGTGTGTTTCATGGCTCAGTGTTAGCGGTTTTCACCAGCCTAGCTGTCGACTCACAGTCGCGGTGTGGTTATGTGCCACTTTCTGGACACGCAGCGTCAGACGCAGGAGGGCAGTTGTTTCCCTAGCGTTATTTCAGCGGACATTTCTCTAGATTAGACTTTCAGCACACCCGGATTCTCATCCAATCATGATCTGTGAGATTTTTCTGCTGTATTCTAGTGCACCGGGAGACTCTGCGATAGCCAATAAGATATTCCTCTCGTGTTAAGCTTATAATTGGCAGGTCCCCATAGGGATAATCATTATCAGTGCTGTGAAAGTGCCTCTTGTCTGTTACGTCTGGGAAATGAAAGTTTTGTAAAGGTCAGAAGAAAGTGTGCCCCCAATTACGGTGATGACTTGTACATCACAAATAGTTTAATAGCTTGGAACCTTACTCCGTCTCCTTTACAGTGTCAAAAAGGAAAGTAAAAATAAAAAAAGTGCCTATTCACGACACTACAACTTCACTCTATGGTTTTAAGAAGGATGAGAAGGTGTCCATTTCAGAAGGGTTTGATCAGCATCCATGGCTGTGCACTTGCTGCAGTGGGAACCATTTAAATCACGTAAGCCTTAAGTGTATGTATCAGTTCACCTTTATTAATTTGTCAAGGTTAATGTCTGCGTAATGAATTGAAGATAATTAAAGATTCATTGGCAGCCATCTGCTCATGTTTTCTCAGGGAAGTAAGTTTTATAACCCATCTTGTCATGCTTCCTAAGGAGGCTTCGTTAGCACAGACTCCATTTTTAAAGGCAAGCCACAGCTGGCTGCTGTTTTAGGTGATGTGAGAATTCTCATTTTTAATTTTAATTCTCATTGTAATTCTCATTTTTAAGCTCATGGCTGCCTGTCAGGGAGTTCTGACGCCAGACCTCTAAGAACCGGGCGCACATTTGCAGATGCTGTCACGGTTGGGAGTGAGCTGGTCAGACTCCGACCTGTCAGTCAGCTCTTTCAGAGGTCTGCGTAACAGGCTGGTCGGCTGGCATCTGTGTGATTATCCAGCCCTAGAGGCAGAGCTCTGGGCGCTGCCCCAAGAAAGACAACCTCATCTTGTATCCAGCTACATGTCCAAGGAAGGAAGCTGAAGGAGCACAGGGCTTTCCCCGGTGCCTCCCCTTCGACTGCTTGCCTTATTGCTGGAGGAGGCTACAGCAAGTCCATGCAAAGGAGGGATTTGGAGGATACAGATGGCTCCGGAAATCTTGACTTCAGATTCCCACATCCTCTCACCTCCCTTGCCATGTTTCTTGGCTAAATTTCCCTCATCAATATCTTGCCATCCCTTCTCAGTGGGGAGTATTTCCCTCAGGCTCTTTCCTCCCTAAGCTTGCTCTGCCTACAGGGGTGTGTCAGTCTTACCCATGCAGCCTTCTCCGCTTCCTATCTCGTTTCTGCCTATTTCCCTGCCTTCCCATGTTCAAATAAATGCATGGCCTTTTACTTGACCTCCCGAGGCTGGTCCTTGAGCTCCACTTTGGGGTCTTTCATCATCCCACGATCCTGTTCCTTCTTCCTTTCTGCCTCCCTCCCTCCTTCCTTCCTGGCTCTTATGCACTGCTCCCTGTGGCCCCACCCCCTTCCACCCTCCCCACAGTTTCTCATCTTTCCTTCAACTTCAGTAGCGTCAGTCACACCTGCTTATTCTCTCAGCCAGGACCAGCTTCTGCCTGCTCTGACTGTGGGAAGTGGTGTGTGCTCAGTTTTCTGAGCCCAAGTAGGCCACCGAGGAACACATTACCATAAAGTGGGCTACTGGGATAGTCTAAAACCCTGCAGGGAGAATTTTTGTTTTGCTTTGAAAGGCAAAGGTGAGCCCTCGGCAGAAATAGCGCTCTAGTGAAGGTTTCAACAACATGTGTCCAACATAGGCACTCAAACAAATGCGTGTGAAACACCAGTCTCCTACAGGCGATGCTGGGCTAGGGTTCTTAGCCTTGCATGCCGTGTACGGGGCATGGCGGGATGTGGACGTTGGCTGTCCCAGTGCCGGAAAGTAGACACAGGTAGTCGGAAGTTCAACAGTAACTTTGGCTCAGTATTTTCCCCCTGCTGATATTAAGGTGATTATGTTTAATGCCTGTTCCTGAAATCAGGTTTCGTTTTAGTCTCAAACTGGAGAATACGAGGTATTAAATATTGCACCTTATTATCAGTAGTATTTCTCTCTCTGTTTCCCCCTCTACACTTGAAAAGAAATGTTATGTGTTTAACTATTTTCTACCAACGTTTGACCTGGTAGAAAACAATAAACGAAATAACGCTTATTGGTCTTCTATGGTTGTGGTTAGGCCCGTATTTTAACAGTGCCGTGTTTTTCTGACGGATATTGAATCGGACAAGAGATGAAGAAAGAGTATTGTATTTTTTTCTTATTGTAAAAATGTTGTTTGTCGAAGATAACTTTGAAAACTCAGGAAAATTGAAAATGAACATTGTTAATGCTTCTTGCCCCTACAAAGGCCACAGCTGACATCACAAACGTTATGCTGATAGAGAGCGGTTGGCCCAGTTCCTTCCTCTGTAGCTGTGCTTGTGTAATTCAGGGAAACGTAGATTTTAGGGACTGCTTTAGAAATATCCTTTTGTTCCATAATTTGGTGTCCTTTATCCCATTGCTTTAAAAACTGTTACTGGGGGCTGGAGCAGGTCTCAGTTGGTAGAGTGCCTACCTGACATCCCAAAATCCTGGGATCGAGCCTTACCCTCGAATGACAATAGGTGTAGTGGCCCAGGTCTGTAATTTCAACACTCAGGAGGTAGAAGCAGGGAGATTGAGAGTTCAAGTTCATGCCTGGATATTTAACTAGTCTGAGGCCAATCTGGGCCACGGCACAACTTGACTCGTAAAACAAAACAAAATACTAATTTCTGCTCTTTAAGTTACGGACTTATAAGAATTATAATGCCTATATTTCATGGGAAAACTTAGGTTAATTTATTGTATTCTTTGGATTTCAGCATGCAATATTTAAGAGAGGAAAAAGGATATTGATTTTGTTTAATGGAAACATTTAAAGATCCAGTGTATCTAAGGGGAGAGTGGGTTTTATTTGTCTTCATGTTAGGCCATGCTTAGAGACTAAAGCATTTATACACCACTACCTCTCTACTTTCCCCCTGAGACCACTTGTTGTAATGAGCTGTCAATTATTGTGCATCTGAGTATAGTTAAAAGGACTATTTGGCTTGCAGTGTAAAAGCCAACATGAATTGGCAGGAATTGAATTATAAATGTGGTTCAACCAGGAGCTAGCACGCCCTGCCCCTGTGCACGCAGTGCCGCATCTCTGAAACATTTTGCTACCTGTTTAAAATAGGAAACATGAGAGAACTCCACAGCCGTCCACACAGATATTCACACCCCCTTTGTTTACTGCTGCCTCATCAAAACACTGGAGCCAAATTAGTGGTTCATCAGCAGATGAATGGATAGTGTGTATATATAATGTGAACATAAATATGAATACATGTGGATATATATGTGAATACTAAAGAATAATGAAGTTAAAAATCAGAAAAATGGTTTATATATAATATAATGTTATATATAATATATTGTAATATATATAGTATACATTATTATATTATATATAATATATTAATATATAATGATATAATATTATAAATTAATATACAATAAACTAATAATAGAATATATATTAATATATTAGAATATTTACTATTAAGTGAGGTCACATGATCTTAGAAAGGGAAACCAAGAACCTTCTCTCTCACATGCAGAAGTTGGCTGATATATTTATTTATTAACAAATGTGCTGGTGGGTACAGTATAATTTGTAGAAAAGGCTTAATATAAGGGTCTGCTGAAGGACTGGATGCCAGTCACGGATGTGAGAAAAGGATGTAAAGTTAACTGATTAGTTCTAATGCTGCTACGGATCTTGTTTTTGGTGGAGGATAAGAACATGAAATATACTTGATAATGGAAATGTAATTTTTTAATGTTCATCTGTTTGATTTATGTGTGTATGTGCGTGCTTGAGTATATGTGTAAAATTTAATCTGAAGCTCCACAGCTTTTGACTATATAGAAGTTATTTTGACCTTTGGGTCTGGCTAATTTTGGTGTGTGATGTTTCTTATTATTTGCAAGTTTTTAAATCATAAATTAGTAAAATTTAATTTTAAAAATAAAAAGTAAGGTAATAAAATGTAGTAGTATAATTGAACATATGGCTATATGAATTTTATGTGTAATATGCATTGGGAAAACCTCATAAGCCAAGCATTCTGGACAGGTACATTCTTATTAAAGTAGAAATGATCAGTCATGATCCCTTGGAGTGATCGAGGGTCACGAGGATCACCAAGGGTTAAGAGTGGGACTACTTTAAAGTGTTTTGTCTTTATACGGAACTCAGAAACAGCCTGTGTCTGTATGTAGGTGGGTCAGAGACCGTGGTGTGTATGATGATCAGACAATAGTGTATAGGAGTCATTTTTCTCCCTACGCCATGTGAGTCCTCAGCTTAAACTTAGGTTGTCAGGCTTCGAAGCAGGAACCTATACCTCCTACTGAGCCTTCTCACCAGCCTAAATTCTATAACTATTAAAATACTTACCGCTGCGTATTACTGTGGCGCAAACGTTACTGTACTGTACTGTATAATGCCGTTTATAAGAGTTCATATTTCCATGGTGAAGACACTACTTTGAAGATGCCGCTTGTAATGATAACTTTAAGAAAACCACGAGATGCTCCACCTGGTGGCACACACCTTTAATCCCAGCCCGAGAGAGGCAGAGACAGGTGGATTTCTATACAGAGTGAGTTTCGGGGTAGCCAAGGCTGTACATAGGCCTTGTCTCAAATAAAACAAAACCCAGCAAAAACCAAAACAACAACAACAAAACCACAAAGCCCAGAGAAACTAACGAGATGATTGTATATTCTTAGTACAGGCAATAACATTGTATTAGTAAACAGAAAAACACTACCTAACTATTTGACAGAAAAATATGGAGAAAACTGTTCTCTGTCAGGATTGCAAACGTTTCTCCAGCTCTCTCATCCACACCTTTACAAAACAGGTAGATGCTGATTTGCAGAAACCTTTCCTATTTAAACTACTGTCAAATAATGTACATAAAGCTCATGACGCAGAGGCTTACAGTTTCGTGGTGAATGTGGCTGTCATATTGTATATACATGCACCTGCGACGTGAGTTGGAGTCGACAGACTTTTTCTGTCAAGTCCAGAAAGTGAGAGTTTTTTGATATTGTTTTCATTTTAGTTTTTCATTCTTATGGCCAAGAACAGTCACAAACAGTACTCAGGTGAACGGGGATAGTGGCATCCTGGCAAACGTATACTCACGAGCAACAAGTTTTGAATCCATTTGATCATGTGTCACGAAGTGCTTGCTTTTCGGATTCTTTTCAGCCACTTAAATGTGTGAAAACCATTCTCGGCTTGCGCGCTTTACAGATGCTAATGCCATGCCTGATTTTCCAGTTGGGTCGTGGCTTTCTTACATTGAATCTAGAGCATTGAAAAATCACTTACAAAATTAAATCAGCGTTTTTAAAGAAATGCTTAAGGAATTCTGCCACAGCTTTCAGAATAGAATGAATGGTTGACTTCATGCAGATAACAAAGAAACACTCCCTTTAATGTGAGCGTCCTTTGGCTCCTTCCAGGCCCTGCATGAAGGGAAATGCTACAGAGGCAGAGGAGGAGGAAGATACAGAAGGAGCAGGTGTGGGGCTGAGGCAGGAGGTTTGGAGTCGACCCTGGGCAGCCAGTTCAACAGCACCCACCACACCCTGTGTAAAGGAGCGGGCCATTTCTGATCCTTTAGATATTGGCTGCCTGTGGGGATTCTCTCTGCACGCACTGTGCCCTTCTCTCTGCACACACTGTGCCCTTCTCTCTGCACACACTATTCCCTATGCAGATTTTCATCTGCATTATTATTTGACAAGTATGACCTTTGCAGTCAGTGCTTTTGAATAGCATCTGATCTTTAGTTTATTAATTCTAAAATGCTTATAGTAAAAGAACTGAAAGTGGAAGCATTGACTATAGCCCAGGAAGCGCATTTTAAGCCTTCTTACCACTCTGTAAGGAACATGATACAATGACAATGTTAAGGCTGACCCGCTGGCTGTCTTCAGGGAGTTTCTGAATGCCTTCCTCCACCCGCTTGCTTCCCCCCAGGTGTCTCTTGGTGACACTTCTGCTTTCCAAGCAGGAGGACACAGTGATGCAATTGTGTGGTTGTGTCGCCTTCCAATACAATGGGAGTGAAACTGTAGGAAGCCCGCTGAGATGTGACTGTCACCTCCTGCTCTAACCACAGAGTGCTCCACAAGTCAGAGAGGGAGGAGCAGGGCACCAGACATCTTGTTAAGGACTGTGCTCTGAGCTTTGTTGTGTAACTGATGAGGGTGTGTGCTGTGAGAAGCAAGAAAGGACATATTGGTATCTTTTAACCTCTCCTTTGAGATTTCATTTTGGTTATTTGATTTGAAGAGTAAAATGTTATTTTTTTTCCATTTTGTAGAAGTTGGCAGTAATGGAATGAAGAGTACTCTTCTTAGATCACCAAATATAGTTGTTTACATGAGCTGGAGAGATGGCTCAGGATTCAAGAGCACTGATTGCTCTTCCAGAGGTCCTGAGTTCAAATCCCAGCAACCACATGGTGGCTTACAACCATCTGTAATGGGACCTGATGCCCTCTTCTGGTGTGTCTGAAGACAGCTACAGTGTACTTATATATAAAATAAATAAATAAATCTTTAAAAAAAGTTGTTTACATATATTATAAAACAAAGGGGAAATATTTGCATTTATTTAAATATAAGTATATATTTAGCATACATTTAAGTATATAAATATATAATATCATATACATACACACATATAATATATATATATATACACACAGACACAATTAAAAGAGGATATAGTTATTTATACTATGACATAAAATTTGGTAGATATAGATCAATATAAGAAGAGAATGAAGCTTGAGTGTTCTCACTACCCAGCCAGAGCCACCAGGAGTATTTTGGGACTGTCTGGCCCATGTCTCATGTCCCTTATGTATGCAGGATGCTCTAGCCAGTCTTTTGTTTCCCAGGTCACATGTGCGGGGTCCTGTGTGCCTGGGCACAGTGTGTGGTGCTGAGCTCTTAGCTCCTCTTTTCTTGGGGTTACTGTGTTCGTGCAGGAGATGGACAGTGACCTCCATGTCTCTATGTGGTGGTGACGAGTTCTTTGAAAAACTGAAGAAAAGAAGGGAAGGGGACAAGAAGGACTGATATGTCTGTGAAATTAAAGATAGTGGCTGGACTGAAGATCCATTCTTATAAACCTTGGTATGAAAAAGAACCTAGCAGGAACTCTTTTTTTTTTTTTTTTTTACATCACAAGTAAGTTCTCGTAGTACTAGGGACTGCCCCAGAGGTTATAATCTACCGCTGAGCCATCTACCGCTGAACGACATCCCTGGTCCTCATGAAGTTGGCCAGCCTTCAGCTCACTCTGGACCAAGCTGCCCTTCAGGTTGTGATGCTTGCATACTCAGCCTCCAGGTAGCCAGGGCTGGCCACAGGCTTGCAGCGAGGGCTCGGCACACTTTCCACGTTGTTGACTAGAGCTTTAAACAAGTTCTATTGTGAATGGCTTGCTCTATTCTATGACTTACTTAACTCACTGTCTAGTACTATAATTTTTTTAAATTCCAATTACAAATAAGGCTGTGATGTCATTCACTGACCATACATGTGTTTCCATATCTTTAGGATCCAGTTCTAAGAGCAGAATTCTTAGACACAGAGTGTCATGTGTGCCTGTAAGTTTAAGAGATCAAGTTTCTGGCTACTTTATATCTGTCTCTTTCTGCACTCCCCTTCCCAGCAAAAGCAGGTAATACCTCCAGGTTTAGTGAATTCTGCCTCGACAGCGTGCTGCTGCGCTGTGGTTTCATTTTTGTTTCTGAAAGCGAGAGGGCTAACACGCTGATAATCGCATCACTGCACATGTGCACAAGGCCCTGTTGTTACCAACAAAGTTGGTATGAGACAAAGACAAAAAGATATTAAGCTCAGTAAACCGGCAGCCTTGGGAACACAAGCGATTCAGAGCGAGTCTCAACATGCCGATTCATTTGCTTTTCCTTTTTTTCTTTAGAGGTCTGAAGAAAAAAAAAATCCAAGAGTATTGAATTGAATTACAAAAGAAGCATTTATTCTTGGGAGAACACCCGTTTAGTCTTTTAAACTTGCCTTACAACAGAATTTTCAATTCCATCAAATAAAAAAAAACTGTTTGCTGTCATGTTTGTTTTTCTTTCAGATGGCATTATCTGAAAAAATACATTAATAATATCGACGCACATACTGTGTCAAATAATTTTATGCCAAGTAATGAAGTTCCTTCATTTGAAACCTGGCGAGCATCTTCTCTGATGTGATGGCCAATCTTGGCTATCAAATTGACACAGCCCAGAATTACCTGAGGAAGTGAGACTGGGGGATTACCTTGATTGGATTGATCTGTGAGCATGTCTGTGGGACATTTTCTTCATTGATGATTCATATAGGAGACTCCAGTCCACTGTGGGCAGCACCATCCCTAGGCAGGTGGGCAAGCCAATAATGAGCATTCTTCCATGGCTTCTGCTTCAGGTTCTTGGCTTGAGCTCCCACCGTGGCTTCCTTAAACAATGGACTGTCAACTGTAAAATGTTTTCAATCCATTCCTTTCCAATTTGCCTCTGGTCATAGTGTTTATCACACAAACAGAAATCAAACTAGAACATCTGAGGTGGGTGTTATCTGTGCTGGAACAGAAGTGATGGGAAGAGGTTATCAAAAACATTTGGGGAGTGTTCTAGGCAGGGGAAACTGCAAGGAGGAAATGAGATCGGGAAGTTGAGCAACGGCCACGGTGGCTGAGACAGGGCAGGAACAAAATGTGAAGGCTGACAGTTTATAAGGTTTGAAAGATGTAGCAAGTCTAACACTCTTTAGAAATGATAGGAACAGTCAAAAGGCTGTGTTAATACCCTGCATCTCAGACTTTTAGACCTGTAAGGTGTACCCCATAATCTTGCTGAAATACAGATGCACAACCAGAGTGTGTCTAGAGTCTGTGCATGAAAGACTTCTTAGGACTGCTGAGGCTCCTGATGTATGTGAGGACTACGTTTTGAGTGGCAAGCTGTTCAAAGACAGGGACACAGGATTTGCTGTTACCCTATGTATTCAGAGAGCGAGGATGCTAGGTCAGTAGCAGCATAAGCCACTGACTGGCAGCTGGGGTTTTGCACGTAGGACTCTAAGCTGCACATTATAAGAGCACCAACCATACCAGGGGATTATGGGTGAGAAACTCTAACTTTGTGTATGTTAAACTTTTACTGCAGATTATTTTTATAACCAGAAAAGAAAAAAAATTCCAAAACCAAAGACCCAAAGACAGACATCTGATCTTTTATTTCACAGCTTTCTTCCTATCCTCCTGTTGGTGGTTTTTCTGGGCCTCACTTGTTTCTCCTGATCATGAGGTTTTTGTTTGTTTGTTTTGTTTTTGTTTTTGTTTTTAAGTCTTTGATTGTGTTGTAGACATTGCAGGTCCTCTGATTTTATGAAACTTGTGGCATCTCCTTTATTGTGGTGAGATACACATCATTTGTTCCACCTTAACTATTTCATTATTGGTGTGTGTGTGTGTGTGTGTGTGTGTGTGTGTGTATCATGCATGTATGTGTGTTTCATGTGTGTGTGTGTGTGTGTGTGTATCATGCATGTATGTGTGTTTCATGTGTGTGTGTGTGTGTGTGTGTGTGCATGTGCACATGAGTGCATGTGTGTTGGCTACTTTCAAGAAGACAGTTGAGCAGCCCTAAGTGCATTCAAGTTATTGGGCTTCCATAACCTCCATTGGTTTCCAGAACTTCTTCATTTTACAAAATGAAACAGTATCTATTGAACAGTTATTTTTTTATCCCCCTCCTTGCTTTTGGCAACAGACATCCTTTTTTTCTTCCTAGATGAATTAACTACTTGAGGTGGTCTTTTTGTGACTCACATAGTCACTTAGCTGTGTCTTTAAGGTTTGTCCATGATGTTAGCATGTGCTAGAATTTTGTTCATTTTTAAGACTCATATTACTTCATTGTACGTATGTACATTTTGTTAATCCATTCAAATGATGTGCTCATCTCCCCAATTTCCTCCTCACAGTTCTTGGAATGATGTGCTAATAAACAAGCTGTCCTTCTGAAATCTTCAAGTAGTGTTTGCCTCAGGAGAAGCTAGGAAAAGAGAGGTAAGAGGAATGCTGAATCCCCAGCTGTCCTCATATACACTCACACTCTGTAGCTGGAGAGTTGTGGTGTCCTGAATCCACACCTACACACACACACACACACACACACACACACACACACACACACACACACATACACACTCACCCCCCACACTCACACACACACTCTCACACACACTCACATACACACTCACATACACACTCACACAACACACTCACACACACTCACACACACTCTCACACACACACACTCACACACACTCACACACACACTCACACACATACACTCACACTCACACACACTCACACACTCTCACACACACTCACACACACACTCACACACACTCACACACACTCACACACACTCACACACACTCACACACGCACACTCACACACTCACACACACTCACACTCATACACACACTCACACACACACTTACACACACACTCATACACACACACTCACACACACTTACACACACACTCACACACATACACTCACACACATACACACACACTCACACTCTCACTTATAGAGGTATAGCTGTAGAGTGGTAGTATGCTGAATCCGTACCTACACTCACACACACTCAGTATCTAGAGAGTGTGTGTACAGTCTGGGCGACAAGTCTGAGTCTTACTCCTGTCCATCTTTCATTTCCACCCTGTTCAGCCACAGGTTCAAGACACTTAAGTCTGTTCCCATCAGCATTTAAATCCTGTAACATCTTGTACAAAACCAGTCTTTTTAAAGCTCTCTTTAAAAAGCCAGTATGAACTCAGGGGATCTTCTTTGGTCGTATCTAGTCCGTTGTTCTTATCTCTCTTTGTAATGTTACTTATGTAGTGTGTTTTCCACAAAAAGTATGTTCTTAGTAGTGAGCTTGGAAATGGATGAGTTTCTGATACCTGTGTTCCACTTCAGCTTGAAGATGCCTGCAGCCTGTGCCCATCACAGCTCTTCTTCATTGTCTTTCCAGAAGTCTGGCTTCTAGCAGGGTGTGAACTTCCATTGATCTCTGAAGGCTTTTAATGGGATGTTCAGCTTGAGCATTTATGGACCAGCTCTGTTTAATGCATTGCTGCAAGCCACAGATAGTAAATCCTGGGCTTTGTGATTTCAAAGGGAAACATGCATGTCTCTGAGGCTTGCGGCCCATCTACAGTCCCCAGACCTGAAAGAAACATTTAGCCTCTAGATTCCTGTAGCCTTTAGAATGCTTCTTGCTTTCCCCTCTTCTGAGTTTAGAAGGTAAGTTACTTTAATTAGTGTATCATCTAGCTGGCTTGAAGCAAATAAATGACTGTCGTTGCAGGGAGTATGTTTAGCTAAGAAAGATCGACAGCCAGTGCAAGTATTGTGCGTTGTCAGGGAGGAAGTGCCAGCAGTTGTCGCCTATGCTTGCATTGTTTTCCCACTGTACACATGGATCATATGCACACGCGATGGCTTAGTGCTCTGGGTTAGGAGCAAATGTATCTGATCTCATATATGGGAAGTTAGAAATGTTTGTTGACTTCGTACAAAGGCAACTATTTGGGGAACAGGGAGCAACCTGTTTTCTTAGGATAGATAGAAATTATAAGATCAGATATGAAACTGACATGAAGCCCAAACAAGGAAAGCATGCTCGGTCTCTGGACTGAGAACATTCAGGATGTCCATCAAAAAGTAGGAGGGGTGATTTGAAATGGGAAAAATCAGGCAACTTGTCATGAAAGGGATCTCCAAGGGATTCCTAGGAAGGCAGCTCGCTGTCTCTAGGCCTTTTCCCTTCAACTGTACGCCTTCTGGCTGGTTCATAGCGGCATGAAATTACATTAAATTAGAAGACACTTTGGGGTGACATTAATAGCTTGTCTGGCTGGTTTTCCATGGTTCAAGGAGCCATGACTGATTTCTGCTCCGGCTCTGAGATGGAGCTGGAGTTGTCTGAGCACCAGGATTGAGTTCCGTGGAGCTGTCACTTTTCTCTCCTTCTGTTGACCTTGCACTTGACTTCCTGCTAATCCATTATTCACTCTCCTCCTCATCCTTTCCTTTCTTCTATTCTTCCAAACTAAATCCTAAACCAGAGATCAAGTCGGACGCCATACTGGCTGTTCAACTCTGGGTTCTAGTCTTCTCTTGGGTCCTTGCTAATGAGATATAGAATCTTTGTGACCTGTAACTTCTTCACCCTGTCTAATGGAAAGAGGACACCCCTTCCAGTGCTGTGGGCACTTCAGGGCATTGCCATAGTGCCATAGTGCAGGGTCGGCCTTCTACCACCCCTGTGGGTGGGATTTGTGACAGCTACTTTTATGTCAACCTGATCCAACCTAGGGAAAAGGAACCCTCAGTGGATAAGATGTCCCCACCAGACTTGGCCAGGGGAAAAGCTGTGGTTTGTTTGTTTGTTTGTTTGTTTATTTATTTATTTATTTATTTATCTTGATTGATGATTCCTGTGGTCCTGGGTGCTATAAGAAAGTAAGGTGAGCAAGCAAACTAGTAACCAGCATCCCTCTATGGCTTCTGATTCACTTCTGGCTCCAAGTTCCCACCTCGAGTTCTGGCCCCGACTTTTCTCAGTGATAGATTGTGACCTGGAAGTGGGATAAACCCTTTGCTCATTAGGTTGCATTAGGTCATGCTGTCTTATCACAACAATAGAAACCCACTTAATCTCACTGGGACTCTGTTTTCTCATCTCTGAAATTAGGTTCACGTTGTTTTTACAAGCTATTTGGTAGATGAACTGCTTAGAAAAGTACCTGATACATACTAGGGCTCAATTAATATTTAAACTTTCCTATTATTACTGCTGCTTTCCTTCAGTAAAGATGAGTCGACATATACATATTTTTTTTTCCTTTCTGTCTTTGCCTCCTTCTGCCCACGTTTACAAAGCTCGAATTCCAGTGCTAAATGTTCGGGCTCACATGTCCCATGATGGGGGGGAGTGAGGTTCTCTTTGCTTTTCCTTATGATTTAGTAGATGGGAAGCATATGGAGCCCATGTTGAGCATCATGCCTGGGCCCACTTCTGACTGGTGGTGGGGTCTAGGCAGCCTCTTTCCTTCTCTTGCTCATTTGTCCATGGGGCAGGAGGCTTGCTTTAGATTTGAATAGATGCCCTTGATGCCTTTAACTTTCCTTCGCCTTTTATTTACTTTAAAAAAATTTTTAAAATTACATTTGTGTGTGTGTGTGTGTGTGTGTGTGTGTGTGTGTGTCACCTCCCCTTCCTTCCCCTTCTCTCTCCTCCCGTCCCCTCCCCCCCCTATACTTGCTGTGTAGCTGGTCCTGAATTTGCAATCCTCCTGCTTCAGCCTGTCAAATACTGTGACTGTGGGTGTGTTCTCTCATCATGCTTTAAATAACAAAAGAAACAGGAGCTACAAAGGAAACCATTATATTGAAACACCGTTATTAAAGTACTATATAAATTGTGCTGTGATAAGGTATACATTTCAGTAACAAGTGAAATGACATTACCTTTTTTATTTTCTTTCTTTTTTTTGTGGCAATATTCAAGTATGTACAACAGTTCTAACATGAGGTAAAAATAACTGAAGTTTCCATGAAGTTACAGATTATCCAAAATACAGCCCTGGCTGTTGACTTATATCACAGCTGGATGATGCCCCCCTCTTCACAGACCTACTGAAAACACCCACGAAGATATTTGCCCCACCCAGGTCATCCTCAGTGGTTTTCCAGTGGGACCACTTGTGATATTTGGGCACATTTTTGGCAGTTTGAGGATACTACTGTGTCCTTCTGTACTGATTGTAAAACAGGTAAACAAGCCCAGAATAAGACAAGTTGCCAGGAATAGACACAGATTACTGAACACATGCTTAGGACAGTCTGGTACTGTCCTAACCTGTCAGTAGCTTTGGTAAGCCCTGCCCTAGGGGAAGGCCCACACTTCTTCCTGCTGCTGCCCCCTATACTGTCTTACCCCTGACCTCTGGCAGCCCTTCTCTCTTTCTGATTTCAGCTTCCTGAGGTCACATTTCTGCTTTCACAGGTCTTTGCCTATTGTAGCTGCACTTTGGAGTACCTCCCCTTTCCATGCAGGTAATGGCTTCCTCTGGGTGATGGATCTATCACTCTGCACTGCCCGACCGTCCCTACTTCTGACTTGCAGTTACTATATAGATTCTGTTGTTCCGACAAACTTGTAAGCTCAGAGAGAGATAGGACCAAGCTACATGGCTAGTGGACATTCAGTGAGTGGATGAATGTCTAAATGATAATGCAACCTGAATGGGGCCAGAGCTGAGCATGTTGATAGCAGTGTGTAGCCCACTCTGTCAGGCAGCTTCCTTTCGAATAGGTAAGCCATGCCTGGAAAGACACCAAGGACACCATTCCCCATGACAGTCATGGCTTCAACGTTCTGCATTTGACACTGCCTTTTCATCAGTCTTATTTATCTGCTTTGTGGGTATCAAGTTGTGGGTGGCTTGAAGCAGCAGTTTCAGATTGACAAGGGGTGAGGAGACAGAGCTTTGTGCTAATGATGAGCAAATGTGAGGGGAAGAGCCAAGGGGGTGAAGGCACTATCTTCTACCCTAAGCCTCATTAGCATTAGCTCAGCATAATACAGGTTGGCTTTGAGCTGTCACAATAGTAGCTCGTCAAATAATGTCCTTGCTATTGATCAGTTAGAAAAGATGTTGTGTCTTGGGTGTGTATATCCTGGGACTTGGAAATTTCAAGGTTCCCAGGTAATCCTGTCACATACCCAACTGTGAGAACTACTGATACCAGTATCTAGGCAGATCGAAGTTACTCATGTTAACATTTCTAACAATGTGATTCAGTATTTCCTGTTTTGGTAATTTAATACTTTTAGCACTTTTATGATTTTTTTATGTCCATAAAATTAGCCCTTGCACTTTGTTCAAGTTTATAACTGTGATATTTAGTATATAACTTTTTGGCAAGTGACCTTGTATGACCTCATTTCCCCACTTCTCTTCAGCTATCACAGAGAAACAGCTGATGGTCCCTCATGTTGGAGGAAGCTGGGAGGAAACCATTTTTCAGATAGTGTGCCTATATAGTACAAATTTAAAACTTCGCCTTGGTTCCCATGCTGCCTCGCCTGCTTGCCAAATCTCCCAGCCTCTTGCTTACCAGGACCAGGAAGAAGAGCCCCAACAGCACCTGAAGGATTTTTAGAAACCTCCTTGTTGTTTTTCTGATTTCCCATGTAGCTATGCATGGCACCATTGTTATAAGGGAGCTGACTAAGATGACATGTCAAGGAACTTTGGGGTCTCTTACGGTCATTTCTGCCCACTACCCAGTATCCTCCCAGCATTCATACATGCTTTCTGTTCCCCTGCAGTATGTTTCCGAAAAGTACTGAAAGGTTGTGACTACCAGTCACGCTCGTGAATGATTGCTCTCTGCTAATGTTTTAACTGCAAGAGCTGAAAATGAAACATGCTGTCGTAAACCACTATATGGCTAGCACCTAAACCTCCTTCTTAAGAATCAGTTCCGGGATGCTTAGGACCCAGCAAGTTAGCCAGTGAGTAGGTAGGCTTTGCTCTAGAACAGTGCACTGGGTAAAGTAACACCCAAGACCAGAGTCTAAATGTAGAATTTGAGGTTACTCTATTCGTTTAAAGAAGAAATACTAGAGTAGGCAGATACTATGCAAATGATGCGGATAACCTAAGCCTCCCATTTCTTCAATGTGTACACACATATCAGAGTATTAGGGCTCAGGGTGCTGTCCTGTGTGCATCGTTAGAGTGAGAATCTGGGCTGGAGTCTCCCAAATACCAGAAAACTTACCAAAACCAAACACAAGCCAAAGTGGATTAACAGTCGACAACAGGGCTAGTGTTGCACTTCTCTGATAGAATAGTTGTTTGGTACAGGCTAGACCCTGAGTTTATCTCCAGCCAGAAGACAGCAAAAGGGTTGTCAAGAGATGTTTGTGGGAGATTTATAAGTGAAAATTAATTTTTATGTTGTCAAATCTAGGAAATGTGGTTGAAAACCCCATCTTATGACCATTTGGCAGATAGGCAAAATTTTAATTTCTAATATTTATCTTAGGATGATCCAAAAGTCAGTTTCTGTTCTCTCTCTTTCTCCTTCCCTCCCTCTTTTTCTTTCTCTCTCCCTCTCTCCCTCTCTCCCTCTCTGAATTACTCATGTTTTAGAGATTACTGTAAATAATGGAGTTTTGTGACAGTTTGTATTTGAGTCTCAGCATTTCTGTTCCTCTAATAAATTTTCGTAAACATGGAAGCTAGGCAGGAACTTAGAGACTGTCTTATTATCGGACTGCACAGGATAATCGGGACTGCCGAACCCTGGGCTGGCATCTCAGCTGTCCGTCAAAGTGAGGCCAGAGCCAAGCAGCTGTGCAGAAACCTGAGTTTCTGATTCTAAATTGAACATGTTTTTCTTTACTTCAGAGTAAACACTTATAGTTATATAGTTAGTACCTTAGGTCGGTGTCTTCAAAAACTGGTTTGAACTTAACTTGGGAGTATAAATAGTACCCAGGAGGGTCCTGTATCTGCCACTAGGGGTCAGAAGCAATAGGAACAGAAAGGAAAGACAACTAAGAGGAGGACTAATCCCAAGATGGGCAAATGACCTCCTTTGTGCTGGGGGACTTGAGAAACACCACAATGTTTCTGAGCTGTCACAGTAGGCAGTCAGAGTGAGACTCTTTACCAACATCTGTGGTCTAAGGACGTTCAAAAGCTTTCCTACTTGTATTTATAGCTGAAAGATATACTGACAGGAGAATAAGGGCTCCTAGAATAATACTTCTTCCATACAGGGAAACTGAGTCACTGGGGAGGTGGAGGAATCTGGGTGGGTCACTAGCAGCTTCTACATGCACACTCAGGAAAAGAATAAGAGCTAAGTTGCTAGACATCTGCTGTTCCCATAATGCTACTCACCTGGGCTGGGTTTTATTTATATGCCCAGTGTTCTTCCAAGGGAAGAGACTGGCCAGGAAGAAAGGAAGTAGGAGACTTCCAACAGACGATGTTATTCATCTTTCCAGAGCTTTTCTCTCCAGTTCTCTTAGGTGGGTGCTAACTGCTACATCCACGGACTGCTGGCAGGTCCTAGAGGGGATTAATGAGGGGAAGGCGGTTAGGTCGGGGGCTTGCTCCCTTAGATTTCTCACCATCATACTGACAAATGACAACGCATCTGGAAGCTACAGAATCCGTCATACAGCTTTCTGATACAGCTGTGCTCTGTAGGTTTCTATACCTCTCTCTCTCCTGCTCCAGCCCTAAGCTATGTCTTGCTCCGTGATTGGCTTCCTAAGCTCCGTTGTAAATCACACCTCATAAACTCCTGTAGTTGTGCATTCAAGTTGTCATCTGTTTCCTGCTGAGGCCCTTACTAAAGCACCATCTCATCTCGGAGGTCTTGTGCTTCCTAACCACTTGGGTGAAATGGGACAGCCAGAGACATTAGGAAGAAAATGATAAGCTATCCTTGAGCTTCTAGGATACCCAGCATTTAGGATGTCTTACCATATAGGAAGGTGTCCTATCCCAAAAGATATTTCGAATAGGTGACTTAAATTGTATTAGAATGCTTTCTCTGTGGGAAGCCCTGTATGAGTATGATTGAAAATTTGAAACTCTGCCTTACGATGACTGTCCATACAGCTAATTATAATGTACTTAACCATATAAGATGAAAAATATGCAATGTAGGGAGACAGAAGGTACAGCGCATCTGTCCATCTAGAAATTCCAGGCTTATCTTGTATATTCTAATTTTAGATGAGTATGTATTTTTCTCTTTAGTTCTCGAAGTTTCCCATCCACCTAGCGAGCTATAATCCCCTCTCTGAGAGTTTTTAAAAGCTGCTGTGAAAGACATCTCAAGCACCTAGAAAAGGCTCTCCAGCAGTAGAAAAGGCTCACTCTGCAGGGACCCTCGTGATGCAGGCGCTTGGTGGACTCAGTAATGAATAGTACTTGGTTTGTGCTTTTAAGGAAATCACAATATGTTGGGAAAATAGAAGTCTAAACAAGTGATTATCATATGAATTATAAAGTACTCTTTGCTTATCGTGGGCTCTATGTGTATCTAAGTGAGGGTATATTTAAGTAGGTTCTTTTTTCTTCCACCCTTCTCTATCTTTTTTCTCTTCCAACCCCCTAACAATAGATAAGGGAGAAAAAAGGATGGCGAGAAAAGGAAAGAGATCCCTGAATAAAGTCAGGGGTCAGAAAGGGGACCCGCATTATCCTTAGACAACCTCCTGCTGATCAGGGGCATCGAGTTCCTTGAAATAAGTTTGGTCTTCACCATTAAAATATCTAATTCCTTCTTCATTTTCTTTGTGCATGACTACTTAACAAACCGTGACCCATAGCGACCAAAACCAATCCACACCACTCTCTGTGCCCTAGCATTCATAAACCCTCTAGAAAGTCCAGAATTCCAAACATCGCACAATCACAGAAACTATCTGCAGCTGGCAAAATCACCCGTGCCAGACAGAGCACGAGGCAAATCTAGCTGCCATGGGCAGTCTGAAGCAGCCATATCCCACGCCTGGGGTTAAAGTGAAAATATATTCTTAAAACATTTCCGCGTTTTAAAAAGAAAACTAAAATTCAGAAATTGTCGCTACACTTAAGTCTGTGAGGAAAAGGCAATGAGGTTGGTGAGTGACAGGAAATCCATGAGTTGGGTTTGGAAGGAGAGCAGAGAAGGCAGGAGAATGAAGGGGAAGAGAGGGACTGTTGCATTGCCTAATGGTTTTGCGATGGAGTCAGAGACATGATTTAGCCCAGAGCTGGGTAGCCTTTGGAGGACTGCCTGGACTTGAGGCCAAAGATAAAATGGTAATCTAATTGCTTATTATCATTTAGAATGATATGGATTGTGCACACTCTAAAAATATTAGAGATATGTAAACAAACTGAAAACTATTTGAAAAAAATCATCGGACATTTAGTGAGAAACATAGTGTGTCATCTTGCAGCAATGCTCTAAATATAGTGTCATCATTGTGTGTGACTTTTTTATTTAATTTAATTTATGTATGTGTGTGTATGAATTCATGTATATGTGTGTATATGAATTATGTATATGTGTGTGTGCATGTGCACACGTGTGCATTGTATGTATGTGTGTGTATGTGTGTGTGTGTGTGTGTGTGTGTGTGTGTGTGTGTGTGTGTATGTGTGTGAATACACCTATGAAGGCAAAAGAATGATGTTGGATCCCCTAGAGCAGAAGTTATTGTATCAGCTGATCTGGTGCTCAAATTACCCTGGGGACCTTGGGAAAGACAGCAGATTTTTCTCTTCTCTTTTTCTTTCTGATGGCCTAAATGCACTTTCACCGGTACCTTGAACTTGCATCAGTTCTCCATTACTGAGTCTGCTGTTCCTGCTCATAGCTTATCTGCCATGTGTCTGACCTCCATACTGGCATAGCTCAAACAGCGTGGCCTCCTTCTCCTTTCTCTCCTCCATTTTCCTCTTCCAGGCACCTCCTGAGATTTATAGCTTTGCTGCCCAGGGGATTTTCCTTTTTAACCCTATTACGAAGGTCTCCAGGCTTCCTTTCTGAGTCCATTCTTATTTTATTAATGAGACTTAGATCCTGATTTGCCCCATAACTTGATCAGATGTCCTGGAGCTCAAGCGCCAAGTTCTAGAATTGCACTCGGGCTCCGTGCCCTGCAGGGACTCGTCTGTGTCTCCTTCCTTTTCTCATCCGTTGCTCTGGACTTTCACTGCTTTCTCCCTCTCTTGCTTTGTACCCAAGCACACCAAAACTTACTGGCTCAGAACAACAGCCGGCTTTTCAGGTGTCTGTGGATTGACTGGTCTCAGCTGGACAACACGGCTCCCTGAGAGACTGAAGCAGTTGCCATTCTTTGTGGTTGGAGTGTTTGCGATGACTCACAGAACATGAGCAGTTGAGTTTAGCGATGACCTCAGCTAGCCTGTCTATGGTCTTTTCTCGATACTCTCTCCATGCAGAATGGACAGATCATGGAAGGGGCACGCAGTGTGTTAAGGAGAACCATTGTAAAGTGCAAAAGCAGAAGCTATTACTAGTGTCCTAAAGAGAGGAAGTCCTGGATGACAAGTCCCATTGCATTCGGAAGGTCACCCCAGCCGTAGAGCCGGGTTTGAGAAGAGAAGCTTTTTTTTTTCCTGGATACCTAGTTTTCTATGTCTTTTAGTATCCACTATGATCCACTCTGGAAACTTTAAGTTAAGTGTTAATCACCAATTGTCTGTGGCCACTGTGTCTTAGTTTAAATGCTCTCAAGACACACTGGTGTTTGTTTCTGTCTGCCCAGCACTCATCTGTGGTTCAGAGGGGGCAGTTGTGTGCTACGGAGGGCTTTTGTTTTATTTCAAGGCACTTATGGTAGGCATGTTATTTCAAAAGAGCCACAATCAATGTTGGCAGATGAGTGGGGCAATTCACACACTGAGGATTATTTGAAAGAACTCTCACTGTCTGCCCATCCAACTCAACATTCTTTTACTAGGCCAGAAAGCCCCACCTGACTCTTCTTGTTTCTAACTTTCCCTCAGCCATTACCTTTCTCACTGTCCAGGAGTTGTTATTATTATTGTTATTGTTGTTGTTTTAAGTTTTGTTATTTTATTTTACTTCATCTTTGGGGACAACATCTTATTATTCACAGACTGGCTTTGAACGTAGCATCCTCCTGCCTCAGCCACTCCTGCGCTGGGATGACAGGCATAAAGCACAATTGCAATCTTTTTCTTCTTTTTACCCAGTGTCCTTTTCTGCCCCTGAGAAAAAGGCTCTCTTCATTTTGTGCTTTGGTTTGCCTGGCAACTTCTAACTGATGTCTTTGCTCTAAGTGCAAATCCCACTTCCTGAGAGGAGCTGTAGGCTCTACCTGTCCTCTGCCCCAGGCTCTAGAGGAATGGGGCTGCCCTCTTCCGGCTTAGGCACTCACAAGTATTTATCTATGTCAATTAAAAATAGCAGGCAGTTGCCTTGAAAAACAAAGGGTTAATGGAGGACTAATCACCTTGAAAACTTAGGAGTCCTCTCCCTTAGGGAACATGAGGACTTAGTTTCTTGGGTGACCCCTGCCATTGGAGGTGGTCAATGACATCTTACCCCGAGGAACATGATACAAAAGGATGGAGAAAGCATGCTGTTCCGTGTGGCAGAGATCCCTGGTTGGAATGTAAGTCGTTGGACTAAAGGCCATCATTGTCCCTTTTTGCTTTTGTAACCCTGTGGCCTCAGGTCTAATCCCTGAGATCGCACTGATGATGGGCCAGTGATGATCAGTATCCCATAACTTCTCATTCCATTTCCAGTGAGAGTCCCATGAAGCCAGTGATTTGTTTGATTATGAGCTAAAAATACTGGTTTGGTTACGATTTCGGATGTCATGTGCCTGGGAGTCCACTCTTAAGAGACAAGCCCAGGTGTAAGTTTTGTTCTTCTGTAGAATGGTCTTTGTCTAAAACGAACATGAGTGGATGAATCAAAATGGCACTTGTGGGGGTGGGGCACAGAAAGATGCAGTAGGAAGTGACTGTGATTCTATCTTCCCCAAAGACGATGAGTAAATTCTTAGGGATTTTAAGTCTCTATTTAAAATAAGTAATTTATTAACAGTGCATTGTGTGCAAGGGGTGCAGTAAAGAAACCACCAAAATGGCCACTCCACTCCATGATGGGGGGTTTGTTTATGAGAGACAGGGGGGAGAGAGAGAGAGAGAGAGAGAGAGAGAGAGAGAGAGAGAGAGAGAGAGCGAGCGCAGACATGTTTGGAAGAATGCAGAGCAGAGAGGAAAAAAAAGCAGACTGGACGTGGCCAAGGCTATCTGCAAGGGAAGGAAGAACAGTGAGAAAAACAAGAGAGAAAAGAGAACAGCGGGTTATAAGAAGGATGGCCTGAGGGGAGGGAAGCTGTGAACTGGAGAGGTCCAGGAGTTTAGGGTACCGGGGGACGTGAGAAACGCTAGGATGCTAGCTTGGGGTCTTTGAAGGCAAGCATGAAGGTTGATGTGTAACCACAGGTATATTTCAATGGAGAGCCATATGCCCCTTATGCCCAAAGCAAGGAAAATAACTTTTCGGCAGATGGGAACCCATTTCATAAGTTCCTGAGGAATGTTGGTTTTTGTCTAACTACCAAAATCCTTCTGCAGTTCAGCTTGAGCTAAGGCAAGACTGTATTTTTCGGACATCACTGCCTAAGACCTAACATGTATGAAATGCTCTGCTGTGTTGGTGGAGCATGTAAAGTGAATACCAGCTGTCATGTGTTCTTTAACGAATACCTGCTCATCAGCGCAGAAGGGACCTGTGGTGTAGGACCTGAGTAGAGCATTTTGTAGAGGCCAGAATGTGAGCAGAGGGCATGCATACGTGCATTGAAGAAAAGTTGTGCAAGAGAGGGAGGAGAGGGCTTTCTAGGCTGGGAGAGTATTATTTAAGAGACCTAAAGTGACAGAATGCCCATTTCCAATGTCAATGAAGGAATATGGAGAGGAAAGGGAGCTATAGTTGGCCGGCTATAGAAAGCTCCTTTGGAGACAGGGTACAGAGACTGAGTGTTGGCATTGTATCATAAAATAAGTGAGTCAGGTCATCATTTTCTCTCCAGTTTTGGTAAGGTAAATTTGGGGAGATGAGGCCAGAGCTATCAGTACCACTTGGGATATGGATACCACTCTGCCACAGTGGGTGGCATTAGAACAGGGAGAGGGAAGAGAGGGACGGGAGGGAAAGAGACAAGGGAAAATGGAGAGACTGAAAACAGGAATATGAACATGTTTGGATTCTCAGTGGGAAGAGAGAGATGTGCATGGTCACTGGTGCCCAGGCTGGCTGGGTTTGTCGACAGAATAGAGTGAAGAGCCATAAAGTAGTGTATAACCATAAATCACAGGACTTATGGCCCAGGGAGCACACATTTGGAGCTTTATCGAGCATTTCGTTAGTCAGCTTCCTTTCTCTAGACAAATCCCCAAGACTACCTACAGCTTAGAAGAAGGAGAGTTTGACTGGGGTCAGAGTGCCCTGTTTAGTCCCATGGTCACTTAGTTCCCTTGTCTTTGTTTTGGCTAGTCAGAAAGTCAAGACCAGGAGTGTTTGCTGAGAAGCTGCTCTCCTGTAACATCTGGGAAATAGAGGAACCAACAATGTCACATATCCCCCTTGGTGGCACATCCTCAACCACATAACCTCCTTTTGCTTGGTTCCACTATTTTCATTATTACCAAGCCGAGGACCGAGCCCTAAACACAGAAACTCTTGGGTGATGCCCAAGACAGAAGCCAAAGCAGTATTTAGCAGAGAAAAAGGAAACAAAACTAAAATTTAACAAACAAAACCAATGCCTGTCTTCCAATGCCAGCATCCAGTTCATCAGTATATGATTCTGTTTGACACTGAGCATGCGTCCCAAAGGCAGCCAGTTGGTATTGCCTTCACCACTGCCCTCTGGTCTAACCCCTGCTTTCCTTTGGATTCTATAGGAGCCTGCTGGCTAGTTTCTCTGTGAGTGCTGAAAACCATTTGAGAGGATTCTCAACAAAGCACCCTGGGTGAGTCTTTATAAATATGTCCAATAATGTCCTTCTTCTCTGAACCTGCAGTGGCTTCTTGCTTCTTTCAGAATGGAAGCCAGAACCCTAACAAGGGTCTCGTGGGCTGGCATGGTCCCTTCCTTGTAGCCTCTGACTTCATCTGGTATTACCCACTTTGTTCATGCCCTGCTGTCTACCCTTGCCAAATGCTGTTACTTACTCCTGCCCGTCATGGGGCCTTTGCACACTCTTTCATCGACGGAGTCACTTTCTTCACAATACCATTAGATTGATGATCTAACCTCCTTGAAATTTCTGCCATGTGGAATCCTATTTCACTTTCCTGTTTTAATACTACAACCCTTGAGATTTATAGTCCTACCTTTAGGATCTTCTGGTATCCAGACCGTATTCTTCTGTCGGTGCTTGCTCCAGGAAGAAGTTCCATGCGAGTAGGGGAGGTTCAAGGGAGGTTCATGTCAGTATCATCACTAGGGCATGAGGTGTGGGTCAAGTATGCAGGAAGCATTTGTTCCCAGATGCACCATCGTCATTTAGAGATGTCTTATTGATTGGACTTGTGATTTTCTTGATATCAGCTGTCGGCAGTTATCTTTATATCCAGATAGTGTCTTTGCTCAATCAATGTTGGTTAGTGGATACAATTGGAAGTTTGAAATCACAGCCTTTGGTTCTATGGGGTTCCAGAAAGTTTCCTTACTGAATAGACCATTTAAGGAACGTCAGAGAAGAAGAGCTGTGGTGTTACGTACCTGTAATCCCAGTGCTTAGGGGTTGGAGGCAGGAGGATTAGAAGTTTAAGGTCACCCATCCTCAACTGCACTGCAGGTTTGAGGAGAGTCTGGGCTATAAGAGAATATGGTTTTAAGGCAAAACAGCAAACAAACAAAACCCAAAATGTTAGATCTGAGCCAGCATGACAATGTCTCAAAAAAATATATTCAAAACAAAAATGGGACTAGAAATGACTGGGTGAACAGGAGGAGAGTAATTTGGTTCAGTTAGCTGAGCTTTCACTGTGAACGGCAGACGCCACACAGCAGTTTGGCATCTCTTTCATCATTATTATGATGATTATTAATTGGATGCTCTTTCAAAATTTGGGACTTTCAGCTTGCAGCTGATGCCTGAGGAGATTATGCTGTTCAGGGTGCAGAAATTGCTGGGGCTGACTGGAACTATTCATGGCCAATTAAGGAACAGCATTGGCAAGAAACTGGGGGTGGATGCAGTTGTGCATTGTGGGAGTTCTAGCCGCTGTGGTTCCTGTGCTGGGCATTCGCTGGCCGGGCTTCCTTCTGTAGCAGGGATGTTGGTCCTCCTACCTGGCAAAACATTTATAAATGAAAATAACGAACAACTGTGAGGGATTTAACTTTGTGGAGAGAAAAGAGAGAACAAAGTCAAGAAATCACTTTTATTTGCAAAGCTTTGCATGAGAGGCCTTCAGAAGACTGCCTTTGTTTAATTTTGGTATCGGTTTTCTTTCTTCCCAGGGGATGGAGATGGTTTTTGAAAGAATGCATGCAGAAAATCAGGCTGTGGGAGGACAAAAATGAATTTTGGAACATTTCCAAAGGATAGAATTTCCCCTGAGAAGCACTCAGGGTTCCTGCACTGAAGGCCTGTCACAAAAGGGAGTGTCAGTCACAGAGCATGCCTGCTGTCTCATTCCTGACATAGCTAGTGGCCAGTTGTGTGGGCTTATACTTTTACATGGAGTTTTAAAAAGGATTTCAGATGGAAGGGAAATAAGACACACACGCGTGTGCGCACGCGCACACATATGCACACACAAACACACATGCACACACCATTGCACACACATGAACACAGGCATGTTAGTACACAGTGGGGCAGGGTGTGTGTTTGGGAGAATAATGAAGCAGTGGTTGGAAGTGCCTTTTCTTAATTTTAGATTTGAAGGGTTAAACTGATTGTGAGATGTTTTGGATCTTCCTAAGTGCAGCTTCCTGTGCAGCCCTTGTTTTTAGATACAATGAATGGGCGTGAGGTGCTGCAAAGGAAAGTTCAAATGAAATCAGTCCTGGACTGAAGGAACTCCCATTCAGAGCCTGCCCCACATGTGGCCCATACATATACAGCCACCCAATTAGACAAGATGGATGAAGCAAAGAAGTGCAGACCGACAGGAGCCGGATGTAGATCTCTCCTGAGAGACACAGCCAGAATACAGCAAACGCAGAGGCGAATGCCAGCAGCAAACCACTGAACTGAGAATAGGACCCCCGTTGAAGGAATCAGAGAAAGGACTGGAAGAGATTGAAGGGGCTCGAGACCCCATATGTACAACAATGCCAAGCAACCAGAGCTTCCAGGGACTAAGCCACTACCTAAAGACTATACATGGACTGACCCTGGACTCTGACCTCATAGGTAGCAATGAATATCCTAGTAAGATCACCAGTGGAAGGGGAAGCCCTGGGTCCTGCTAAGACTGAACCCCCAGTGAACTAGTCTATGGGGGGAGGGCGGCAATGGGGGGAGGGTTGGGAGGGGAACACCCATAAGGAAGGGGAGGGGGGAGGGGATGTTTGCCCGGAAACCAAAGAATTATTATTAAGTATTAAATAAATTAAAAAAAAAGGAAAAAAAAAAAGAAATCAGTCCTGGAGAACAAGGCTGCAGGTATGCACAGCGAGGAGTTCTTCCCTCAAGTGCACGCTGCCCGTCTGTAGGGTCTTGAAGTAGACAGCACCTGTTCCATCTCTCCCTGCAAGCACCCGGTTTTTCGGCTCTCGGACACCTTGTGTTTGCACTAAATTTTGTCTCTCTGTTTAAAGATGACATCTTCCTTCATGACTGGAGTATGGAATTGTGTGTCCAGGGCGGAAGTAGAAATATTTCTCTGGTGACTTTCAGTGACATGAAGCAAAAAGTCCAAGCCACTGGGCTCTGAGAGTCTTTCTCTGTGTGTCCTTCACAATATTATCAGGAGTCTGGAAGCGACAAATGGTTTACAATATTTCTCTCCGGAAAATAAAAGGAGTATTTTTTTCCCAACTAGGAAAATGTATGGTCATATCCTGTTTTTGTTTTTTTGAATGTCTTTTAGGTCTTTGATAAGTAACCTAAATCTTAAAAAATGTGGGTTTAGCTCCTGAAAAGGTGGCTCAGTAGGACAGAGCACACGTAGGACAGAGCACACGCCGCTCGTCTAGAGGAGCCTGGTGCAGTTCTGAGTGGGTCACAACTGCCTGAAATTCTCCTCCCAAGAGACATGCAGGGCCCTTTCTGGCCTCTGCAAGAACTGAAAATGTGTAAGCCTGCCTAAACACACACACATGCACGCATGCACACATACACACACACACACACACACACACACGCACACATGTACACACGCATGCACGCTCACGTGCATGCACATAATAGAAATGGAACAAAATCAAATCTTTCAGAAAGTCTAATTCTTTAGTCTTTCTAAATTCACAGTGGTCACATTGGCTGACTGAGGCAGGGAGTCTTTCCATCGTCGGTGCCTCTCACTCCCCAGTGAGTTGCTGACTAATGTTAGTACATATCTGTTCCTGGGGCTGTGCAGGATAAAGAGAGGACACTCAGAAACTTCAGTCGTATTTGTATTCTGTATCCATTTCACTACTGCCCCTTTCTCCCTGTAGCTACATACTTTGCCCACTGAGTGCTCATTGTTTATCTCTGAATCCCCTACTGTGAGTGGAATAAGTGCGGACCCCTCTCAGTATGCAGGCAGCACCAAATGGCAGTGTTTTATAGTAGGAAACTATGAATGCCAGGTCAGTTCTGTCAGGTGGTCTTACAGCGTGGTCTGAGGGCCCCAGTAGAAGCTTTGGAGAAATACCACCTCAAGCAGTACATGAAGAACAAACGAAGCTTTATGAATCCTGCTTCTGTTGAGATTTGTGTATGACTAAGTGCTGGGGACTTTGCAGAAGAAATTCCACATTGTACAGGCCACACTTTATGCCAGGGTTGTTGTTCTGGACTCTGCTAATTTCAAGCACCGGAAATTGAAGTCTGAGTGTCAAAGTGTAGTGGATGTTTCTGTGGACCAGCTTTTATGGTGCCACCTTGTGGCTACTGAGCATGTGGGGGTTTGGTGTCCCCTAGGCGCAGCCAGCAGGGAAGCTGCAAGTGCTGGATGAACTTTCACACCTTGAGGGGACTCCTGCTGATTCAGAGGGGCATGAGCCATGATTTCAGGTTCACGTCACGTGTGACCAAACTCTGGAGGGTTTCGGAGCAGAAGCTCCAGGACCATTTGATGGAAGCACACGTAGTGCACACAGGGTAGGAGTCAGGGAGTGAGGGGAGGAAGTGGATGGTGAGCCTGTGTCGGGTAATCAAAGACATGTGGGGATATTGAAATTGTAGAGGTTATTGGAGCAGATAGTAGCACCGTCTGTGGATTTTAAATACTTGGTCGTTTACCCTTAAATTCTAATCATGTGCGATTATAAGCACAAAGTTTTGTGATGTCAGAGTGCTTGTGGGGTGGTTTTTGTTGTTTTTGTTTCGAAGGGCCCATTTGCCATCTTGGAGGAGAACATAAGATTCATGGTCTAGGTGGCCGCAGCGAAGATGGCGACTGCTGTGTACTTGGAGCACTATCTGGACAGCACTGAGAACCTTCCCCGTGAACTTGAGAGGAACTTCCAGCTGATGCGAGAGCCGGACCAGAGATCAGAAGATAAGAAAGCAGAGACGGACGTCCTGGCTGCAGAGTGTCTTTCCACAGTGAAGACTTTCATCAGCCCAGCGTGTGGAGCACCCCCAGAAGATCCAGGGCGCCTACAGCAAGTACAAGAAGTGCAGTGATGGCAAGGTGCTGCTGGCCATGCCGACCTACGAGGTGGTGGATAAGCATATCCGAAGGCCTGATGCTGACCTGACATGCTTTGAGGCTGACCTGAAGGACAGGAGGGATGGAAGTGGCTTTGAAAGCACTGGACCACGGAGCTTGAAAAAAGGTTGGAGTCAGAAAGAAAAAGGAAGCTCTTGGGCCCAAGGCCGGAGGACATCAGAAGAGGACACCCCAAAGGAAAAGAAGCATAAGAGTAGGTCTGCGTTTGTCGACAGTATCCTATCCGTTCACCCCTTTGATGTCCTGCACATGCCTGTGGATCCAAATGAGCCTACATACTGCTTGTGCCACCAGGTGTCCTATGGGGAGATGACTGGCTGCGGCAATCCGGATTGTCCCATTGAGTGGTTTCACTTTGCCTTCGTGGATCTCACCACAAAGCTGAAAGGAAAGTGGTTTTGTCCACAATGTGTATAGGAAAAGAGGAAGAAGAAGTCAAGAAGAGGCTGCTGTGCCAGACTGAAGATTGAGCTAATATAATTCTTCACTCATGTTGCAATATTATCTTTCATTTTTAAAACCACACACACACACACACACACACACACACACACACACACACACACACACACAGTCTAGCTAGCGGAGAGGTTGCATAGACTATTCAGCCTAGACTTGGGCTCTAACGCTGGGGGTGATTTGATTGGGGCTTGAACTTGGAGGTCTGTGGTACAACCAGTTGTATAAAATATGAGTTAGATGAAGTTCAGCCAGTTTCTTCATCCTGGAACGTTGAGAGACTTGAAGGTGCTGATGGATTTAAAGCGTGTGCAGGGTGACATTACTCCGAAGTGTAGTTCTAGAAACAATCCTTACAGTTGGGCTGTCTGCATCCGCAGGAATGGTGTCCATCGTGTATTGCCACGGTAAGCCGCATAACAAGCAAGCACAGAACTTCAGGGGAAGGCAAGCATGTAAGCATCGGTGGTGTGTTGCCTTGAGAGCTGGCTCAGTGGTTAAGAGTGCATAGCATACTGCCCTGGCAGAGGACGGACGCTCAGTTTCCGGTCCTCACAGTAGGTAGCTCACAACTGCCTCTGCCTCTAACTCCAGTGGATCTAAGGCCCGTGACACCCTCTCTACATATAAGTAAACATAAAATTGAAAAAGTCTTTGCAAAGTTAAAAAATTAACTTGGCATGATGGCCCATGCCTTTAGTACCAGCATTCGGGAGGCAGAAGCAGGAAGATCCCCAAGTTTGAGGCCATCCTGGTCTACAGAGCAAGTTCCAGGGCAGCCAGGGTAAACCCTATTTTGCAAAACCAAATTGGACTTACTTCATTTTGACTACAAGTGTTTTTACGTGCATTTACGTATGTTGTATGTATGTATATTCACCGTGTGCCTGCCTGGTGCCCATGGGAATCAGAAGGAGGGGCTGAATCTCCTTGCACGAATTATCGATGGTTGTGAGTCTCCATGTAGGTGCTAGCAGCTGAGCCCTGGCATACAAAAAGAACAGTAAGTCCTTTTAACTGCTGAGCCATTTTTCCGGCTCTGAAGATACCTATTTTTTTTAAAAATGTACCCATCCTAAACGTTTAGAGGTTCACTTGCTCTTCATCTGGTCTTAGCTGACTTCAGCTGACAGCAGTGTCTATGGTCTCCTGCGGACTGGGCAAACAGTTCTGCCCTCAGCTGGATTGGCCTATGTGTCTATGTTGGTGAGTTAGGATGACTTTAGCCAGTAAGACCAAGGCGACATATTTCTGCAATGTGTGTCCTTCACCTTCGAGCATGCTCGGTCTGGCATGTTTGCTTAGGTATGGCACAGGAGCAAGAACAGAAGGGGAAAAGGCCGCTGTATGAGGACTTCCACAGCCTTTGCTACTTTACATCCTGTTCGATAATGTCTTCTTGGCTAACGGCAGGTGTGGCCTGTGACAGCAGAGGATGGCACCTGAAGGTTACATGGCAGAAGGTGTGGTCACAGGAAAGGAGAAGAGTTGAGCGTGTTCTGCAGTCAGACCACCCTCGACCCAGCGTAAGAGTCGCTGGATGAGATCACAGTCAACTGAGTGAGGAATGAGGTCAGACTCTTTCTCTGCCACGACCATAGATTGTGCTTTTAATTCTGGTAGGCAGTCTCACAAATAGACATCTGGGCCATGTCAAGGAAAAGACAGACCGGTGATCTGGATCTGTAAAGGGTCTTTGTTGTCTTTGTGTGGGATCAGTCTACTCAGGGCTGAAAGGAGTGTGGATCCCATGCAGTCATGGCATTACATCATGTCAGAAGGAAATGAGAAAACGGGCACAGAGAAGATCCTTGGCCTATGTAATGCCAAACAGGCGGCTAAAAGCAAAGCCGGGTCTCAACCCCAGATCCTCTCTCAAGCCATTAAGGGCTCTAATGTCCTCAAAGAAGTTTTGTTGGAGGGTGGAAGGACTAAATGTGTTCGTAGTCTGTACTGAAAGAACAAATCATATCTCCTCCTCAGGGTCTGTAATGTAAGAGGTTTTTAAAATAGGAAGACCAGAGAGGAGCCGTGCTGTGTTTGTCTCTGGGAAGCTCAACTGTGGCTGCCCATCTTTGGGAATCTAGTTTTATTTTCTGTTTTCCTTTCCTTCCCCTTCCCTGCCCCTCCCTCTGCTTCATGAGTAGAAGTCAGCATAGGACTCCTGAGAAGAATCTGTGTTCTAGCTCCTCCTTTGTTGACTTGCATGTGAAATTGTAGAGCAGTTTGAGCTGAATAAATAAAATTTGGGTAATGAAATTCTACCCATTTAAGCACTGTCAAATAAACAGGTTTTTGTGGCAGGATAGACACACTTTTGAAGTATTAGATTTTTAAAAATGTATTTAAGAGAGAATAATGGGAAACCTTTAGCTCCTGGCTCTTATGTATTTTTGGCAGTAGGAATGGACCCAGACCCTCTCTTAGGCTAGGCAAGCGCTCACCACTAAGCTGTAATCCCAATCATAGTTTTTTTTTTTTTTTTTTTTTTTTTGGTTCTTTTTTTCGGAGCTGGGGACCGAACCCCGGTAAGCGCTCTACCACTGAGCTAAATCCCCAGCCCCCCAATCATAGTTTTATTTTTAAGTTATTTCCTGTTTTTTAAGAACAGGGTCTTGCTTGCTGCATATCTGAGGCTGTCCATAAATTGTCCCACCAATGCTGGATCAAAGCCGTGAGCCACCATGCCTGGAAGCCTTGTCTCTTTAGACCTCGGGTTTTGAGCTGAGCAGTAACGGAAGCCTGTGCTTGTGAAGACCCAGTGAGTGTGAGAGCGCGATGCCACCCCACACCCCTGCTTAGCGCAGCTAGAGCATACGCGATCACTTGCCGTTTCGCTGGCTGTACGTAGACTCATGCTTTAAATTGTTCAATTTTATTCACAGAGTGTTTATGCTTCTTGCCGGTTTCTTTCCTGCTGCATTCTTGGGCTGTTTAAGCACAGCTGTGTCCATTAGACCTGTCTATTCCATGCTTCGCCCCTGCTCCTAGGCCGCATTGTCCTCTGGCACCGGAGTAAGCCCTGGTGAAGGTTGTCGTGGAGGCAGAGCCAGGGTGTCTCTCTGTGTCTCTACCCGCAGTACCTGTGGGAATAACTGTGTCCATGTCATGGTTTCCATCCTCGCAACTCAGAAGCCTGTTCTGTTGTCACCAGGTGGCTCCAGTCCCTGAGCTCTGATAGCCCCACACCCTGTTGTCAAACCCACTCCTCTCTCCTGTTTCAGTTGCTGGCTACTGCACCCAGGGCAAATGAGAAACCCTCGAGCTTCACTGTTAGCCTGGAAGTTGCCTTTTTATTTTCACAGTGATTTTCCCTGTCCTGATTTGCTTCTTGAAGTCTACCTTGAGGACAATATCCAACTGTTTAGTTTAGTTTCTTGGTCAAAATGATGAAAATGTCATCAAGTGATTGTGAATGGCAGTTTAAAGATACCGGGCTCCAGTTCTAGCAACACCACTCCTGGTTTGTGCAATCCAACATGTTTTGTAACCTCGGTGGGACTTACTTTTGTCACCTAAGCAACGAATGTATCTGTGCTGTCTCAATTTGGGTTTCCTGGGATATGGACCCTAAACTAGAGCTCACTGGACAGAGGTTACTCTGGAGTGCTCTAGATACCCAGCCTGTGGAGGGAAGGACAGACTCAGGATGGAGCTAAGAGAGAAGCCGAGCTGAAACTCAAGCTTTGCAGAAGGGAGCAGGGAAACTTTGTTCACTGATATTAACTGGTAGTGGTACTGAACCATGGGGGCACAGCGGAAGCCTGACTCAAATGGCTTGGGAATAACTTTTTGGTGCTGAAGTGGACTCTATTCACTAGACCACAGTGACTATATCCCATCTTTATCCCCTAAGATTCTTAAGGTTAATTTTAGCTTTGAATTTGCCACAGATCCTTCCAGTTCCCATCCTTACTTTGAATTCCTGTTATGTCACCTGGGTGCTAGACTGTGTCTCCTTGCATGATTTCATCGACTCCTGAAGGGGCTGAGGTTTCTGTTTTATCACAGTCCTGAGGTCTTGCCAGGTTAAGTGACTTGCTCCAGATTACTCATTCAATAACTGATCGAGAAATCCTCCCATGGGGCCCACCGACTTCACCCTGGGCCAGACTTTTAAACGAGATACTTGAACGACTTAAACGGCAGTCGGGGAAGCCTCCTGAAAATATCCCCAGCAAAGTGTAGGTGTTGTTTTAGTAGAAACATTTCCTCTGTTGCCATGAAAATCTTCTCCCAAATGGCTCTGTGAGAGCAAAGCTGTGCAGGCTCGGCTGGTGTTTGTGAAGGGAGCCGTATGGCTCAGCCACAACACAAATGATTTGTTTTCCTGGCCGTGTTGGCAAAGCGATTTGATTTCAGGAGTCCTCGGGGAGCGAGAGAGATCTAAACACATACGTTTCTTCATAACTAGATGCTTAAAGAAGAGCCAAGAGGAAGGGTCTGGAACCCAGGCACATTTTTCATTCCGAGAGGGATACTGGGCTGAGCGTGCGCACTTAGGGGTAGAACTCACTCATCGATAGCTCCTCCCTCTTTGAGTGTACAGCTCTCTGCTCTTCAGCAGGAATGAATATGAACGTCAGCTACAGCCTGTCCAGCAAAGTGAGGTATGAGTAGGTGCTCCTCATTGGTTTTGGAGAACAGAGAAAAAAACAGCCCTGCTATTCGTTGTGTCTAGATAAAAGCGTCTTTTTCTGTTGGAGAAATGTGCTCTCAGGTTGGCTAAAGATGCTGATAAAACGTCTTTGGAACTGTAAGGTCAAGGGTTAATACCTAATTGCTCATTCCAAGGAAGGCGATTTCTGTGATGAATGAGGGCTGGCGTTGGTTGTTCTCAGTAGCCAAGTGGGAAGCAACAGTTGCTTGAAGAAGACGGAAGGTAACAGTAAGAAAGTTTGGGGTAAAAACACACCTTGATTTCATAGTAGGGGCTAGAGCTCAGGTTCCCATCAGGTCTTGCCATGTTGATCCCACGTTTTCCATGCGCACTGTCCACCTGGGCCACTTTACCTTCGGGTATTCAGTCACTAACTACTATTCTGTGCCTTCCATTGTATCATTCCTAAGCAGAGCCTGGCGTCGAGAACAGCATTTCCCATTTTGCTTTGATCCATCCCGTGCGTGTCCAGTACCCAGTTGAAGAAAGTGCTGTCTGAAGACCATAGTGTGCTGAGTGTTAATCTGGAGGGGCTCCTGAGCAGGAAGTGAAAGTGTGTGAGTTAATCATTGCTTTGGGAAAACGTAGCTTTATCGAATCTGTGAATGAGCTGCGTGGCTCTTGTGCAGATCACCGAGCACATCTAAAGTCAGCTGTGGGTCGATAGATGGCTCTGATGATGCGGTTTAGGCACAGGATGTAGCGTGGCTGGGTATAGCTATGTGCTGGCTGTTCTGGGATGGGGTGACTTTATTCTATGCAGTTTCTGCTTTCCCAGTAGGCCAGCCTAGGCTTTCATGTTGATTGCCTGGTCTAAGAAAAAGGTCAAGGTTGAGAATAAACATTGCCTAACTTTTGCTGGGATTCAAGTTAAAACTCTAGATTCTATAGGATCAAGAAAGACAATGCCAATGTTAAATCATAAAGTAGGAGAGAACTTTATTATTATTGTTATTATTATTATTATTATTATTATTATTAGTTGTTGTTGTTGTTATTTTCCTTTTTTGAGACAGGGTTTCTCTTTGTAGCTGCCCTTGAACTTACTCTGTATGTAGACCAGGCTGGGCTTGAACTCAGAGATTCTCCTGAGCTCCCCTCCCCCTTCCTCCCTAGTGCTGGGATTAAAGGCTTATACCACCACCACCCACTTAGGAGAGAATGTTTTAAGCCGGTTGGCAGCAAAAGCCATTGACTCTGCTCATAGGATGATGTCTTTTGGCTTACTCCACTAAATGATTTCATTTATATACACTTTGTAATGCCAGAATATGATTATAAAATGTTTACAGTTGTGATAGCTACCAGGAAGAGTTTTTCTTGGTAGATTTTTTTTTCTTGTGTCTTCAGTCATCTCTCATAGGTAATTTTTCAAGAAGTCATATAAAGGGTACCTGTGCCCATTATTCAGGAAGCCAACACCGGCGGTGGTATTAGCTATGTGCTTCGTATAGTTCTCAACAACCCCAAGAGGATGATGAGGATGCACTTTTAATGCTGTTCTTAGATGACAGAGTTAAGACACAAAAGATTGTGATATGCAAATATTCAAGAGGTTTGCTCTCAGGGAACAGGTTCTGCTTTCCGGACTCACTCTCTGCACGTGAATACAGGCCACACAAAGCATGCAGGAAATAAAGGGCTAATTTGACAGACTTGAAGTGGAGAACACAATGACTTAGACTGCAGAAATTAACTTTGGACTCCTTGTACATAAATTGCGCCGACGATTTACAGGGCTGTTTCTCCCAGGCCTGTGTGTGACATTCTAAAGCAATCAGACCTTATTATCTGGTCTTTCAGGGATTACTGGGCTCTGGGCATCTTGAAGGTTACATTTGCAATCAGCATTAATTTTATTGTTAATCATTTCTGTTCATGTTAGCTTCAGGGTCCTTCGTCTTTTCTTTTTTCAGAGGGGTGGGTGGGGGGGCTCTAGTTGAGTTCCAGGAAGCTGATAACTAATACTAAATGATCAAGTTTGCTTATCCAGTAGGATCAGCGCCACAGAGAGTGGAGGCGGCTTTGGTTGAACTCTCAGGTCCCTTTTTCTTGTCACCTCACAATGTTGCCCTTCCATCCCTCATTATATTAGTCAAAATGCCCATTAAATGGAGCGGAGTGAACTAGGCTCCAAACATTAAAATGAAGTGACTTTCTTCATGAGTTTTATGAGGTGTTAATGAGGTAATATAACCACCTCGTTTAAAGTGGTTAGATTAGGATACATGCACAAATAAAGGCATTTTTAAAGAAGTTAATGGTAAGGAAAAATTATGCAAAGAAAACGGCAGAGGAAATACCAATTTGAGTTTGTGTTCATGCACATTTAAAAAAAATTCTTTACATAAAATGACTTTAAATTTGTTGTGGTAAAATTCAAGAAAACAGCAGTTCTTGAGACGCTGTGTGAATCAGATAGGATGTTAGCATATTGGAAGAAATACATGCCTGATTGTAAAGATGTATCTGACATCCGAATCTGTTAGCTTTCTAATGCTTTGACAGATTACCCGAAGGGTAATAAACCTGAAGACAAGAAGGCTTGTTTTAGCTCTGGGCTCAGAGTTACTTAGCCCCTTGTTTTGGGGACTGTGGAGTGGCAGAATATGGTTTGTGGTGAAGAGGCTTCCATGTAATGGTGGCCAGGCAGCTGGTGGATGGAGGGAGAGAACAAAGAAATGGATGCCTAGTAAGGCGAGGGACAAATGTCTAAAGTGGCCCACCTCCTAAGAATAGCCTATGCAGGTCTGAACTCAACAGTGTGGATTGTCCGCCCGGGATCTTAATTGCACCACCAGTTGGAGGCTAGGCCTTGAACACAAGAGCCTTAGGGGGACATTTTGTATGGAATCCACAAAAAAAAAAATCTCAAATGAGTAGGGAATAGAGGGTCTCCTGTCTTCTGGCTGTCCTGGGCACTGAAAACATAGCCTTAAGCTTGCTGTGAAAGCCCTCACCTCTGAGCTTCATTCTTAGCTCATAACAATTTTAAGTCTTAGTAAGGGAAGAAATACAGTTATAATATGGAATTCAGGATAGTATCTTTGATTTCCTCCTTCCTAGATAGAAGGTTATCATACTTCTTGTTTGTTGGGTTATTTTATTGAACAAAACAGAAAAGGGTTTTCTTTGCACATGCACTGGAGCCATGAAGGAGTCCCTTATCCTTGTGATCCAGTTCACAGGCCCGAGGGCTATGTTAGAAGGTAATTCCTCTCTAGGTATATTTTATAAACACTAGTAACTTTTGGTGAGCCTCATTCACATTGAACTTTTGTTCCATTCTGTGTCTTCCTCATAACTCTCTGGAGTAGCCCTCTATGTCCAGTGAGATAGATGAATCCCAAGTGACAAAGCTGCTCTGCTTCAGTGCTTCAGTCACACCCTGTAGGGATCCTTAAATACTTTCCACGTGGCAGCTGTTTGGAGTACATTTTTAATTCTGCTGTCACTGACCATGTCTCATTGCATATTGACCATAAATGAATTACCTTAAAAACAAAGTGAAAGCAGGTGGACTTCTTTAGTGTGAAGTACATGCTGCTGTGTGTCAAGACCCAGAGTTGAAATGGAAGGAGTCGGGAGTGAAGAAAAGTGATAGAAGGGTTTTAGCAACTATTCAATGTCATCAGATCAGAGTTATTGGTCCATCTTTCTGTAGGGGGTCTGCAGGGGTTTCTGGGTTTTCCTCACTTATTCTGTAAACCACGTAGCATTGCTTTGCAGTTCATCAGTGGTAGTGACTCTCACACTTAGCAACTTGTCTAAAACATGAAATACATTGTCTGCAGAATTGCCTAAGGACCGTAAAGCTGAGGGGTGTTGAGGGAAATCAGGTCTGTGTTTTCAGTCAGGCCACTTAAAGATATTCCATGAAGTATAAGCATAAAGCTTCACTGATGCGTTAGCAAACACCTCAGGGTTTCTTGTGGAGAGGACTATGGGCGGGTTCTGTTTAAATTACATCTGAGAAGGTGTGGTTGCTCTTTAATGTCAAACCGGTCTACTTAAACAGTGGCTTTGCACTGATCCCGCTCGATCAGCAGCCGCATAGCCAGTGGTGCATCAGAGCACATGCAGACCCAGGCCAGAGACACTGGGAAGCTCCCCTTTGGTTCAGTGTGGACTCTCTGTATAGATGGGATCTGTGGTTAACACAGGATTGTTGGAAAGTGACTACGCTGGAAAGGTAAACTGTGTCTTTTCATGTGCCAGTTGAGGATGAACTGTCTATCATGTTTCCATGTGATGGGAAGGGGTTTTCTGTTAGTGTCCAGGTTTTAGTACAAACAATTTGTGGATATAATTAAGACTTATCCATAGAAACAGTGAGTTAATCTACATTTGAAGGTTTTACTCATGCCTGGCCATATAATTTCCTGACGGGGGGGGGGAAGGGAGGAAGAGGAGGAGGAGGAGGAAGAGGAGAAGAAGAAGAAGAAGAAGAAGAAGAAGAAGAAGAAGAAGAAGAAGAAGAAGAAGAAGAAGAAGAAGAGAGAGAAGAAGGAGGGGGAGGGGAAGGGAAGGGAAGGGAAGGGAAGGGAAGGGAAGGGAAGGGAAGAGAAGGGAAGGGAAGGGAAGGGAAGGGAAGAGAGAAGAGATTGATTTTGCTGTGTTTATAACGGGGTCTCATCCTATGTTGGCCTCAGATCCTGAGTCTGATATAGCAGGCAAGTGCCACCTCACTTGGGTATGCATCAATGGATGTTGAACCCAGGGATTTGTGTATATCGGACAAGCCTTCTACTAACTGAATTATATCCTCAGCTCCTGACTATGTCTCCACACTCCTCAAACCCACCAGTTTCTATGATTCCTATGAATTCATAGTCAGATGATTGTGTAGGCAATCCTAGGATCGTAGAGTCCTCAGCTTGACAGATTTTTAACAAGTTAAAGATGGTGAACGTAACTGATTTAATTCTTGCTTAGTGTGCCTATTTTCAAGATAAGGTTATAGGTAGAGATTTAGTATTGATATTTTATATCATTGCTGTAAGCGGGTGGCACAGTATTAAGTATGTCTTCCATGGCAGGTAAAATGACAATTGCTGTCTGCTTGGGGTGCTGATGAACATCTGGAAGCTTCTGATAGGTCTTTGGCTTGCCAAGTAACTCAGGGTTAGGAAGAGAAGGTGGTCACATTCCAGGTATATATGGGGGCTGAGCATGCATACTAAGGCTCTCACAAGCTCCGTGTCACAAGCGGCTGCTGCTGCACTGTAGCCTGGAAGTATGGTGTGATGGTTACAGCACCGGAGACTCCACACCACTTCGTTGGCAGATTTCATCTGTTGCCTTCTGAGCGTGAGTAAAGAATTGCAACCAGGTCAGTTCTCTGTTGACATGTTTATGTAGCGGTGGCTTATAGCATCGGCTACGCCAGGGCGAGGTTTTGGTCCCGAGCTAGTTGGCAGTGTGTCCTGCTTTGGACATGAAGTGGGAGCTGTTCTAAGTAGTGAGATCATCAAGGGCACAGACATAATCTGTTTATTCTTCAGTGTATACTAGTGCCCAGCAGTGCCAGAACATAGCGCACACAAAAATTCACGTTGAACAAATTATACTGCTCATGCTTGGAAGAATTTAATTTCTGTTTGAAGAAGAAAAACGATATAAAGTGCGTGCGTGTGTGTGTGTGTGTGTGTGTGTGTGTGTGTGTGTGTGTGTGTGTGTGTTATAGATTACTGTAAAAAATAGAATGTAGGAACAGAGGGGTGGTTCAGCTGTGAAGAGGATCTACTGCTCTCACAGAGGACCGAAGTTCAGTTTCCGGTACCCATGTCAGGAAGACGAGACTACAGCTCTAAGGGGATCGGATACTTTTCGGCCTCCTCCGGTACCTGTACTCACATGTACATACCCACAAAGAAACACACATGTGTATACATAATTTTAAAAATAAATAGAAACCGTTTCAGCTTTGAGAAGAAAGAATGTAGAGAGTTATCTTCATGGAGTTAGTGACGAATTTCTTTTAACATTTATTTGTATTTACCTGTGTATGCATATATGTGCATACCTGTGGACAACTTGCAGAAGTCGGTTCCTGCTTTCCATTGTGTAGGTCCCAGGAATTAAGCTCATGTCATCTGAGAGGTGTGTGCAGGCTTGGTGACAAACACTCCTTACCACTGGGCCATCTTGCCACTCCAGGATGATTTCTTATAGTGTTTTGCTAATTGAAAAAAAAATTAATCTGTTTTCAAGACCGTGATGGAGACAACCTCTGTTTTTACTCTTTTATGTATGTGGGAGAAGAAGCCTACAAGAGGTGGGTGATATAGACGAAAGCTGTGTGAGTGACATAGTTCGTTTCCACTCTTTAGCTGTTGATGACTAGGAGAGCAGAGTTTCTTCTCATGGGAAATCACTAGTATGACAACTTGGAATAGCATAAAAAGGAACTTCCATAGTGGTCAGTCTTTGGATGGTTTACTGGGGAGAGAGGCCTCTGAGCTGAGTGCCAGCAGCAGCCCAGGGATTAGAGCAGCAAGCGAGTCCAGCAGTGGACTCAGGGTTGGAGAGGCAGCTGTCATCCTATTGCATGCCCTATCGCACAGTGTGCCAGCCCATGACAGTATGGGTATGTTAACATCTAATATTTTTCCTGAGTTAAGTCTTACTAGTTTGGCATAATAGTCTTAGCATTTGGGAGGCAGAGGCAGGAAATCCATAAAACATTCCATGGAAACTTGGTCTACCAAGTGCCTTTTAGAATGCATATTTTTATTTGAAATATCTTAAACTTTTAAATTTAATATCTTAAACTTGTAAATTTCCATCAGCAATGTACAAGTAAGGAAACTTAACTTGGTAAGTTTGACAATTAATTCAAAGTCATATAAACAGCTAGGACATCAGCAGCAAGAGTTTGAAGCTGGGCCTATTTCATTTGATTTCTTTCTGGATTTTCTTATAATTATATTCTATGTTTAGCAGTTATCTTGAGTGGTCCATGCTTTTGATCCTGATTTGTATAGTTTTGCAGGGAAGACATGTTGAGGGGTAGACCAAGGTTGAGACATTGTCTAGTATGCTTGGACTTGCCAGAGGTGTCGTTGTGGAAAGATCCACTATTGGGTATCTGATATTCACATTGCAGTCTTTGGACCATTATCCCTGTCTTCTAAGTGATTACTTAGATACAAATGCAGAACCATAGGTTCCACCAGAATTCCCAGTCATGGTCCACATGCTTTAGAGTCTCCTCTGTTGATTATGTACAGCTTGCAAATAGAGATGCTCTTGTTTAGACTGCTGTCATTACAAGGTGCCACCATGAACTCCTACTCCTGGGTAGCTGTGCTGATTCATGGGCATAGAGAGCACTCTCTGTATATTAAGTTTGCTGTGTAGTTTTCATAGAGTTTCTTAGTGTTCGAGTAACCCTCTGCAGTGCAGTGAAATGTTCAGGTGGGAGCTGAAATGCTGATGTAGAGGTTAAGAGTGATTGCTGTTCTCGTATAGAACCTGAGTTCAGTCCTCAGCCCTCCTGCCAGCTGCCTGGAACTCTAGTTCCAGGGGAATTCAGCACTCCTTTCTGACCTCCAAGGGCATCTATTCACATAGATATACACATAAATAAAGATGAAATTAATCCATTAAAATTGCTAGGTAGCCTTTAATCCCGGCATTTGAGAGGCAGAGGCAGGCAGAGCTCTACGTTTGAGGCCAGCGTGGTCTATGCAAGGAGTTCCAGGACAGCCAGAGCTACACAGAGAAACTCTGTTTCAAAAACAACAGACAAACCATCAAAAGTAACAAAACCAAAACCCTAGGTAGGGGAGAATTTAGGAAGAGTCTTTATTGTCTTGTCATTTCTGTTTTTAAATGTAATGATTTTTCTCCTTTTAATGTCGATTATTAGTAAGATAAACTTCAGTAGTGATATTATTGTTACAATTTAGTAGCTCTGCTACCCAGTGATGCAATGAGCACCAGGAATCAGTGACACTGGTGATGCTATCATCTCACATGATTCTGGTATGTTCGATTATTCTTTGGTATGCTTGTTTTTTCCTCTGTGAAATAGTTTTGTTTCATGGCCACTAGGTAGATGGCCCAGGTAGACCAGTTGGCTGTGCGTTTTAGCCTGGCTTCACTGTGCTGTACACTAATGGTCACTGATTATTTGTCCTTCCTTTCCTGTCCCTCCCCCAGTTGATTGAGTATACTGGATATCATTTTTAGAATAGATCTCTGTGAAGTTAAGGGGGTCAAAGACACCACTAAATAACTGTTTTTGCTTTACCTTATAGACAGCTGAGAGCTAGTGAAAGGAATGGTAGGATTGTTATTATTTTTAATGTTTTGGCATTTGAGATAAGTGGAAGAAGAAGGAGAGGAGGCAGAGATATGATCGTGTCTGCATCTTTAAAGTTTTATTTATTATATATATTTGTTAGTTTACAATAAACAAATGTCCTTGTGCTTTCCTAAGTTTCTCAGTAATGATGATAATGAACACCAAGTTAGAGGTATTAGGACTAAACATGCTATGTGCGTGTATCCAGGAGAACTGGGAAGAATGGGGTTCCCTCTAGCAGTGCAGCTCACCTGTGCACACAGGCTCTGCATTGTTGACAATAACACTAGTGTATCTTGGTGAAGTGTAGCATCAAGGAAGTCAAGCCCTCTGAATCAGTTCATTGTTTAAAAAGCCTGAAAGACAGAGTGTCCCTAGGGGAAGAAGTGGATGTACTCTTACTTTACACAGCTCAAAAAGCAGTGGTTGTTTCCAGTATTTGTCTGACGCGCAGGCCTCTGTACTGGTGTACTGCCAGGGACCAGCCTGATTTGAACTATTTGCCAGTTTCTGTGATGGGATTATCCCCACCACAGCCAATTTTCATTACTAGTTACTCAACCTGGAGGTCAGAGGGTTGTGGAAAATTCTCATTTGTAGGCTATGCAGACTGTGTAGCAGCAGCAACCAGAAGTAAGTGGGTACTGTCCCAGGGCATGCTGCTATCCAGCCCAGCGCGGAGGGGAATGAAAGAAGGAGGGTGAGATGGTGGGAGTGGGAGGAGAGGAGGGAGGGGGTCTGCTCTAGGAATGTAAAGTGAATAAATAAGTAAAATAATGAAAAGAAAAAAAGAAAACTCACAAAATCCTATCCTCTATTAAAGGCATATTTTATACAGTATAAAGACATTTATTTTATTCCAGGGTTCTAGTGCCTAATCAGAAATAAATGGACAACATCTTGATAACTGAAAAAAAATTGAGGTACACTTAACAAAGACAAGAAGGTAGAAGTGGGAGTGGCCACAGGACTGCGCTTCCAGCATCCCGGAGGCAGAGGCCAAGAGGTGTTGAAGGTCATCCTTCGCTGCTTTGTGAGTTCGAGACTAGCCTGTGTAGGAAACGAGAATGAACATGAGGAAAGCAGGAGATTTTTTTTTTTTTGTGAAGATCTGTTTTGTGGAGGTGTCTTGTTTTTTTTTTTTCTGAAACTGTGAAAATGAAGGTAAGTGGGGCAAAATTCTTAACCAAGTGAAAGCAGTGTTTTAAGTCCTGGTATCAAACTTCTGAGAGATGTCTGCCAAATTAGGTGAAGTGCAGAGAAATCAGAGTCACCTTTAATCCCGGTACCAAGGAGACCAGGGAGGTGCATTTCTGTGAGTTCGAGGACTTCACAGGGTACAGAGGGAGTTCCAGGACACTCAGTGCTAAATAGTTTGACACTGTCTGGGTAAAAGATGACCACTCTCTGAGAGTGCCAACAGCAGAGGGTCTGCAATGCAAGGGGTAAGGCAGAGAGTCTGTGTGTGTAATGGAGAGGTGGAGCGCTACTTCTCACTGGGTCAGTAGCCTGTCTTCTGTTTCTGCTTTTCCTGTGATTTGCTTGTTGTGTTTGTTAGTTTTCAGGTCTCTCTTTGTTGTAGCAAGTCGTTATTAATGGGAATAGCAATATGAAATCCATTGTTTGTAGAATTTATTAGCTTTAGAGCCTATTTATTGATGCCAAGATATGAGATTAAGATAGCACTCCCACGTTTCTCTCTTCTCCAATCTCTCGTTCGTGTTCCTCATTTTTCATATTGGCAAGATGGGCGATGCTTTTATTATGCTCAGAATACTCTAGGTTACAGGCTTTCAGTTCATATTTAAATACATTATGTTGCAAACACCAGAGCAAAAAAGAAGTTCAAACCAGGAGCGCAATAAAGTGCAGCAACAGAGTGCAGAGCTGTACGGCTGCAGGAAACCACGACAAAGGGCTAACTCACTCAGATGGGAACCCATGAGCCAGCCGTCTAAACAGAGAGAAGGGCTGACGCCATCCAGCAGGGCAGTAGGTGAGATGGAGGAAATTCATGTTGCCTTCTGTGGCCCGAACATTCTACATTAACACATGTTACGTTCACAAGGAGCTTTTAACACTGTCCTGGCCTATATCCAGTGTCATGGCACTCAGCTACGTCTCGACAGTAGAGAGTGTCTCTGTGTGTTACCTCCTCTTTTGCAGCTGGGCGCCCGCAGTAAGCAGGTTGAGCGCACATGTCAGCAACTGCAGCGCATGCCTGGCGTACGTCTCGAGCTTCTGGCTCCGTGTTTTTCTCTTGATTCTCATGTGCCCTCCTGATGAAAGTCGTTCCAGTTCTGCTTTCCAGATCATCCTGTATCTCCCCTAACCATTTCTTTGTAATTTTATATTTAAATTATATGTAATTTAATTTCATAAGCTTTACTATTAAAAAAAACCCTTGCAGATAAATGAAAACATACATCAGTATTAACTAGACCAGAAGTCCATGAAACTCAGTGAACTTCTGTACATGTGGAATAGGCATTCAGAAGCGCTGAGCGCTCACATTAAATTTTACACTTTTAATATCGAATACATTTTATGCATTTATTTATCATTAAAACTAAAACTACAAGGCAGACTTAGTACTAGAAAAACAATTATTTTTTGCTCCTTGTTCCTAACTTTGCATCTCCTGTGCTCAGTTCTTTCTCTTCCCCAATATTCAGCATTTTTTGCTCTTTCCTTCCTTATTTCAAAAATCAAATATTATTTTCAGTATCTGATTTCAAATAGATATCTTATTTGTGATTTTATTTATTCACTAGAAACTATACTTGTGAATTAAAGATATAATATTTGGTTCAAAAAAGAAACCCCAAGAAGACAGGCTTTAAATTAATTTTAAAATAAAATGTATTATTTAAAAATTGCAAATAAAAAATAGTTCACACCATAATTACAAAAGTCTACCCACATCAGTGAACTTCTGTACCATTTGGATAGCCATTTTAAACGTGTGGTGCTTCACACTGGATTTCTCAGTTTTGGTCATGGATTACTGTGTAAAAGAATTTTTTGATAGTTACGTTTATTACATGTGTTCCTATTAGTAAATCAGAAGAGTAAAAGCGGGTTAAGAAGTTTTCAATTTTACTTAGTTTTATATTTATTTATTTAATTTGATATGTGAGTGTTTTGCCTGTGTCTTTGTATGCTTGTCCTGTGTTTGCTTAGTGCTGTAGGAGGTCACAAGAGGACCCTGGATCCCCTGGAACTGGAGTTACAGGTGGTTGTGAACCACCATGTGGTCATTAGGAACTCACTGAGCCTGGGTCCTCTACAAAAGCAACATGCTCTCTTAAGTGCTGAGCCATTTCTCCAGCCTCTGTATTTTTTAATTTTTTTTAATGGAAAAAAGGATGGTTCTAGGGCTTGATTGAACCCAGGAACTTGTGTCTGCTAAGCATATTCTGAACTGTGGAACTCCAACCATAGCCCCCAGGAGGCTCTGTTTTTAAGGAAGGTCATTGAGGGAGAATCTTCTGGGTGGAGCAGCGTGTTCTGCAGTGCGTGACTGTATTGCCACCCATGTTCTGGAAGGTCTACCCACATTCCCGTCTTCTTTCAATAAGAACAGTAGCTGTGTAGGGGTTGCTGGGGGTTGAGTGAGGACTGTAGGACTCTGTTTGGTGAATTGAGACACATGAAGTGCTTGCGTGAGAATCAGGTTCGCCTCTAGGATGTGCACCAGTGTGTGAGTGGTTGCACACACAGATGCAAGTTGTATTGTGTTAGGATGGTGGTTTTACAGATTGCTTCTGACTTGGTTTCAGTATTTGTGTACCCTCTCCAGAGGGTACTTTAGCTCAGCGTCAATCTCTAACATTTAGCCTTCAGTGTTTGCAGATGACAGGGTATCATTACTCAGCCTCATGCCCACTGTGGCAGCTGCAGAGTATCAGAGTAGCTATACCAATCCCTGTGCGTGGACACCAGTTATCTTTTAGATTTGCATTATAAAGTAGTTAGTAGCCACGATGGTTACTAACTTGTATCAGTTTGACAGGATCTAGAGTCATCTAGGAGACAAACCTCTGGCTATGCCTGTGAGGGACTGTCTTGATTACGTTGAGTGAGATGGAAAAGCCACCCTTAAGAGGATGACATCATGCCCTAAGCTTGGGTCTTGAAGGCCTGAGAAGGAGGAAGCTAACTGAGCATCACCATTCATCGCTCTGTTCTTCTTCATGGTGGACTCAGTGTGACCAGCTACCTCAGACTCCTGGCGCCATGACCTCCCTGCCTTGATTGACCATTCCCTGTGAGCAAAAAGACCTACGCTGCTTTTGTCAGGTAATCTGAGAGATTACTAAGGTAATAGTCACTGAGCATCTGTATGGTATGCTTTCTTTTCATTTGCCAGCGCTTGGGGGGAAAGCTGCAAAATACTTAGGCTCTGATGTATGTAGAAATTGATATACTGTTCTATCAGAGGTATTTTTGCAAGTTGGGACATATGAGGAACCCAACTCTGTGGCTTTTTAAAGATGTTATCTCAGTGTCAGCTTGGTGAACTATAAGTTAGCAAATGGAATGTAGAGTTCTAAGCATTTCACAAATCGGTATTGTAAATACACTTCTCCCTGGATGTTCTCAAATAAAGAGAGACCTGTGATTAAATAAGTCTGGGAAACAAAGCATGAAACGTCCCATCTAATCGATTCATTGGCAATATGCAGTTGTCACACACTAGAAATCTCGCAATGTAGAAACCCATTTGTGTTCATATAGACTGGTTGTTGTAGAATTTGACCTGAAATATCGTTATGCACCCTGTATTATTTGGTACAGTTGGGAAATGCTGACATCTTTATTGTAAAGTTAGCACTTGCAGATGGGAACATCTGAGGATTTGTATATGTATATGCATTAGCATGTTAATTTGACATGCAATTGTATTCCTAATGAAATTTAGTTATAGGGCAAAATCTTCAACAATTTACTGTTCCCAAAGGGACGTTAATTCTAGAGCTCCTTTTAGACACGAGTTCACATTTGCTTCTCTTTATTCCTGCACTACCAGAACCCTATGAGCTTAGAAGATTCCTGTGCCTTTTCACACCCTCAAGGTACTGTAGAGGAGGAAATGGGCGAGAAGATTGACAGGCAGATCCGAGAGAGCTTCTGCACAAGTTTTCCCAATACGCCATTTCCTACACAGCAGACTTTTTCCCTTTAGCGACTAGATCTTAAGGGTTTTGTTTGTTTGTTTGTTTTTGTTGCTGTTGTTTCTGTTTTGTTTTGTTTTAAGGAATGCAGGTGCAGTTCCTCTTGTAATGGACACTAGTTTCTATCTAAGAAGCACTTCTGGTCCTGTTCCTGGCTGTTCACTCCCTCCCAGGCAGCGTTCCTCGGCAGTCAGCCTGTAGAAAGCATTTACTCTATCTGCCGTTCTGCTTAGAATACTTGAAAGAGTCCCTCTTAGCTGCTGTCTGTCTATTTTGTTCTGGCCAAGGGCAGTGTTTGCCCAGCCTCTCACTCTGACTGAGGGGTGGGACTTTTTGGTTCCCTGTTGCCATTGCTGTCTGTGTGAGCTTGCTCATCCAAGACTCCTGCTCCTTTCTCCTGTCCTGGAAGGAGGGAGCTTGTCCAGAACTAACTGCCCTGGGTACTGTACTGCCTTGGACATGCTTACAGAAGATCACTGGTGACTGAGTAAAGCTTCCTCCTCTTTAGGTAAGAAAGGGAACTGGAAAGTGGTGTTGTGGGTATGGGAAGGTCGGATGGGAGCAGCTCCAGTAAGTTATTCTGTGCTCTTCTCAAGAGTCAGGGTAAGTAGCTGCAGTTTCTTAAAACTGCGTGAACCACCCAAACTTCGGAAAGTATGTGAGCGTGGATTATTTTTCTTTCATTTTTAATAATACGTCACATTTGAACAAAGTCTATTAGACATTATCATGCTGTAGTGTTTCTAGCAATAATCTGTCACAGATTTAGTTTATTATTTCTTATTGTAAAATGTTCCCAACTTTAACCGTAACTCCTGTAGTTTTTGCATAAGGCACATGTGGATACCCTTTGGCTTGACCGACGGGAACCTTCTATTTGTTATTGAACACTATGTGTGCAGCCCTGGGGGCATAGGAGGAATGGTCGTACTCTGCACGGAATTTTGTTGTGAATAGGAAACCACTCTGAGAAATAAGGTCTATTTTTAACAATTGAGGACGCTCTCCATAATGCTTCCCTCGACTATGTCAGTGTAATACAAGAAAGCACAGGTGACAGGAAGTAATCTCACCATACAGGAATGGCCACAAAAAGCAGGTTTATTTTTGTCTCTTGTTCATAATTAATGAAGGAATGGTGCAGGAAATTATTTATTTTATTTCAATTGCCCACCATATTGATTCAATTATATTAAGAGGTATTTTTTTAAAGTTTATTTTCTTGAGTAAGAATGAAAATGTACTTCGTAGCAACTTGAAAATTTATTTATTCCTTGGCTTGGAGGGTTATTTTATAAAATGTTTTTAGCAGAATTCATACATATTCATGAATGAAGGAGCGATGTTGAGGTATGAAAGTTAAAAAGGATATAGAATAATTAGCACCAGATGGTGTTAGAAAAGTACTTCATGGTTTTCATCTTTTGTGTTATTAGTTAGGAATATCTTAGAATCCTGGAAAGCATGTCAATTATAAAAGGTAAACCCTTTAGTTTTGTCTGAATTGTGACTGACCTTAGATGCTTGAACAAAAATGAAGACCTTATTATAATGTTTCACAGAAACAAAATATGATCTAATAAGCTTGGTGTTCATTTGTTTGTTTGTTTGTTTTGGTTTTTTGTTGTTCTGTTTGTTTTACTGACTCGTATGTGGATAGATCCAAACCTTGTGATAGTCTTTAAGGTTTTGGGAAGAACTTTTACAATTGGGTATTAAAGTTGGATAGGGACACTGTCCTGAGAACTCCAGGGACAGTTTCCTGTTGGAGAGATATTGTATATCATTATTACAGCAAAGAGCAGTTATGTACAAGGGATCAACGTTCTGGAGATAACAGAGTGTTGCTAGGCTCACTGCAGTGGATGGGATTTAGATTTTCAAGACCGGTTCAGCGAGGGTTTATTTTCCCAGCCTTCTCCAGGATCTCGGAGGCTAGGGTAGAAGCAGCAGTTGCCGGGGCAGACCATGCAGGAGATAGGTGGGCAAGGCTTAACGATGGTACCCGTCTTTACCATCCCGTCTGAGGAGAAAGCTGCCTTAGGCAGGACTGTGACAGAGGCTGCGTGTAGCTCTGTAGTCAGTTCACTCGACTGCTTCTCACAGCCATCACAGGTAAGAGTGAGGTGTGAGGGGGGGTTCCGGTACCAGCTCAGGGACCCCACTGCCCCATGAGATAAATAACTGGAGAGAGTGTTCTTCTTAATCTCATGGAGTCTACCTGCTCCGCACCAGGAGATTGTAGCGGCTGTGCACTAGCGAGTTCGACTGTGAGATGGAGTGAGGTAATAACTGCTGTCATCCCTGGCCCTCTGTGAGCAATGAAGCCAGGGTGATGTGACTCAGAGCAGCCTCTCTCAGCACCTGTCAGTTTGGGTGACCTCACTCAAGGCTCAGATCAACTCTTCCTTTTGCTGTCACTATGGCCGCTACTGCTACCGGGTGCTCATCCACTACCTCTGTCCCCGCCCACGCCATGCTGTGTCCCACTCACCAGATGCCCTTTTACTGTGGTGTGCGATTTGTGCTCAACACCTGACTTCAGCATCATCTCTGGGCAGCCTGGCCTGCAGGTTCCCCACCTCAGCTCTCTGTGAATTGAATGTAGAGACTACCTGTGGCAAGCCACTTTCCCCCCTCCCACATAGCACAGCGTTCCAATGTAATCGGTAAATTTGGGGCAGTTGATTTTTTTGTTAAAAACATAATGAAGCAAAATGTAAGAGTTGAGACTTGCAATGTTTGTGCTTTGGGCTTTCAACCTTAAATCCTCTGCCCAGATAACAGTGAATTCTTCAAGGAAAAGAAGAGGCAGTCTGGGGTTGGAGTGACCTTTAGGCTCCTAGGTAATTCCATCTCATATTTCTCCCCTCAGCTTTGTTTATGAACATTTCAAACAACCAGTAATTTGGACACCAGTGACTCTATTGATTCTTAAATTATGCAAACTAATAGTTGAGTTAATATAAATACAGGTGGGGAGACCTGGTGGTAATCATGGTCTCTTGAGCTATCCTTCCTCCTGTTAGTTGATGTGTCTGGAAAAAGGAAAACCACCCAGGTCCCTGCCTCTCTTCTGTGAAGTTTCTAGTAGGTACAGTCATTTCTTGGCAGAGTCTGCAATGTTAAGTCAGCTCTCAGACACTTCTTATAAGTAGAAAGTTCTGTTTCTGCAGCAGTCTTATCCAGTGGCATGTTAAATTTGTGTGCAGAAATGTCCGCCAAGTGAAAGTTCACAGATCCATCTAGACACTGAGCTGTGTAAACCCTGGGCTATCCAGAAAAGAACTCATTAGAAATGCCAGGTGCCCACAGTTTTTTTAGCTACAGTGTAGTTGCAAGGCATTAGCTGAAGGGAAGGCTCTGTTGGGACCATAAAGTTATTCAGTGATTTCAAAGTGTTCAAACTCCATTCTGGAAAAGGCCTTAGTGTGTGTGCGTGTGTGTGTGTGTGTGTGTGTGTGTGTGTGTGTGTGTGTGTGTGTGTCTGTGTGTCTGTGTGTCTCTGTGTGTGTGTGTGTGTGTGTGTGTGTGTGTGTGTGTGTGTGGTCGACATTGCCTCTTTCTGTGACAATCTTCAGGACCCTGAGGGGAAGGTGAATCTCACCTTTGATAAGGCCATACAGCTTTGCCACAGCCACTTACTGTGTTCTGCTTTACTGGTGACTGCAGAGCCAGGCACAGTGGCTCGATTCAGCTCCTTTCAAGGAGAAAAATATTGAGCCTCAGTTCTCAGACTTTTCCTCAGGGTACTATGTAGGCTTTCATAGTGATTTTCAAAGGTGCTTTATCTCCTAAAATGTTTATTATTTTACTTAAGAGTGCAAAGAGATATCCTGCCAGTTTCTAAAAGTAAACGTTTTCCTTATGTATCTAAACTGACCCCATATTCAACATTGACTCATTAAAAGTTTCCTTTAAACCCAGAGACTACTTTTTTCTTCTTAAGAGCATTGTATATAGTTAACTACCTGAATGGCAGAAAAATCCGTATGTGTCTATCTACCAAGTCCTTAATTTATTGTTGCCCTTCCCCCGAGAGCAGTTTTCATCAGTACTGGCTGAAGCAAGTTCTGACAAAAATAACTTGGAATGCACATTTTCTGACAAATCAATTTAGGTGATAAATCTGTGCTTTCTACTGTGTTTCTAACGGTATCTGACACCATTATTTAAATATTAATGATGTTCTCAGAGGCTGCTTCTGCCTCCATCTGCATATTCATGTCTTATGTCACATGAAGTAGAGAAGTATGGGTAATGGTCACCATTCTCCCCCCACCCCCGCTATTTTAAGCCCCAGTAGAATAGAAGGAAATACCAATTAATCTCCTCTTGAATCTTGTTATGTGTTTGAGTGGGCCATAAATCCTATAGAACAAAGACCCACAGTTTATGTAAGGTTTGTATCTTCAGCCTCAAGTGAAAGCTCAGGATTCTACCGCAGGAGAGAAGCTCCTAAGCTGAATCTCTTCTCCCTTCCTGTGTGCATCCTGCCTGTCTGAAGATTTTCCGAAGGTCCCAACCATCTCGAAGCTTTCCTAATTGCTATAAATCAGAATCCCCTTGCCCTCTTTAGGATATCCTGTGTTGGCGTACATGCCTTCTGGCATCATTCTTCAGGGTAGGTAGTGACGGTTACTTATCCTCTAATTATTGTCTGTAGTAGCTCTGAGTTAGATGTTGTATACACTACTGCCTCTCTGCCGCCTCAGTGACACTTGTAAAATCCTGTGAGGGCCTTGTCTTAACTTCTTGCTTTCTTTGTTCCTCACTTTTACTTGTGTAGTGTGTTGGAGAATGACCTTTTTAGTACCAACTGTTGGCCAGATGTAGCAATACAGAGAGAAGCCACTTGTCTTTGTAAATGAGATAAGCCCGATTTCTTCTACCAACTTGCCTTGAGGATAGAATTAACAGAAGGATTATATCAAAGTGGTTTTTTTTTAAAGTTTTCCTTTTCTCCTTATTTTTTTAAAACTTATTTCCATGTGTCTGGCCATGTTTCAGTAATAGCCTTAACATTTAGCACTTTAATAATCCCTTCCAGCTGCGGGAACACAGTGAGTTTTCTAAAATAAATTCCAGAATGTTTTATAGAGCTGACTGGCTACATTGGTGATTTAGAGCGTAAGAAAAATCTGACACTTAGATTCAGCTTCCCCACAACTTGGGACAGGTGATGGAGGACACTTGCTTGCAGAACATCCAGCTCAGAAATCTAAGCACCCCATCCACAGCTGAGCCCTTGGTATTTTAGGAGAGGAAAACTGAGTCAGGGAAAGCCATCATACTGATTTATCTGTCCTTTGTTCCTTGGTTGGTATGAATCATATGAGGGGCTAACCCAATAAAGGAAACAGCTCACAGCAGTTAGTGCTTAGGGCGTGCTTTCTTGGGTCTGCCCTGTGACTAGTTTCCAGTTTTATACCAACAGATGTAACTCATCGTCTAGTAAATGAGACAACCCAGCAAAGCACAGACAGATGTTCTCCTGGGGTACAATGCGCTTCAGTTCAACCCAGCATCTGTAAAACTCCTGTATCAGTTTGCTATTGATGCTGTAAGAAATTGTCATAAACTGGATGGTTAGCGTTCTGAGCTTGATAGAGGAGCTCTTGGGAGGCAGGCCAATGGATGTGCTTGCTGGGGGTTATCACGAATGAAGAAATGGTTATCAAAGCATCTCTCTCTCTCTCTCTCCGATATCGAAAATAGAACTGTGATGCGTTTTGAAAAAGCCTGCAAGCCCCGGTGCCACACCATACAAAGTTTACAAACCTCTGAGATGACTAGAGGGCAGTGGGCTGCAAATGAGGGCAGCCGAGCGTATTAGTTACGGTTCTCCGCGCTAAGATCAAATACCTGACCGGAGGCCCCTTAGAGAGGAAGGGTTTACTTTGGCTTCCTGTGGGAGAGAATACAGCGCTTCATGCCAGGGAAGCTGTGGGGGGCAGGAGGGTGTAGTACCTGGTTGTGTTGCATCCACAGTGGAGAACGAGAGCAGGGACAACAAATGTGGCCTGGCTAAGAAACCTTCTAGTACATCCCAGTGACCTTCTTCCTCCTGGAAGATCTCACCTAAAGCCAAACCACGCCTGGGGACAAGTGTTCACCACTGAAACTATGGGTGATATTTTACATTCAAACTGTAATACCGAAGAAAAGCAGCCATATGACCATATGGTTCAAAGAGCATCATCGGAGTCCAGGGACTAAATGAAGAAGCCAATTCGGATGGAGCTAGCGGCTATGTGACCCGGTGGAGACCTCCTTATGTACCGTTGTGACACTGAGAAGAAGGGGAAGCATTTCAGGTAGGGGGAACAGCGACATGTTGTAGAGGAGAGTGACTCATCCTGTGTCTGGGGTGTGAAATGGAAAACCGGGGAAGGTTTAGGGGAAAAGTGGCGGGGAACAGGAAAGCTGAGTAATACAGTCTGAATCCAACCGTGTGAAATGCTGTCTCTGCTCGACAGTGTTCCTGGACGCTGGGAATGAAACATATGGCCAGGAGATTGGTTTTACAGCCTTTATCTTAACGGTGTGACGACTGCTTCAGACACGGCTGCTGATGGGAGTCAGACGGCAGGCAGAGCCTCTGTGAGTAGCCTGAGCCAGGGTCAGAGTGTTGGTATAAATTTCAGTGACTCATCTCTTGGGTCTAAAATAGCAGCACGCTGAGGGGCAGAGTGTATTCAAGGGAGGAAGTCTTTTTGACACCTTCCCCCTGAAAGCAAAGTTCGAACTAGTATGTATAATTGAGCGTCTCAAGCTGGTGTAGGGAAGGGGGCACCAATAAATATGAGATGGAAGTGGGAGGCGAGCTTGCATTACAAGCACAGACAGCGTTGCGAGATGAGAGAAGAAATTCTGATTTTATTTTACAGGCTCTCAAAAATGGCCTTAGGCATACCCTTGGGCACAATCAAATACACCGTATTAGGGAGCAGAGAAGGACTGAGACTTCATGACTTTGCTCTCCTGTTATTTTACTTCTGTATGTAATTAAGCTGCCCGAGGTCTGCTTGCCCTTCTCCTGTTTTAGACCTGAAAGGTATCCCTTTACAAAATTGTCCATCCGATTAGGACCAACGTTGTCCTGTCTTGTCAAAACATTTTATGTCCCGAGTGAAAGCGTCGTGTGCTTTTGAAGACAAAATGGGTAAATTGATTTGAGATCACCATCTATGAACATAAGACTCAAAGGAGCTTCTCATCACTAGCTAGAGGTGGGAGTAAATAGGGTGGATTCTGGTCTGGCCACCAGAGAGACTATGGGGCCATTTAATGAGGTGAGTATCAGGAGTACGAAGGGGTAGGCAGAGAATAATAATCTCCCAAAGGCACTCAGTCCAGATCTCTAGAATTTGCATATATCACTCTAAAAAAAAAGGATTTTACAGGAACACTTAACCTTCCCAATGCTGCAACCCTTTAATACAGTTCATGTTATGATGGCCCCAACTATAAAATCATCCTCATTACTATTTCATAATTTTTCTGCTATTAGGGGTCATAATGTAAATATCTGCATTTTCTGACGGTTTTAGGTAACCCATGACAGGGTCATTCGGCCCCTTAAAGCAGTGACGACCGACCCACAGATTAAGAACCACTGGCTTAAGGTCAAAGACGTAGAGATGGAGATGGTACTTTTCTGGATAGTATGAGTGATGTGTCCCTTAGGAGTTTTTAAACAGTAAACATCCTTAGCTGATCATTTCAAGAGAGACAGAGAGAGGGGTTGTCGAAGGAAAAAAAATCAAAACTCATCACTGCTGCTTTGAAGATGAAAGAACTCATGGCAGAGAGCTCAGGGATGTGAGAAGACACTAGAAATGGAGTGCAGGGGAGACAGGTGACCTTTCAACCCCAAAGGAAGGAAGGAAGGAAGGAAGCTCTCTTTGGCACCTTGTGTGTGGTTTTTGTTAGAGCAGCCCTAGGAAATGAATTCAGCAGATCTCCACAGCTTCCCCTTTTCCTTCTAAAGTACCAGGGGTCAAACTTGGGCCGTGTTTATTGCTGGACCTAAGCCTGAAGCCCACCTCAGGTGTGCCCAGCTCTCTCCATGAGGGGAGGGTTGTGTTAGATGGGGTAGCTGATACTATTAGATGAATCAAATAGTCTGCTTGAGGACAGTCCCTTTAAGTAAATGCTTACTTTAAGTGGGTATCAGAAAACTGCTACGAAGGAACATTTCATATCATTTTCTTTTGCTCTCAGTTATTTGCACTTCTGTGTCCTCTTCCTCAAACTTTGGAGTTAGAATAAATGGTCAGGTTCCTTTCAGCATGAAAATTCTTAGATAAAATGAAACCCACATAACAGTCTACTTGCCAATTCCTACAGTTCTCCCGGGGGAGTTGGGGAAGTGAAGACAGCCATAGTCAAGAGTCATTAGTAAACAAAGACGTGTTCCTCACCGGGAAGCACAGGTGCAGTGCTTCAGTGGCCTCCTTTGAGACTCCAACTTCTTGAATGCGAGACAGAAATGAGCATATGCTTTGGAACCTCAGTGCTGAAATCTTCCGTCTGCATCAATAAAAGTGAAATAGAAGGTTCTGGACAGAGCCATGTATTCTCAAAAACAATCGTGTGGCCTAAATATCCATCCTCATAAAAACCCCTGTCTTATTTTCATAATGGTTGATTATCTAAAATGATGTTCACTGTTTTCAGAGGTGTTTTTTTTTTTTTTTAACGAGCACTTGTAACTTGGTCAGAGATTTAAATCTCACAAGCAGAATTAGCCTCTCGATGAAGAAAGGCTTCCATTATAATACTGATGATACTGTTTGAATTTGGAACATGAGGAATCTGCTAAGAAATAATTACATGTGGTTACTCTACAGATAAATGCCCAAGGAACTCAGTTCTTTTTTATTTTTTCGGAGCTGAGGACCGAACCTAGGGCCTTGAGCTTGCTAGGCAAGTGCTCTGCCACTGAGCTAAATCCCCAACCCCAGGAACTCAGTTCTTTAGGGTGATCTCTTGCGTAGGGCATCAAGCAAAACTCTTTTGCATAGGGTGAATTTTTTAAATATGGTTGCTTTCTCTAGTACAAATGTGGATAGCATAGAGCCTCTGAAAAATAGACTACATCTACTCTTGCCACATGGACTGTGTGGATCTGTTCAGTGCTGTCAGCTCACCCTGCGGTGGGAGATCGCATTGATATTTGTTCTCCCTTCCAAGGACTCGAGGTGCAAATTTGGCAAGAAAAAGTGTCTACATCTGTCCTAAGAATTATCCCATTAAAAGAGAGTTTGGAAGGTGATTCCATGCGGATCATCTGCTGCTAAAATCTTGTTCCAACACCATCAAGCCCTTGGGCAATAATTGAACAAATATCCTTGAACTTGTTATGGACACACACTTGCCAAACACCGTGGTGAGACTAGTAGAGATCACAAGTCTGCTATGACTGTGACACGTTAGCCTCATGGCCCATATGCTACATCTAATCCTGTTGTTGGAGCACTCCTTTGAAAATTATGACCTTGACTATAATTTGGATAATTGGCCAAGGTGAGGCCTCCAGAGTTGAGTAAACAGTTGCCTTTTGTAGAGGGCCTTGAGTGGAGCAAATAGCATTCCGTAACACTGCTGTAGTTGTTTTTAAAACATCGGTGCTAACCTGAGGAATTTCTGCAGTCAGACTATAGATGCCATGACCTGTCTGCCCTGAGAAACTCTGGTGCCAAACATCATTTTTTCTTGCCATCTTGATTACTAGTCAATGTATATCATAGAGTAATTCTTGAAGATGTTGCTAATTCAATACTATTTCCCCACTGACTAACTGTACCCTTCTACCCACTGTCATGCCTTCAGATCTTTCTCCCAGTCCCACTTAAGACTATGGTAACAAAATTCTGTCGAATGTATGTGTAAAGGACCCATATTTATATTCGCAGCTGTAGAGGTCAGGGTTCCTACAGATCAGGTGTTCGGTTTCAGTCTTCTTCCTGGTTTGCAGATTTGTCCGCTTGCTGACTCTCCACATAGCAACAGAGTTATAACGAAGAAGCAAGGGGAGACTCACTCATGTCCCTTTTCTTTTTAATAGGGGCATTAGTTCTGCAGTGACACTTATGTTCTCATAACTCCCAAGAGTCCTACTGCCAAGGTCAAAATCAGAACTTGGGCTTCACTCTATGAATTTGGGATGACACAGTCCATCTCACTGTCACACTAGGACAAGCTAAGAGAAATCACTTTCCTGTAGTGTCTTAGTATAATACTTATACATTGTCCTAAAGATTCCCTTTATCTTTATTCTTTTGATAAAGATGAACAAGTCAATATTACATGGGTTTGAGAGTTTTAGGTCTTGGGATGACATTTATAATGATTTTGGATACATAAAAACAGAACTGAGTGGTATAATCTAAAGCTGGTGCTGGCAACAGCAATAGGGCTGATCATATATATATATATATATATATATACATGTATATGTGTGTGTGTGTGTGTGTGTGTGTGTGTGTGTGTGTGTTTGTGTGTACTCCTTCCACAGAGTATCTCACTCATGGCATGGCCCATGGGAATGTCCAAAGTTTAAGTTTGTGTAAATGAATCCATTGTTACCTGGGGCAGTTTTACAGATGTAATATTATCATTTTGAAAAATTGGGGTTTAAAAAGCCAATTGCATTTGGACTCCATCCTTGTAGCTAGATGGCAGCTTTTGGTTTAACCACTTAAATAAAGTATGTAAGGGATAAAGTGTTCTTTTCCATCCTCAGGAGACCAATCACCTGCATTTAGCCCCCTTATAATTGAAATAAGTCTTTGAAGTTGATTCGCTCGAGTCTACCCATCATGCCTGGCTGAAGTGCCTAAGGAGATGTATTTTTCATTTTTGTCTGAAAGTGAAGCCTGGTAAAAATTTGCCTGCTCATCCACCATGAGCACCCCACTTCTGAGGGCCTGGGCACGCGTTAATTATTATGGAGAGCTTGCTTGTAGTGTTTATTCAGTGCAGAGCTGGGCAGTATAATGTCTTCTCCAGTGATCAGAATCTTGTGATAGAGGGAAAGAGACATTCCTTTCTGACCACATGTAGAATAGAAGAAAGATACGTTAGAATTAGAATTTTAGAATGTATTTTCATTGGAAAAATAATGGATTTCACTATATTTTTATACATAAAAATTAAAATAATTTGGTCATAGGCACTTCTCTGTTACCCTCTTTTGCCTCTTCCACTGGCCCCTTCTTCTACCCTAATAGTCCGACTTCTATCATCATATGTTATGTGTATATTTATAAGTGTAGATGGCCCCTAAGAACAACAGTGCCAACAACCAGAGCTTCCAGGGACTAAACCACTACCCAAAGACTATACATGGACTGACCCTGGACTCTAACTGCATATGTAGCAGAGAATAGCCTTGTTGGGGCACCAGTGGAAGGGGAAGCCTTTGGTCCTGCCAAGGTTGGACCCCCAGTGCAGGGGAATGTCAGGGGATGGTAAGGTGGGTGGATGGGGGGAACACCTTTATGGGGGAGGGTGAGGGGATGGGGGGACTTATGGATTGGAAACCGGGAAAGGGAATAACATTTGAAATGTAAATAAAGAAATATATCTAATAAGAAATAATATTTCAAAAACAAGTGTAGATGCTACGTATATCAGAAAAGCCAAGTTTTGTCTTCTTGAATCTGGCTTATTTTGTTTAACACCATGATTTCCTGTTCCATCCATTTTCTTGTAAAGGAAATTATTTCATACACTATGGCTAAATAAGTCTTTGCTGAGTTAGTTCTTAAGGTGTTAAACTTTGCGGAAGTTAATCTTGAGAGCAGAATGGAAGACTGTTAAGCTAGAGATGTCTGGATAGGAAGCCAGTCCACTTGACTTTAGCTTTTCACTTCTCCCGTGTGCAGTTGCATTTAGAGAGCGATGAGTAAGATTATATGTTTTTATAAATGATTTTTGTTAATATTGTGTGTAGATGTTTAAAATTTTTCACAGGAAAATAGAATTAGTCAAAATGGGATTTAACTTTTTGTCCATGTGTCATGAAGAATATTGTTTTCTTTCTTTTTTTTTTTCGGAGCTGGGGATCGAACCCAGGGCCTTGCGCTTGCTAGGCAAGCGCTCTATCACTGAGCTAAATCCCCAACCCCAAGAATATTGTTTTCATTCCAGACTGGATAGATAGATTACTGGTCCATTCTGATACACTATGGAAATCTTGGCTTAAGTCTTCTGAAATTGCCATTTTTCCTAGGTCACAAGGATTGATTATTAATCACGTTGTACCTATTTATTTGTGTGTGTGTGTGTGTGTGTGTGTGTGTGTGTGTGTGTGTGTGTGTGTGTGTGTGTACACCTTCAGGCTTACTGGAGGCTAGTGGGATCCTCTAAGAAAAGTTATTAAATTAGGTCTGATGAGATAGCTTAGTGGGTAAAAATGCTTGAGCACCTGAGTTCTGAGGTCTGGTAACTATGTAAAAAGCCAGGTATGTTGGTTTATGTGTCCATAATCCCAGTGCTGAGGAGATAGAAACAGGAGCATTCTAGGGCTTACTGGCCAGCAGATCTAAATGAACCACCAGGTTGGCCCATCTTGATTTGATGAACCACTGGAGACAGTTCATTGAGAGATTGTCTCAAAAAATAAGATGAATAGCACATTGACAACATGCTTGTGAACATGCATATAACAAAGACGTACGTATTACTAAAATAATAAAAACATCTATTAATAAAAACAGCCAAACCAAATCTGTAGTGTATAACTGTAAATGAATAAACTACCGTCCCTTTTCTATCATTTCTGCAAGCTCAGACTTTTGATTTATGAATTTCCTTTTAAAAGTCAACATTGCTTAAAAAATATCTAAAGCCATCAGAATGTGTCAGAGTCCGGGAAGTGTTAAAGCAGTCGTGCAGCTGAGGTTGCAAGGCATCCTGTCCTATGTTCAGTTGAACTCGAGGTGGTTTTCCTTCACCTACAGAAGCACTTTCCTTACTCTTCTAGAGGCCTGACTGGCATGGTGGACACCACCAGGTCATGATGCCTCTGAAGGGGCTGTATTTCAGAAGCCACTGTGGATGCTATGTGGATGGTTCAATTGATAATAGTACTTACTATCACCATAGATTCCACATTGTGTTCTGAAATTTAAATTTACTAAAAAAGGAACCATCTGAAGTTTATAATCTGCCATTGTACCTCAGCTCAAAACCAGAAATGTATAGAACTGTGATGATTCAGAACCAAAGATGACTTCCTAATAAATAAAGCATTAGCACTGATCTATGGGTGCCAGGTAATTTTGTGTATTTCTTGTTGTATACATACAGTGTGGCACTAAAAGTTCGGTTTCCATTAATAAGTGAAGCAAACGCTGTGCAACTGCCCATCTTAATTTGGATATGTCTGCTCTGTTGCGTAGTACTCTAGATTTGCTATGGCCACAGAACCACACATATGTGCAACTTGCTGACGATGAGGCCTCAGCTTTTGTGTGGACAAACCTCCTTGGGCATTTAGCCTCTTAAATATCAGCTGCTAAATACAAACCCAGTGTTTGTGATGGATTATATTTCCTAGAACTTTTATTTTTTTATAAGCTTATTGAAATTTAGCAAAGTTTTATTCTTCAGTGCTGCTGAAACTCATCCTTAACTCCTGCCTTTCTCTCATACCATGTATGCTGTGTTATTAATTCTGTCCAGTGTACCCACACCACATATGTTGTGTTGTTAATTCTGTCCAGTGTACCTACAGCATGTATGCTGTGTCATAAAGTCTGTCCAGTGCCCCATACCATGTATGCTGTGTCCACTTTGCTTTCAAATGGACCCACCCTTTCCTATCACTGTTTTGGTCTGCGTGGGGTTCTCTGCTCTCCTTCATCTGGGTTTTGATCTGTACTTTTGGTTTCTTCTACCACCTGGCTGCCTGCTCCCCATTTAGCACCCAGAACCACCTGCTCATTATAATCCAGACCCTGTGCATCCTACCCCAGGGATCCTGTAGGCCCTCCTTGTACTTTCACTCTGTCATGAGTTTAAAGTCATGAAACAGTAGACCGCTTGCCTAGCATGTGTGAGACGAGGTTATATCCCTAGCACTGTGTCGACGCGCAGGGGCTAAATCCTCTGCCTTGGCCTTCCCCATCCCACTCATTACACTGATGTCCCTGTCCTCATCTTAGGCTTTCTCTGTTCATCTCCTATCAAAATGACTTCCTTTCTGTTTCTGGATGACACTGTGATGCTCTCACTTCAAGGGCTTATTTCACCTCAAAGTCTTTGCTTAATCGTATACTCCTTATAATTATCCTGCCCTGTCCTCAACTTAAAAACATTTTTTAATATAACATCATTTTTCAACTTACTAATTACCTTTTGTTTCCTGTCAACTGTCTCCTCCCACTTTAAACCATAAGGATCATAGTGGGACTTATGGGTATGTTCCATGCTCTCCAAAGGTGCTCAGGGCACAATAGGAACTCTGCAAATGTCCGTTGAGTAAATGCTACTGCATGGGACATGGATGGATGGATAGAGCTCTATTGTCCATTGACCTCAAGTACCTATTGATTTAAGATGTGCTGTAAGATTTAACACATCTTAAAGCCATTTGACAATATTTTGGATCCAGACATCACAATTTACATGTCTAATGGGGTAAGATTAAAAGTAAAGTTAAAAAAAAAAAGAAAACCTATTTGCCATAACCTGTTCTGGTTGTTTTGTTCTGTAAATGACAGATAGACTCTGCCAACCTATTCTAAAAATCTCCTTCTGAGTTTTAGACATTTTTAAGTGGGGTGAGGCTCTGTGCAGGAAAGGGCCATTCTAACATTTATAGAGAAATACTCCCGTACCTTTGAGTCTACTTGTCTGAAACTAGCTGATAAACCAGGTGAAAAATGTTGGGCATTGTCATGTTATGGAAAGATTTCCACTGAGCTCATTTCTGTGACTTCTTTCCCTGACTATTTGTGTGGGTGTGGGAAAGCGCCAGCAGCCTTTCCTGTGCCAGGTGAGCCGCTGTCTCCCTCCTGTTTCCTACAGATAGCTAAGCTCTTTGCAGACCAAGCCCTGTTCTCTTGGCCATGTCTGTCCTCTATAGGATAACACAGTTGTCTTACGCTTCTCTTCTTTGCCTGCTTCCTTGGACCGTCTCTTGACTGTGCTGCCCACTAAGGCAAGGTAGGATGATACAGAGAAATATCCTGAGCCTTGCTGTCTTCTGAGCTTTCTGTCTGTCCTTTTAGGTCAAGCTGTAACAGTTGAATCAGGCATGTGAAAGCCCGTGCTCTACCCTCAGCAGCCCATTGGCTCACTTCTTGCCATTGCCCCACTATGACCCTCGTTCCAGTCAAATGAGAAAACTTACCACTCCCAAACACAACCATGTTACCTCTCTCTCTTTAGTAACACTGGGCTTCCACATCGGGATTCCCTGCTTCAGTGTCATTTGCTGTCCCGCTCAAGATTTCTGTTGCTCTGTTCATATTTCTTTTTTAATATTCCAAACCATGTGCCTTGCTTCTGTTTTTTTTTCTCTCTGTTCCTGATTATATCAACAACACAGCTATTTAAATTTCCATGTCAGACTATAAACCCTCAGAGGGCAATGGCTGTGTCTTTCCATTGTTTTATCTGACCCATGTATAAGCCATTGTTATTAGGCCCATAAATATTTTAGACCCACAGAATGTTACTTACTAGAGGAAATCTGGAGCGGCAACAACAATGAAAATAAAGCAGCAAAAAAAGGTCAGACAGCACAGTTTCTAGCATGGTTTTGATTTTTAAACATTTCCCTATTTAGCTTCTCAAAGTTTGAGCTTTCCATCACTGTAGAGTGGGTTTAGTTTGGAATAGGTAGTTACTGTAGACAAACAGCCTCTGGAAATTTCACCCTTTACCTGCATGGATTTGACTAAAAGATCCTTCAAAGGATGGAAGGCCAGGTTCTTCTTTAATACCCGTTTATATTTTTTATGATAGCATTAAGGGGTGCTTTTGGGAATTTTTCTTTGGTCTCTCTTTGATATCAAATTAATTCTGAATACAAGCCTAATAAGAAATCTAAAGACAGACTCTTTCAGATGAAACCTGGCAGCTTTCTCTCAAATACATCTTGGGTACATCTCAAAGACAGCATTATTACATTTATTCATGCATTTCACTAAGTATTTCTAGAACAGAAGAGCCCCGCCTATACTCGTTAGTTTCCTATTGAGGTGACAAAGTGCCATGACTAAAAACTTGGGAGAGGTTTATTCCTGCTTAGCTGGTAGTCCATTATTCAGGGAATTAAGGGCAGAAACTGAGGGTAGGAGCTGATGCAGAGGGCATGGAGGAGTGTTCCCCTGGCTTGTCCTCTTGCCTTGCTCAGCCAGCTTTGTTGTAGCATCTAGGAGCTGGGGTGGGGGACATTGCTCCCAGACCCCAACTCTCAGTACTATTCCTTTGAGCACTAAGCCGCAACTCTAGTTTTGAAAGGAACATTGGATCCTTGTCAAACACCTACCCCTCTGTACCACCTCAAGCTGTGACAACTAACAATGTCTCTACATTATTACCAGATGTCTGCTGAGGTGCAAAATCTCGCTAAGTTGAGAACCATTGATTTAAATCAAAGTAATGACTTTGATACTTGGAGGAGCTAGTTCATTTTCACAAGAGTTCTCTGGCTGCTATGCTGGTAATAAATAGAAAGAGAAGGAGGGTAGAGACGGGGACTTAGCCTAGATGGAAGATGCGGGAGACTCCAGACGGGTTGTAGGGTGCTCAGAGTTTGGAAATTTGGAATAACAAAGCATTCCGATTTTCTAACGGACTGGATACCAGGCAGGGTTGAAAACAGCTACTAGGTAGAAATCTAGCTACAGATGGTCTAGGAAGGAAATATGCAGGTTTGGTATTCAGGGGGTATAAATTTGGTCTGAACATGTTGTATTGAGATCTCTGACTATTCTGCTTTTTTTCCCCACTTTGATGCTAGTAGGCCACTAATGCTCATGGAGTCTGGTTAACTGCCCTGATTCATGCAGCCTGTAGAGAGTAAAGCCAAGCCACTAAGCTTTTAGAAGCCCCCAAAGACAAGGATATTACAGTATTTTCCATCCTTCAGAAGCTAATTTGGTAATTTTGTATGAAATGAAACTCTGATAAATACATTTCAAATGAAAAAAGTAATTTCATTTGCATTTTATAGCTGAAAATATGTGTGAACCTTAAGGAGGAGTCTGGGCCGTTAAACAAAATCACCGGAGATGGCGCTTAAGCTGTGTGTGCCTCCAAAATTTGAAGCTCAACTGATTTTTCAACATATTAAGAAGTGTTGATAAGTTTCGAGGGTGAGTCTCTCATAAGTGGGATTCATCAGCTTATCAAAGGGCTTAAAGCATTTATGCCTTATTCTGGTGCTTCTGGCATGAGAGGACACACTGTTCTAGGCCTCGTTTGGAAGCTGAGGTTGGGCCTTAACCAGTACCAAATCTGTGTGGGCCCTTTGATCTTAGGCTTAGTCTCCAGCACGCTAAGAACTAGATGTCTGCAATGGGTAAATCACAATGCTGTAGAATCTCATTTCAGCAGCGTGGAGAAACATGCACAATCAACAGACAGGGTTTGTGGCTCAGTTGGCTTAGTTAAGCACTCGTTTGCTGTGTCTCCGACTGACCCTGTTCTCATTCAGTCAGACCACTTGTCTGTCAAGTCAGAGCTCTGTGGCAGTTTGTGTTTGGGAACACATCTCAGGGTGCTCCGTGGCATCTATAACACACAATTGTGGCTTGCTTTCCCTGATTCCCATTGCATGAATTAATTAAACATCATACCAGGTGATGCTAAATCAATTTCCTGTGGAGGTCAGGTCTGTATGTATGTTCCTAAAACATGAATATCCTTGGAATTCGGGGTAACACTGGCAGGCAGTTTCCCCCTCCTTCACTTATATGCCAAACTCTTCTAAGTTTTAGCTCTCCCCTGGGCCATTACTGTGAATATGTTTTCTTGAAATAGATCCTGAGTCTTTTGATATCCTCCCCCATCTAAAAGTTTACCCTCTGTCTCTGAGTTATGCAATTGTGTGCTTAAACTGGTGACTCAATAATGTAACTGCAGCCCTAGTGTCAGCAGAGTGAGCCACTAAGGAGTCAGCAGGGAGCTGGGCACGATGAATGACTCCATGGGACTTTGTGAAGGTGATAGGAGCCAAGAGGCTAGAAATAGCTGTCTGCCGGCCTCTTTGCACTTACGTTGTGCCCAGTCATAACCTTATGATGTCATAACCTACCCTAAGAGAACATTGCTATCTCTGTTCTTTAAAAATAATTGATGCCAACAAAGATGTCTTTGGAGGCCTTTGATAGTTTATCTTTGATGGTTCCTTCCATTGCCAACTTCATAGGTGTGTGACCCCTGCAATTGCACAAGGTCCTGAACAGAGAAGGGCCCTGTGGTTTATACTCTGCTGTTACCATCTTGAAATTATTAACGATACAGGCACCCGTTCTAATTGTATTCTTACCCCAAAATGAGCTGGTCCTAATTGTAAGAGCTAGCCTTAGCACAGATTTCAGAGTTTCTATGAGAAGCCAAGAGAAGTCCTAGTGTTTTGCATCTAGAGGGCATATGTATGTATTTTCCAGTCCCCCAAAATCCAAGCCCACTGCTGAATGCTAAATTCTAGAATTCTTCTTTACTTTCTGTAAAACATTTCAGAAAGCTTGAAAATCAATGGTGTTTTTAATATTTCTTTGTTTCAGTTCAAACCGACCCCATAACTTAAAAAGCCTATGGCTCCTGTAAGACTCACACTTCAGTGGTCACAAAGGAATGTGCATTGGTCTTATCAAGGGGAGATGATTTTTTTCCTGTTTGCTCACTGGGCAGTTGCTTCCTGTGTGCTCTTTGCACTCACAGCCTTGCTGTAGGAGCTCCTTCTCTGTGGTGTAGCCAGCAGGGTACATTCCGACCCTTTGTTTCACTAAGAGAAGTGACAACAGGAGACTAAGACCATCTAAAACAAGCACTTTCTTCTGGGAACTTTGTTGGTTTCATTCCATTTGCGATGGTCTGAATGAGATGGGCCCCATAGTCTGCATGTGCTTGGCACCCAGCTGGAGCCACTGTCTGGGAGGCCTAGGAATGGTGACCTTACTGAAGGAACTATGTCACCGGAGGTGGGCTTTGAGAGTCTAGAGCCTGGCATGAATACAAGTACGCTCTCTCTGCTTCCTGATTGTGACTGCATATGTGAGCTCTCAGTTCGCTGCTTCGGCCGCTATGCCTACCTGCAAACACCCTTCCCAAATGTGATGGCGCTAGACTCCTGTCCCCCTGGAACTGTGAGCTCCACGTAAACCATTGCTTCATAAATTGCCTTGGTCATTTTTTTATTACAGCAATAGAAAAGTAATTGATATACCAGGTTTTTGCTAAAAAATGATTTAAAATAAAATATTCTTAGTAAAAATGGGAGTTAAAAGAAAAATTGCTGTTTTGGTCAATTACCTGATTATTTTAAAGTCACTTGTGTCTTATGGTCAGACATGAGGTTCTGGAGACCGCACGTACTTCATACTCCACATTCTAACAGTCTTCTAGATTGTGCTGCTATGTCTTGTCCAGGGTGTCCCCTTTCAGGAGTAGGGGCTCTGTGATGTTTAACCTTATACGCTATCACCACCGGTCTAAGGAGTGCCCACAAGCTGGTAAAACAGTGTTTCTGGGTGTGTTGGTGAGATCGTTTCTGGAGGTAGTTAGCATTTGAGCAGGTAGGCTGAGACCTGACTCTCATCCTCACCTTTATGGATAGCATTTGAGGGCTGAGAAGAAGAGTGGAAGGAGGGTACATGGTGTCTCTGTGAGCTGAGACATTAATCTTGCCCTGCCCTTGGATTTCACCACTTGTGACTCTTGGGCTTTCAGATAACACTCCTGACTTGGTTCTCAGGTCTCTGAACTTGGAATGGGTCGCATCACCGAGATGTCAGGTTTATCAGCTTGTAGCAGGCAGACTGGACTTTTTCTTATGCATAACCATGTGAGTCAGCTAGTTTATATCTCTCTGATTCTATATGTTTTAGTCTCTTCCCCCACCCATGTACCCAGAGATGGTGGTGGTGGTGGTAGTAGTGATGATGATGATGATGATGATGACGACGACGATGTTTTTCTAGAGAACCTCACCTAATAGGGTCTTGCAAAAGTTGTTTTGTATCATCTTTTTGAACTGTGGATACAAAATTGTCTTGGAAGAGAGATTGACTGCTGTGGAAGGCAAGGAGATTGCATTCTTTTTTTTTTAAAGATAAAATTAGCCTAAATGTATTTATAATGCACATAAGCATTTTCTTAAATTTTTTCTTCTCCCTTTATTTTCCTGTCTCCTTCTTATCTTGTTCCTTCCCTCCTGGCTTTCCTTTTTTCTTCTTTTAAGATTATATTAAAGGCAGGTTTATTGGGAGGCTGCTCTCGGGTGGGTGAGTTTACTGGGCTCAAGGACCAATGCCAGGGATGTCACTATGGGGAAGTGGGGGTGGTAGGAGAGAGAAGGAGAGAAAGGCATATGCACACAGAGAGAAGAGAAGAGAGGAGAGGAGAGGGGAGGGGAGGAGAGAAGAGGAGAGGAGGGGAGAGGAGAGGAGAGGGGAGGGGAGAGGAGGGGAGAGGAGAGGAGAGCGAAGAGAGGAGGGGAGAGGGGAGGAGAGGAGGGGAGGGGAGAGGGGAGGGGAGGGGAGGGGAGGAGAGGAGAGGGGAGGAGAGGAGAGGGGAGGGGAGAGGAGAGGAGAGGGGAGGAGATGGGAGGGGAGAGGAGAGGAGAGGGGAGGGGCGGAGAGGGGAGGAGAGGAGAGGGGAGAGGGGAGGAGAGGAGAGGAGAGGGGAGGGGAGGAGAGGAGAGGAGAGGGGAGGGGAGGAGAGGAGAGGAGAGCAGAGGAGAGGGGAGGAGAGGAGAGGAGAGGGGAGGGGAGGAGAGGAGAGGGGAGAAGAGAAGAGGAGAGAGGAGAGCCCTTGTGGTTTCTTAAGACAAGGCCTTATTCCCAGGGTGGTCTCAAACTTGGTAAGTAGATGGAAATGACCTTGGTCCTCCTGCCTCTGCCTCTTAAATGCTGTGATTCCACATTGTGTTCTCCCAGAGACAGCAGGCTGTGTTCTGAGGATCCTGTGAAGTGGGACTTGTGCAGAGGGAAGAAGCTCTTGGCATTTCTGCTCTGTTTTGAGGAACCCTAAGCTATTTTTTCCTCCCAAACTCACAGTTGTTCAGTAAAGTTTATCTCAAATTTCAAAGATTCATAAGAAAATGAACTTTTTTTGTTTTTGTTTTAAGCTAGTAGAAAGGATGACTTTAGACTGCAAATAGAAATTGCTAAGCCTCACTTAGTTCGTGTACAAAACAAAACATGGCTCTCGCTTTCTTGAACACTTATGTTTCTAAATGAATAAAGTATTATTTAGTGTTCAGAATCCAACATTTTTTTAAATATACCATTGTTAGTTTTAAACAGTGAGGCTCTTCATGTTCAGGAAGAGATTGCAGAAGAAATTCAGGTAATTATAGAGGCAAGCAGAGCCGCCTTCTCCTAAGCAACAGACTATGAGACAGGAACAGAGGCCTGGAATAGCAGTGGTCCCTGCAGAGAACTCTTTTGTGTAGGCAGAGTCCAAAAGCAATTGAAACAAGTTTGCACTAATAAATTTGGGGACCCAAGTGCCCTCTGAATCAAATAGGAGGACCAGTGCACTGGTGATCTCTAATTTGCAATTAAAATGACTGTTGACTATGCAGATGCACGTGCCTTACAGGACCGTGTAATATGGGTGGTAGTCTGTGAACTTATCTTGATCTCTAGATCTAGATTGCTCCCTGCCATCACATTAGTACTCGAGTATTGTTTTCTTTGTAGCATATGTTCCTTGATGAGTAAAGTAGGATTTGGTGTTCAGAATCCAGCATTTGGGGGGGAAATTCACAAATAAAAACACAATGGCCATTGTTACTCAAGCAAAGGTCATGGAACATGCTAGTCAAAAATTCTCCTGGGACCTATGCAGTTTATTGGCACCTTTCAATACTAGTGTCCCAAGGCTGGCAGTGTCTAACATAATATTAAGTAGGTAAAATGTTGGTAATTGGAGGTATTATTTTAGAAAGTACATTGAAGTGTAGTTCATGATTTGATTTCAAGATTAGAGCTGTGGCTCTGCTTTGAATTTAATCTTAAGCCTCATAAGGTAGATAGAGCCACAAAGGTGTTGTAGGGAATAGAAGGTGTTAAAGAAAGACTCTCGAGTAGTGAGGAAAGCAGTGAGGTAATATTTACCACAAGTATGCTGAAGCAGTTTACTTACTGAATTCCTGGCACATTGAGGCGTTATGATGGGCTGCCGGAATCAGAGGAAAGTTGGTTAGGTTACCTACCATAAGAGCTAAAGAATTCCTAGGTGCTTTCAAGGTCTTGAGAACTCCATGCTTCTCTCCAACTCTCTTCTTTCAGTCACCTTGTAACTGGGACTTGGCTGGGTTGTTACCACAGCTCAATGGCTACCTGCTTATCAGTTCTTAAGCTATATCATGTCCCATGTTACAGCCATCACTTGCATGTGGTCATTTGGCATTTATAATGAAGCCAGTTTACCTTTAGATGTGATTCCAGGTTAAAGTGCACCCCTGATTTCTGGCTTTGTATGAAAAAATAAACAACATAAAACCTCATTAGTAATTTTTATATTTCATATTTAATACTTATCCAGTTAGTATTTTTAGATATATTGGACTAAAGAAAATTAAAATATATTCTTTTTCCTTTTTTAATGTTGTAAATAAAAATTTAAATATATACATGGCTCACATTATACTTCTGTTGGTCACCCTTTGTCTAGAGTACCATGGTATCTCTTCATAGAACTTTCCCATAGAAAGTGAATTATCAGAGTTCTCAGTCATAATCAGGAATAAAAACAAAACCTTATACTGGCTCAAAAGTGCTTGCTTTTTCGAAGTCTGTTGTCCTTTATTGTATGAGCGAGTTTAAGATTGAATACTTCTGGTTCATGTAGTAGGGCTCTACAGGTGTTGGAGCAGTATCAAGGTTTTACATGGTCTTTATTCAGCTTTCTCTTTCTCTTGAACATATATACATATACATTTATACATTTACTTACAAAATTTATTCTTTCTTCATTGCAGACAACATTGCAAATGCCACTGATTTTCTCTGACTGCATTGAAAACTTAACCTGTTGTAAATTAATATGAACAGTGTACAATTACTAGTGAGTACCTTCTAAAATCTGCTCTAAAGACAGAGTTAAGCGGTAAATAACATAAAACAGTTATTATTATAATTAATATTTCAACAATTCCTATAATATTGGAAAAACAAAATAAGATAAAAATAGGTTTCACACCTGAATCACATGTCTTATATTTATACTATAAACCTGATTCTTTTTGGAACCTCTACAATGTGGTTTGGATTTGTGTATCTTCTTGGAGAAACTATGTTTTTCAAATATGTCTTTCCATATTATATAACACATTGTTCTCAGATATTTTGCATCAAACAAAAATGGATGTTAGGTAGATCCCCACATTATTCAACTTTCCCTTGTTGTATAAGATATTTCTTTTCAGTTACCTGCTGACAATTATGTAAAAAGCATACCTTTATCTAAGGAATGCCTGTTTCTGAAATATATTACCTTAGTTCAATACAAATACGATAAACGCATACCGAAACAAAGGGAAAATCACAGAGTACAACCTTCGGTCAATATTTATCTTGCTATAATAATAAAAGAAAGAGAGAAGGTTTTGCATTAATTAAATGGTTTATAATTACTGGCTTTTGGTGAAGGAGGGGAGTCAACAAAGTCAATTGATTCTTCCTGGTTCTGAGTTGTCAGGGAATTATTGAAAGGAAACTGTGGTCCTATTTCTGTAGCAGAACTAATGTGAAGGGAGAACGGCAAATTAAATAAGGTCAAGATGATTTAGCCAGCAGCGCCAGTCTCCAGAATGATTGCACGTACAATGCACCTAACTGGAGGGCTTTGTGCTATTAAACAGAGTTCTGCTTTTCAGCTTGGAATGGATACTGCCCTGTGCCTGAGTAGTCATGTTAATGAGCTACTTTGGGGTGCTCATTTGTCTTCTGGTATCTCCTTTCTACAGATGAGGGTAATTAACACTACACTTTAATCTTGAGCAATAGTGGGGCCAGTGTGTTGGTAAAGTAAAATACAAGTATAGGCTATGAGTTATTAGACTAGTAAATCAAAATTTGAATTAAAATATTATTTTTCCTGAAGGCCACCATTTGAAAATAGTAGAAGGTTATTTTGAACCTCGTTCAGCCTTTCATGACTTCTTAGCTGTGATGGTGCAATCATGTGCTTTCCGGGTTTTTGGGGGTTACCTTAGATATGGTAGGTCTGTTCTCTTACTTGGTAGAGGGTGAGATAGGACGATGTAGTGGACTTACGGATTCATGTTGCTTACTGATAACGTCCTTTAATGTTAAAACATCCCAAAATGTCAGAACTTTATGTTTGCTCCTTTTTTTGCTTTAAGGTTTGCTTTGATACACCCCAGAATTATAAACAGGGAAGTACACTGGGCCTGTTTTGAGAAAAGCAAAGTATGATAATATATGTCCTTACCCTTCTGCTATGCTCCAGCCCATCCTTCAGTAGTGGGAAGTTTTAGTTATTCATTTATTCATTCATTCGTTCACCAAGCACTTACATAGCACTGTTGCGTGGGTAGGAACACTGTGAAAAGTAGATTTGAGGATAGGCCTAAAGGACAATATTTTAGATATTTGATTCCAAATGGATTCGTTTAGTGTCACATCCCTAATGCAGTCCCAAGAACTACATTAGCAGGGAACTAGCGAATCTGGATATCAGATTACAAGGACCCAGAGGTCTAAAGATAAATCATCCCTCCTGTGCAGTAGTGGCACATGTGTTATGAAAGTAACCAACCACCTGCTTTCTGTTTTGTTTTGTTTTTACTGAATTTAAGCCGTTCCATGAAGTGGAATCCCATACCCGATACTGTTAATGAGTCTAAGAATCTGACACTGTAGGTCATGGGCTGTAGTTGAAAAACTACTACTGTTATTCTACAGAAATGACCACAGCAATAAAACGACACCTAATACACATTGCTATACCCATAGATCATCACCTCTTAACAGAGAAACCTCTTGCAGTAGATGGTAATTAACATAATCTACAACTGAACAGAATGCAGACAATCGGAGACTTTGGAGCACAAAACCCTAAATGGGATGCCTGTCTTCTACCATATCCCTTAAGACTCAGTCATATATTAAGAGAAAGAAGTGGGAAGATTATAAGAGCCAGAGGAGGTGGAAACAGTGGTTTCCACACACAACAGGGCTGATGCACATATCGACTCATAGAGACTGTTATAGCATGCACAAGTCGTCAGAAGTTTGAACCAGGGAAATCCCTGCACAGAGAAGGGAAAGTTGGTGCAAAGTCCCATCCGTAGCTAGTAAGCGATTTGCAATCAATAGCTACTGGGATAATGAAAATCAGTTTTCTTCAAGAGAATGACACTGAGCAACCACACTCCAGGCAGGCCTCATGCTCAGGAGTCATGGGCCAGCATGACCAGGACTTTGCGGTCAGTGTGTGTGTGTGTGTGTGTGTGTGTGTGTGTGTGTGTGTGTGTCTGTGGTCAGTGTGTGTGTGTGTGTGTGTGTGTCTGTGTGTGTGTGTGTGTGTCTGTGTGTGTGTGTGTGTGTGTGTGAGTCATGGGCCAGCATGACCAGGACTCTGCGGTCAGTGTGTGTGTGTGTCTGTGTGTGTGTGTGTGTGTGTGTGTGAGTCATGGGCCAGCATGACCAGGACTCTGCGGTCAGTGTGTGTGTGTGTGTGTGTGTGTGTGTGTGTCTGTATGTGTGTGTGTCTCTGTGGTCAGTGTGTGTGTGTGTGTCTGTGTGTGTGTGTCTGTGTGTGTGTGTGTGTCTCTGTGGTCAGTGTGTGTGTGTGTGTGTCTGTGTGTCTCTGTGTGTCTGTGTGTGTGTGTCTGTGTCTGTGTGTGTGTGTGTGTCTGTCTGTGTGTGTGTCTATGTGTGTGTGTGTCTATGTGTGTGTGTGTGTGTTTGTGTCTGTGTGTGTGTGTCTGTGTGTGTGTTTGGGAGTAATGGGCCAGCATGACCAGGACTCTGTGGTCAGTGTGTGTGTGTGTGTGTGTGTCTGTGTGTGTGTGTCTGTGTGTGTGTGTCTGTGTGTGTGTCTGTGTGTGTGTCTGTGTGTGTGTGTCTGTGTGTGTGTGTCTGTGTGTGTGTCTGTGTGTGTGTGTCTGTGTGTGTCTGTGTGTCTGTGTGTGTGTGTGTCACACACTAATATTTGTTTTGTTCTTTTTAAGAGAAAGAAAGACCAGTAAGTTGATGGGTGGGAGGAGATTTGGGAAGAATTGAGGGAGGAAAAATTACATGGTCAAATATGCTGCATGGAAAAAATTAAAACAATGAACAGACATTATTCAGCACCATTGATAATTATGTTTTTTTCTGGCCCTTCAAAATAATATGGATTTCGGGTTGGGGATTTAGCTCAGTGGTAGAGCGCTTGCCTAGCAAGCGGAAGGCCCTGGGTTCGGTCCCCAGCTCCGAAAAAAAAGAAAAAAGAAAAAAAATACTATGGATTTCTTCACAAACATTGTTTGCTACCTTACAGCACTAGATTAACTTCATAAAAATGTTTTTAACTATTAATAATTTTACTTTTTAAATTACCCATGTGTGGGTATGTGAACATGAGTGCAGGTGCCCATGGAATCCAGAGATGTCAGGCGTACTGGCTCTGGAGTTAGAGTAGTGAGCTGCCTGGAATGGGCGCTGGCACTGAGCTCACATCCTTAATCCTGTAGCCATCTCTTTGGCTCCACAAAGAATTGTTTTCATCTCCACAGCCTCCTTAACTTTCAGAGAGAAAAAGAATAAAAATTTGTATTCTGAAGTGTATCTCTTCCCATGTTTGTTACTTCAAACCATTTATACAGAGTATACAACTTTTGAAATTATAATTTACTTCTTGTGTGTCTTATCTATTCCTGTATGGTGGTTCTCATTCTTGGCTGCATTAATCTTCACCATTTACATTTCAATCATGCTGTTTATCCATTGTTAACCCATTCATCTGGATAATTCAGGTCAAGTTCAGCCTACGGCAGCCCGTAGGGAGCATTATACCAAAGTCATTAAGGGCAGAAGAAGGGAAATGACATTCTGATTTTGATCTTTATTCAGATCCCTCTTCCTCGTTGATACAGAAAATGTTCTAGGACTTAGTTATTGAAAGTGGCGGTCTGGCTTCTTACCTTCTTCCATTTCTATTTTGCAAAGATGAGATGCCCCTCCTCGAGCTGGTCTCTGGATTCCAGCTCCTTACAGATGCACATTAAACTGTTTGCTGCTTTTCACACTGCATTGCCCTTTCAGACTTTTCTTGCTACTTTTCAGCTTTGAAGTAGCTTCTGCTTCTTACCATCCACATTCAGTCCAGGAACCAGTCCTGATGTCTGTGTTCAGACCAAGAAGTGAACCTACAACTTTTCAGATGGTGGGCCATAGCTACTACTGACCAAACCACTTGAGTCTTCTGGGCTCTCTTAGTAGCTGGCTAATTGCTGCACTGCAACCATTCTCAAGCTGCCTCAAAGTAGCCCTTTAAATCTTAGGTCAAATCATAGAACTGTGCAGTTGAAAGCATGGATGGCTCCCTATTTAACAGAGCCAGTGGCCCCCTTTCCATGCCATGGCTTTAACCTTTCTGCTTTTATACCTTCCTTTGTGTGGATCTGTTCAGTATTGCAAAGCACACACTGGCCTCAGGACCCTTGAACCTGCTGAACTGTCTTCTGGAGACCCCTTCCAGATTTTCATGAAAGGCATTCCTGTCCTTCACGAAGGTCATGTTGGATGTCACCTTGTCAGCAACACCATTCTGGAGGCCATTACTTACAGTAGCAGCCACCAACCACCTCTTTAGCTTGCTGGGAACACAATGAATATTTGTCAGATGAATTAAAGAGCTGTTTTTCATGGAAAGACGTTTAATTTCCTGTTCCATCTACAGGAGTAGATAAGAACTTTATAAAATAATCTTGGTGGCAGAAAACAAGTCACTGATACCACAAAGTGGTGGTGAATCAAACTTGGAAATTTGAAAATTGGAAATGCCCACGGAATAGCTACGTTGTAATCAAATCATTAGCTTTTGTTTATGTGCTGTGGCTGGCTGTAATAATTTCGAGTCATCTCAGTTTTATAAAATATCAGATAATCTTTTGTATTAAGTTTAAATTATTAGTGTACTTAGAAAACTGCCTTATATTATAAGATGTGTCTTGGGTGTACTATATATAGTTATATAACTCTTGTTTTATTGCACTAATGAGTTTGATTATACTAGATTTCATACTATTTATTTCGAAGTTTGTGATTATTATCTGTAGGCATGTATTTGTGTGTGTGTGTGTGTGTGTGTGTGTGTGTGTGTGGGTGTGTGCGGAAAGTTTTAGAAGGAATTTTTCTCCTAGTACCGTGTCATCTATATATTTTATCTGTATGGATTTATTCAAATCTTTCTTTAATCTCCAAAATAGTGAGAATATGTCAGTGATTTAAAAACATAACGTTGTGAAATGAATTGATGAGATTGCAATGACTCTTACTTTTTACACCATAGTGAGTTACCACGTATTTGGCTTTTTGTGTGTGTGTGTAAGTCTGCATGGTTTATGTGCTTACGTGTGTGTGCATGCACACGCGCATGTGTGCGGCCATGTGTGAACTCAAATGATCATTAGACTGAGTGATGTCTTTTATCCCCTTCACCTGATGTTTCTGAGACAGCATCTCTCACTTTACCTAAATTACCTGCAATTTTTTGAAGCAATTTTTGGTGCCCACCTGGCATGCTACACGCTATCAGGGAAGCTGAGGTTCTCTTTCAGTGTTTTATTACCTAAGAGTGGGCTTGGAAGCTCGAGAGTATCAGAGTTTAAAAAGGATAGTCACAGGATAGGCCAATGGTAAATCTTGGCAGCTACCCAGACGTGATCAGTTCTGTAGCAGCTGCACAGAGGTGATTTTTCTGTGAAGGAAAAAGTTACATTTTCATTACAGGGATAATTATTCCTTCTATCTCTTTAACATGGTTGTAAGTGAATCTACCTTTCTGCTGGATGGTCTCTGGCCAGCCCACCTGTTAGGGCTCTACCCAGATGCAGGCTTGTTATTTTGGCTAGGAGAAAATAGCTTTGTCTTAGTGGGCCCTCAGGCCTATACCGCATGTGGAACTTACTGGGTGTGTCTAGCTAGCAAGCCTCCATGACCCACTTTTTTCTATCTACTAGGAATGCGGAATGGTGTTTATATGCCACCATGCCTGACTTTCATACGGATGCTTAAGATGTGAATTCAGGCTCTCATGTTTGGGCAGCAAGCACTTTACCCATAGAGACATCTCTCATCCTTCATATATAATATGAATAAAATAAGAGGGAAGTGTATATCACACACAATACCCAGTGAGTGACGATAAAGAACACATTGGTGATGGAGATTCAGAGTCTCGCAGCTACTTTGCAAGACTCTTGGGTAGTTTCTCATGGTTAAACACAAAGACATGTAATTTAGGAGACCCATTTATGGGTATTTAGGAAATACTTGTTTAACCCTAGGCTTCCACTCATATTTATATCAGTTCTTTTTATGAGCATCAGAAGCACCCTTTGTATGAAGGAATGGGAAAGAAACCGTGCTATTTCCAATCCAATGAATAAGGCATTTTGCAGAAGAAAAGAGCCATTTATTGGTAAATACATTATCTTAGGTAAGTTATGCAATGTGTAATGCCAGGTAAAGAACCCTGAATTGATCTCAAAGGATTTACATCTAGGAAGAGAAAACAGACAAAAGGTTGTTTGGGAATTAGATGGTGGGAGTGATACAAAGGAGCAGCGTGGAGTTGTTTGAACTGCAGGGGAATTGTTTTGTGACATGATTGGTGTTCTATGAGTCCATGTACGTCACTAAAACTGCAGAACTATACTAGAAAGAATGAATTTTATTGTGTGTGCACAATAATAATTGTTCTATTTAATTACTGATCTTTATCATTAAAACTATCTATGCTTCAGAATCGAGATGTCTTTGGTATGCCCTGAAGATCCCTGGAGGGTGAGAACATTTAAGTACTTCTCCATTTCATTTTACTTTGGTTACTGTGGTTTCCTATAATGACCTTGTCTTGCTTCATGAACTTCCTGTAACATCTCAGGTTGCTTGCCTGAGGCCAGTGGCAGCAGCTCTTGCTGCTAAGAGCATGGGACTCTTCTTAGGCTCTCCTAGAAGCTGGCTCATATCATAGGAATTGCCATTCTAGAGGACCAGCCTATATCAACAGAAGCGATGCTGACAAAAGCTGAGACCTTTTATTTGTTCGATCCATTCATAAACCAGCTGTTTAAATTCCTACTAACACCAATCATAGTGGATGGGAAACTGAATGAGAGCCAGCTGCTGTCTACCTATGCATTTCGGACACTGTTATCAGTGTGGTACCTGTTTTGGTGGTCTGGTATTAGTACCTGTATTCTTGGCTTTGAGGACTTTACAGTAGTCAAGTACATCAGTAAAAACAAGCTATCACTGGGACCATGTGGGCCTGCTCTTGGTAAACTTTCTCATGAACAGATGGTTGACCAGTTGTGTGTGGCACAAAAGCAAAACAAAGCAAACTAAATCATACAAATACCACTCCATATTGAAATAACAGGAGAGCTTCAGGCTCTCCAGAGCTCTGGTAAGCTGTCCCTTTGGTTAGTTGGTTGTGTTTTGTCTCCGTTTTCAGGATGGAAGATAACATTTTATGCTTGTGAAGATTACATGGGTAGAACTTGAGGTCATGATTTTGTGTTTTCCTGTGTTTCGAGATCACTGTGGCTCTTATGTCATTTGTGCCTCACGTGCTTCCTCTCTACACCTCTCTGAAGAATTTGCAAACTTAGATTGATCATGAAATCCACCTTCCTAGCAGCATGTTAGAGGGGAATTATAACACCTTGAAATGAAACAGTTTCTTTTCTCTGGCATTTTTCTGGAGCAGTAGGCTCTCTGAGTTAGTTTCTCTTGTTCCTGTTCTTTGTTTAGTTTGCACAGATCTTTTTCTCTATTCTCCTAGTGATTTGACAGCAGAAGTGAAGGAGTGGGGGAGGGAGGTAACTGAACACCCACTTGAGGCTGCAGGCTTGCGATAGGCCTGCCTTGTGTAGGATCCCATTTCATTTACAACAGTGAGTTTGGTAGGTAACTTGGCTGCTTTGCCAACAAGGAAACTAGGTCCAGGAGAGGTTAATTGACTTGTATTCTCAAAGATAGCTCATTCTCTTTCCCGAAGCCGTTCTTTTTCTACTCCCCCCAGGCTCTGTTTTGGAATGGTGTTTTCTCTCTTCATTCTTGCTTACAAGGGCTGAGGGGGGATGGTGAGTAGTCCCGCTCTTTTCTGAGATTGAGCCCTGCAGCTTCTGCTCAGGCCCTGTTGCTTCCTGTTTTGCTTCTCAGCTCCCAGGAGGTTTGGCCTAATTCTATATATTTTTCAGAGCTTCTATAATATACTCCATCACTTGTTTCTTCTTCCCTCGTGACGGTGTCAGTTCCAAGGCTGAGCACACAAGGCTCTCTTGTGTTAGGGACTCCTGCCTCCAGTCACGAAGTGCGAGAGCAAGGCAGAGGCCTGACAAAATGAATCACAGAGGCCCCGAGGGTTAAATATCATTTTTATAAAAACACAAAGTTAATAACAACAGCTACTACTTAATCACACTTTTTCTGTGCAATTTCATGGTAGCTACAGGAAGCTGAAATTATGCCCATTGTTCACAAATGGAAAAACTGAAGTTCATACATTTCAGCAATAGACTACTGGAACTAGGGTTTCAATCCCAGGTTCCAAATCATATGCTATGAACACATTATACATATCTATTTTCTGAATTCCCAATTTCATAAATGAATAAACCTAATGGTCACATAGTCATAGATAAAGGCCTGCCACTTACCTAATATAAATATTTCTTTCTTTTTATTTATTTATTTATTTTTGAGTGTAGCTAACACAGTGTAGTTCCGGAACCTCTACTTGTGTGTTGTTTCTAGAGAGACTAGAAATTAGTTTCCAAACAAAACAAAACAAAAACAGCATTGAAACTACAATCCAGTACAGTTTAAAGTTGATACCACCAGTGTTATTGTCTGTGGGCAGCATTGGATTTTCTGGTGACTATCCAGTATTTATGACTTTCATTTATGAAGCATTTCTGCAAGAGACTTCCAGAAAAAAAGATGTGTCACAGTGCAGATCATGAACCACTGAAGGGATCTGAGGAGTGGGTGCCCTGCTCTTCAGTCCTGGAAGCCAAGTCACATGTGACCACTTGACCACTCCAAAGGAGGTTAAGTTGAATTGAGAGATGGCCGTGTAAAGTCCACAGCAGACCCAAAGCCTTGGAACCCAACATAAACAACAACAAGCTTTCTTCATCGTCACGTCAGTTACATATCCCTTAATTATATGACAATATTTGAACGTTAGCGGGTTGAATAAAATATTTTCTAGAAATTAAACACCTTATTTAACCTTTGTTGTTTTGCATTGCTGGAGACTGAATCTTGGGCTTGGTAATGGCAAGTTGTTAAACCTAAGAATTGTGAAAGAAAGACCAGTTGGGCCATTTTTGAGCCAAAATTGAAAGCAAGCTTTAATTAAATACTGGCCAGGATGATGGACTCTGGCCAGGTCAATTCCTAGGTTCCCAGAAAATGGCGATACATTTTGCAGAGGCTTAAAAAAAAAAAGGCAAACCTACAGGGTCACCATATTTCCAATCAGGTCAATCAGTAGTAGCTTCTATCCTGACATGTTTCCTGCCCATGTCCCCTCCGCCTTCATGTGATCAAGCGCATCCAGTGCAGTTGGGTTGAAAACCTGTGGCTTTGCTGTCTCTCATAAACGATAGTCTCCCGCATCTCTGGAAGCATCTATCCTCGGACAGGTGGCGCTTACAGGGTAGGGGAACTTTGGCCTTTATAACGCCAGTGCTTCATCATGGAGCGTTTGCCTCATCCTTTATCTGGTCTTCCTAGTCTTTTCTAGCTTTCTCCATTGGTAGAAGCCACACAGAACAGCATCACGATTGTGGATTGACATAACTGACTGACCTTATCAGATTTCATAACGTCGTGTGCATTCAGTATAGCTTATTACCTGTGCAGATCCATGAACCACTACCAGAGACAAAATGCCGAGGACTTCCTGTGCCGTTATTTCCTAGGGCCAATGGCCATGTCCCCTTCTCTCCTCTCTCTCAAGAAGAATCACTGATTTGTGCTCCATCAGGATAATCCCTTCAAGTACGTCATGCATATGGAATTATGTAAGGGATGTCCTTTTGTGGTTAGCTTCTCTCGCAACACTCCCTTAGCTCCATCCTACTTGTTGTCAGTCAACAGTTCCTTGTTTTAACCCTGAGCAATATCCTGTCTCCTTTGTGTATTTGTACTGGCGATGTCTGGAAAGCACACTATTGTGCATGTGTCACGCGTTGGATGCATTTGTGGTCTTCCCTGTGTCTGTTGGACAGCATTGGTTTCAGAGTATGAAGGAGATTGGAAATCACTAAAATGCATATTTCTGTTGCATGCCCAGCGATGTTCCAGCATTTCTATGCTAAGTGGTGTTCAGCAGAATGGTTTGAGACTAATTAAATGGCTCATATATATCTTAGATTGTTCCCCCCTTGGGAACTTAAACTTTTTTTTTCAACTTAAGCTTCAAAAAGAGATCAGCTCAGTGAGCTTACGGTGGAGGCGAGAAGCAGGACACGGGGATGCTTCAGAGCAGATTAGAATGCAGTAACGGATAACAGATAATACCATTTTCAATTAAAATTGCCTGGGGAAATTAGGTAGGCAGAGAATAATTACCTGTGTTGGCAAACATCCAGGCTTTCTGACAATGAGAGCTGCTGGAATCTTCTATGGGGCTCACTGAGGATCACAGGAAGCTAGGAACTTATATTTATATAAATTATATATGACTTATATGAGTTATATAACATTCAGAATATATGAATATTGCTATGTTCATATACGAACATTTATATGTCATCTCAGACATATATGAATTCTGTAGCTGCTCCGTGTGGTATTTTAAGTCAGATATATCTTGAGACCCTGTAAAAACAAAAGCCACAAAAAAAGCAACACACGTTACATCAGACAAAAGAGAAGTTTCTCTGACAAAATAAATTAGTGTTTCTGTGATTTCTGCTAATAGCTAATAAGACAGGACCTGAAACTGAACAGTAGGAAATGAAGATGGGATGCCCAATAGAGGTATAGTTCTAGCTCCCACTACCATGTTCACAGGGCCTCTGAATGCTAACGGTCATCGTTACTGCCACTGCGAGATGCTACCTGGCACACAGACTTGCCTGACGTAGTGGGGAAATGAGTCACCCATAGCACAAACACCTTGAATGTTCTGGTTCACTGCTGTGCTCCCTTAACAGCTCCCAGCAACTCCGTATGACCAACTCCAAGCATCTGAGCTTGATGGGGCTCCTTGGGGTCTGTGGCATCTGGGCTCCTGCAGCTCTGCTGTCCTCACTGGGGCTGGGTGCGTTTAATGGGAAAGGATTTGAGATTACTGAACTGGGAGTCTTCTTTCTCTTCACTATGAGGAGGTCCATGATCTCTGTAATGGTAAAAGAATTAGTGGCTTTTTAAAAACCTTTCCTCTAAGACTAGGCTTTGCTGTATTCCCATTGTTCACCTTCTGTCAGTTCATCCTAAGTCTCCTGAGTTCATGGAAGAGGCGTTGAATGGAGCAAAATTGGGAGAGGTAAATCAATGGTGAAAAGGGGTCGCTATACTTCCAGAGGACCTAGGTTCAGTTCTCAGGCCCTTCATGCCAACTCAGAAGTGTCTGCAACTCCAGTGTCAAGATATCTGGTCTCTTCTAACCTCTGAGGGTCCCTGAATTCATGTGCGCTGTGTATGTATGTATGTATGTATGTATGTATGTATGTATGTATGTATATGTGTATATATACATATATACTCTCACACATACATATAAAATAAATATATATTTAAAACTTTTAACATGCTAAGTACTAATGGATATGTAAAACATTTAAATATTTTTATAATTTTACTTTATTATTATAGTGGCATATATGTTGTCTCTGTGAAACTTCCAGTAACCAACTAGTTGAATGACAAAATAGTTAAATTGGTTTATAATCTCATTTAATAAAAACATTAAGCCCATTTTGTTATTTGAACTCTATGTTAACAAAACAAATGTAGCCCTCTGCACACATCACTTGTTCTCCTTTCTTTGTTTATTCATGTTCTTTCTCTTTCAGTCTCCGTGTGTGTCCACATGATTCTCTTAAAGAATGTCAATTTTCTTGGCATCTAGTTAGTCTTGTATCCATTTAGATCTTGGTGCAGCCTGTGCACTCTTTGTGTTGGGATCACTGGGGAAAGGAATGGGGAGATTTGACCTCTGGCTTCAATTCTGAGTAGGGTATCTGTGATCACCAGGGAAGGATCCAGGCCTTTGTGGGTGGTGCTATCCCTGGGCTAGTGGTCCTGGTTTTATAAGAAAGCAGACTGAGCAGCCACATGGAGCAAGGCAGTAAGCAGCACCTTTCCATGACCTCTGCATCAGCTCCTGTTTCCAGGTTCCTGCCCTGCGTGAGTTCTTGCCCTCACTGCTTTTTATCTATATCTATATCTATATCTATATCTATATCTATATCTATATCTATATCTATATCTATATCTATATCTATATCTATATCTATATCTATATCTATATCTATATCTATACCTATACCTATACCTATACCTCTATCTATCTATCTATCTATCTATCTATCTATCTATCTATCTATCTATTCATTCATTTGTTATTTTGATGATGAACTGTTATGTGGAACTGTGGCAAAATACCTTCCTTCTCTCAAGTTGCTTTTGACCATGGTATTTTGTAATAGCAATAGTGGCCCTAACTAAGACTTCCAGTTAGCTTTTCTTGTGACATCACTTTCCATCATAGTTTGGGGTGCACAGATGGCAAATGTGTGGCAGGCACTAGATGCAATGATATAATTCTCACCCCCTTCCCTCCCATCCTCCCTTTCCCACTCCCACTCCCACTCCCCCCCCCCCCAACACACACAGAGGTATGTGTGTAGATTATTGGTCAAAGCATCTAGAAAGGAAGGAAGCTGGATTTCAACTTTCTAAGACACCAAACACATAGCCTTGTAATGGTGTTCCAACTTCTGACTGACAACAGGAGCTCATCAATGTCTTTTAAGTCAAGCAACCAGAGCTTCCAGGGACTAAGCCACTACTTAAGGACTATACATGGACTGACCCTGGACTCTGACCTCATAGGTAGCAATGAATATTCTAGTAAGAGCACCAGTGGAAGGGGAAGCCCTTGGTCCTGGTAAGACTGAACCCCCAGTGAATGTGATTGTTGGGGGGAGGGCAGCAATGGGGGGACGATGGGGAGGGGAACACCCGTAAAGAAGGGGAGGGGGAGGGATTAGGGGGATGTTTGCCCGGAAACCAGGAAAGGGAATAACACTCGAAATGTAAATAAGAAACACTCAAGTTAATAAAAAAAAAAAAAAGAAAAAAGAAAAGCCACAGAATATGAATACATGAAGGAAGCCTGGCAAAACACTCTGAGTTGCTAATTGCAAAGCTATTACCATTATTTCAAGTTTCAAAGGAAAAGCATCCCTAAAACACCTCCCGCAGCTCCTGTGGAGAATCCCCAGGTTTGTACTTCAGTGTGGTTATCCATGGCCAGTGGCAGATGAAGAGGCCATTACACTTCTTTGCAGCATTTAGGATGTTTTCTCAGACCGGCAGTTTTAGCCTTACAGAGGGACAGATGGAAAGCCAGAGAGCTCTCTGGGTAGGCATTCGCTGTACGGTGCCAGCCGGATGGGCGGAGTGGGAGAGTCCTTCCCTTCCTCTCACGCTCATAAACCTTGCTGAGAGGCATACGTTTAGAGATGCCTAACTCCAGGCTTGCGTGATGAAGGGGGCCTGGATCCAGGCTGGAGGTAACCAGTAGGAGGGTGTTGTAGTTTTGTGGCTGTGAACTTCGCGTCTGGCATATAGTGTGAGGTAGCGAGCCAGCTTCCTTGCTTTGCCTGTGAGCCTGCTCGTTGTGCCATTTGTTGAGTGGCTGTCTCTTCTCATTGAGTAGCTGCTGTACAGCAGGTTTGGTTTTCTTAGGATCACTACAATATTGGGATTTGGGCATTTTGTTTAACTACTAAGTTCCTTTTTACCTTAAAGGAAGACATTTCTGTTTTGAAAAGTTGAAGCCCAAAGTAAAGGTAGACAGACAGATATTCCTGACATCCGGTCCCTGGGTTTCTGTCACATTAAGGGCACTTCCTTTCCTAGACCATATTTAGCTCTGCGGTGCCGAGACTTATAAGATCTGAATGCAAAAGCTGACAGGTGGAATCTCACCCATGAAAGACAACACTGTTCTGATATGCTGGTACAGAATGGTTTGTGATGAGCTGCTCATCTAAGGTGTGCAGACACGGGCTGCAGTACCATGTTTTGGCATAGGGGAACCAGAGGGGAAAAAAGATGGGAAAAATACATGTGTAGTCTGAAAGTCTTTGGTTACAAAATGATAGATCTGGCAGGATGAATATTCCATGAGCTTCATAGGACATAGGCTTATTTTATAGCTTCAACAAGCAAAATAGAGTTAAGAAATTTAATGGCTCAGCTCTGGGTGGACCACATATTTCTTCCATTTAACAGTGTTTTTCTGAACCCCTATTAAGTGCTAAGGTCTGTGCTAAGTATAAGGGTTGCTGATGTGGGTTTCAGTACACATGCCTCATCTTCCTGTCAGCTGCAATCTCACATTCATGTACAGCTACAAACATAAATATAATATAAAATGCAATAAGTTCCATGAGGGACATAGCACTATCATAACTAGCCCTGGTCAGTCCTGTGTTAGCATCCTCAGTGTTCTATAGAGCCTGACATCTGCAGGATACCTGAATATTTCCTCTTCTTACTTTCATAAAATACGAACAGTCATAGCACATCACTTCAGAGTTTATGTGTGGCTTCTTGATCTTTGTTTTAGTTAGGGCTCCCATTGCTATGAGGAAACACCACGGTCATAAGCAACTTAGAGGAGGAAAGGGTGTATTTTGTTACACTTCTATACCACAGTTCATCAGAGAGATATGTGCGAACTCAAGGCAGGAAGCCAGAAGCAAGAACTCTTATTGAGCAAATGGAAGAGTTCCGCTCACTTGGCTGAGCATGTCCTGCTCAGCCTGCTTCGTCAGAGTACACAGTACCACCTACCTACCCACGGCGGCACCACTCACAGTGAGCTGGGTTCTTCCACCTCAGTCATCAGTCAAGGAAAACACACCACAGGCTTTCCCATGGGCTGATCTGGTGGAGGTACTCTCTCAGTTGAGCTTTTCTCTTTCCCCAAATCATTTCTTTGGATGACTGGATTCAAGTTGACTGATTTAAGTGGACATAAAACTAGCCAGCCCAGTCACGATTCGATTCGTACTTAGTCTGGCTTCCAGTGAATATTTACTAAATCAATGAAGTCTGTGTGTCAAGTGCTCTACATTCTAAAATTCTGTACATTATATTCAAATGGAATATTTCTGTGTATAGTTTCGGGTGAATTTCATACTTTGTCCTAATTTCATCTTCCAAAGTGGTATGTCTTCTGGTAAAAAATAACATACAGTAGCTAAATATTAGATTTAAACTGAAGGGCCACCTTCTTCTGCTTTTTGTCCCTCTCTTTTTTTTTTACTTTCCCTTCCATTCCACTTTTTCGGGTTTAGAGTCCCGCCACAGTTTCAGATAACGTTCACCTCTCTTTGCCCACGGACCAGGGGAAGCTCATTTCAACACAGCAGGCTCACAGGTGTACAACGTTGCTCCACTTTCCTGAAATGAATCCTGCAGCCTGTGAATTTATAGTCATAGTTGTCTCTCTAGATTCACGTTTGCTGCTTTCTATTTCTTGAAACAGCCCTTGTGGTTGTCCCTTCCTGCCATGCTTTAAACACTTCATCCACTGAAGTGGATGGTCTGGATATCAAATTCAGATTGTCATAGATGCCATTTTTCCAGGTCTGGATCACCTGTCTTCCTATCTCTACCTGGTCTCCATGTGCCCACGGGCTTCCTCTTACTCCCATGTACTTCTGATACCTCCTGGTACTTTTTTTTCTGCTAAGAATTGGAAAGGGCTTAATATTAAACTTAGCCGGACCAGAACTTGAATACCAAACCCAGGTTTGATGCAAACAGCCTATTATTAAAGAAAAATACGGAAACACAAGAGAAAGACATTTCTTTGTTTATAGTTGCAATTCACTGTAAATCTATAAATATAATTCCATTGTGACTGTGTTCTGTTCCGCACTTTCCTCCCTGGAAATCTTTCTTCAAGTGACAGTTCATTTAAGGACATTTGAAAGAGTTCTTGAGGCTACAGATCATCCAAGGTCACGTCCCTATTAACCAGGGAAAGATTGTCCAATTATTTCCGAAGATCTTAGATAGCTTTGTTCAATTGCTACTTAGTTACCAAGTTAAGTGTTTGGTGGGAGCTAGTACTGTTGTAGAGCATGTGTAAACCAGGTAACATGTAGCACTAAATGTCTTTAGTTTGAAGACTTGTAATCTTTATTGTCTAATTCTTGTGTCCTTAGTAATTTAATACATCCTCCTGCCTCCTGATGTGCCTTAAGAGATACAGTCTAGATTCTAGAATCAATGGTGCCCACTGACTTTTGCTTGTCTGCTCCTGGTTTCTTTGCAGGGTCTGTGCACAGGATTCGATCAGTTAGACCTCCCTTGCTGCTGCACCTAACCATCTGGTGAGTACCCACTTTATAAACCTTGGGGGAAGAATGCGGTGTCTATTAAAGGTGGTGCGTGGCTATTTTCCTAGGTGTGGTGGAGAGACAAGCAGAATCCCTCGGGATTTTCTGGGTGTCATCTCACTAGTTCCACTGTTGACTCGGCGGGCCACTAGCCCTTCACTCACTGTGTTCTTGATGGTTGTGGCAATGCTGCCTGGCCTTAGAGAGAATTTGGTGTCACCGAGCAAAAGGCTTTGTAAAAGTTTAAGACAGGCACAGGTACAGCTCTGCCCATCAGTGAGAAACCTTTATTTTGAGGCGACTGCCTTCAGGAATGATGCCAGTCAATTCCTTCCATGCCTGCTTAACATTAATAAATCCTTCACGAAGTGATCAATCAGAACTATCTCTGTATGGCCGGTTTGTGTTACTTCCACAGTGCTTTAAGGTAGCACCAGATCCTAGCTAAAAAGGAGAGACTCACTACCTTCTCATCCCTTCATCAGATTACTGTTTTAGTATTGCTGCTACAAGATTACACTGTCTGTCCTTTCTACCTTTAAGAGGCAAGAAGCCGCTGGTCAGTGATTCCCAGGAACCAGCGCCTTCCCTGCTCCCCATGATAGCTGCACTCTGAGCACAGGGCTTCTCATATCAATCACTCTTCAAGACACTGCACCCCTTGCAAGGCTCATCGTTACCTCCTGGCACTGACCCTGGCTGATTGTCTTCCGGCCTCTCTATGAGGGGAAGAATTGCGTAACCCAACCCCTTTTCAAATGACCAGTGTTTAATGATATAAGATCAAGTGGATTTATTATTGTATGTTCCTAACTATTTATAGTCCAGTGTACTATATTTTACCACCTCTTGGAGGGTGACTCATAAGCTTGTCTTCGTAGGCAGTGTCCAGTTCAGGATGCTGAGTAATTTTAGAGACTTTGAGTCAGTGTAGATAGATACATCATTTGCTTCCTGCCCTGTTTTCATTATATCCTCTGGGTTGTCCACTATCCCATACTTGATTATCCCATAGTGGCATTATCCTCAGATGGGTCATTTTTTGTCTAAATTTATAATATATTTTATTGATGAAGACATCTCTATTGAATGAATGTAGATACTAGTGTCAAGGGTCACAGCAGCACCAGAACATAGGAGGGGTTTGTTACGTATTTTAAATTCAAGGAGAAATGCTTTGGTGGCACGTGGTACAAGTCCTGGCATTCGGTGAGACTTGGGTGGCCTTAAGCCTTAGTCAGAACTGCAGGCCTCCTGTGGGGCTCCTTCCTTCCCCTTCTCTGTATGCCTGGCTGGACTTGGCTACCTGTTTCTGGCTGATATCTTTGTGTTACTCTTGCTGTCACGTCCAAAGAGAGTTCTTTCACATCCTACCCACCTCCCCCAGGAACTCCTAAAAATAAAAGCATCTGGTCTCACTTAAGCACCAGTCAATAGTTAGATCCTATGAATTTTGATTCCTTAAAAAATATGGAGTGACATCCGGTTCTTTGTATAACACACAGGAGAGAGCATCTAGGACCTGGACTGTGAGCGAGCATTGCTGGTTTTGTTTTGGGATCTTGCTTTAGGTCCTCTGGCGGCAACAGCGAGTGCTTCAGACAGCACACGAGTCCAAATGATTTTTAGTCGCTTTCATGTCTACGATGACACATTCACAGTGCATTTTAGTTCCCGTGGTGGTGTGTTTTAAATTGTGCTGATTTACGCTGCATTGAACTTAACTTATTACTAGTCTTAGTCAATACATTTTCAAAATTAAAAGTCGATACAGTTTGCCTCGGAGAGATTGCCCAGTGGTTAAGAATGCTGACTACTGCTCTTTCTAAGGATCCTGAGTTCAATTCCCAGCACCCCCAATTCCACTCACAACTGTCTGTAACTTCAGTTCCGTGGGAGCGGAAGCCCTCTTCTGATCACTGTAGGGACCAGGCCTACAAGTGGTGCACAGATAAACATGCAGACAAAAATCCCGTATACATTAGAAAAACTACACAGTGAACACAATGATTATTTTAGGCAAGTTTTCCTCATTTTTATGTTGTTAAAAATTCATATCTAACCAAGCCAAAGATGGTTTTCAAATTAGGAAAAAGGAAACAAACTTTGGAAAACTATTTTCCTGTGGGATTTTAGTTCAGAAAAAACAATAAAATATGGCTCTTGAGAAAAACTAATATTTGGGTACATTGTTTCTTTTTCGTATTATTTTAAGTTGTTTTCATTAAATATTAATTGCAGATAGAATGTATGTGTTTCACCAATGTCTCTGTCTTCTCCCCATCTTCCTCCTTTTTCCTTCCTCCTTTCTCTTTCCTTACTGAATTTTCTATGCTATCCTGACTTCTTTCAGAACGGGAAACCCACACGTTACCTTGGCTATTGGCATCTTTGCCCTTTTTTCTCTATTATTTTTTAAATCTATATTGTAGTGTAAATTTTCCTCAGGAGCAAAATCTGGTAGTTTATTAGCTGGTAGGACTGTATTTATTCCAAACTCTTGAATATTAAAGCTGCTATGATTCACTGGGAAGCAAGAACAGTCATGAAATTCTATGGTTTTACAGTTTTCAGAGCATAGTATTCATGCCGGGCTTCATAAGCCGAGGCTGGGTGTGACGGCACATGAACATGGGATGCTGTGGTAGGAGGAGGAGGAAGAGGATGCCATGGCAAGAGTTCAAGACCAGGCTGGGATAGATAGCAAGACCCCCCACATCAAAAGCAAATCAGGACAAGAGCAGCATATGCAACTCGGAGATGTCTATAGAGGGATTTCTTAATCAGGTTGCTCAGCCGACACTGTCGAGAGGAGGTGGGGCGGATGCCTGTCCAGCCTGATAGGGAGGTGGAGTGGGAGCTTTGAGTTCCTCAGCCCAGTGCTCAGGAGACGCTGCTTCTCTGGAGGCTCTGAGCTGGGTGTCTCCCTTCCCCATCAGCCTTTGGCCGTAGGCCACACCCCTGCTGTCTGCAACTGCTGGAGAAGATGCTGCAGGGGTGGAAGAAGATGCCACTTAAAACGTTTTGGTCACACTCTCCGTCCCTTCCACTCTTCCACACTTTCAGAAACTATGTGAGTTTCATCTTCTTCCCTTGAGAATATAGTGTACTCTCCCTTCAGATCCCCAAGTCCTTAAATGATTGAAGTGTTGAAAGACACATAGATATTTTTCAGCTAGCAGCAATCAGAATTTGGAAAATTTAATATTTCAAATTCTTAAAATCACTGTTGCCGTGAGTCATGACTTCGGTGCTGTGAAAAGAGAGACAAAGATGCCATGTGGTTTTAGTGATCGGAAGCCATTCTTTCCAGAAACAAGTTTGAGTTGGATCTTACCGCCTCCATCACCCCCTTCCCCCTGGGGCACCTTCAGTTTTAAAATGACACTGACGTTTATTTTTGTCCACCTGAGCCCTGAGGTCAGTGCCGCCCAGGTGAGCTGTGCGTGCCAGTATAAAATGCTTAATGTTCTAGTTGTAGTAAGGAAAAGAAACTGAGCACAGCAGCCAGAGCTGAAGGTCGGAATGACTGACATGGGAAGTTAAATTGAGATGAGCGATACATTCAGCGTAACATAACGAAATCCTTATCATTGCACATTCAATCAGTGTACAGATGTCATACTTCTTAAAAAACCACTGTACATTGGATGTGTGTGTGTGTGTAGGGGTGGTGGCATGTTTTCACACACAGGTACATTTTTATGCAAGTGCACCTACACTGTTATGTATATGCATGTGTAGCCCAGAGGGCAACCTAGGTATCATGTTATCCATGTTTTCTGTGGGACAGCATCTCTCACTGAACCGAGAGTTTGCTGAGCAGGCCAGGCTGGCTGACCACTAAGATCCTCTGAGTCCCACCTGTCTTGGCCTCCGTATCGTTGAGGATTCTAAATGTACTCCACCAGGGCCACATTTTTATGTAGGTTCTAGGGATTGAACTCAGATTCTTAGCTTTTCAGAGCAAACACTTTATCAATTGAGCCATCTTCCTAAATACTTTTTTTTTAAATAACCAATCTCAGCTCAGAATAGCAACATTTTAAGAGTTCAGAAAGTAGGATTTGGGTTTATGCACACTATGCACAGTACAGCTCTACAGTGGCATAGAAACCTGTAGTAAAAAGCTTTACTACTTTTAATAAAACTGGTTGCCAGTGCTGGGGACTCTCCCAGAACCCCGTTTAGTACAAGAGTCAGGAAACACTGCTGTCCAGCTGAAGTGAGCTGAGCCAGAGTGGGTCAGTCATTGACTGAGCCTGCCAAGCAAGAGCTGGAGATACAAAAAACTGGATTTTGCAGGTGTAACGTTACCAATAACCTTCAGGAGTGGTGATATTCTAGGATTCATTTTTGGTAGAATATGAGTTGCATATAGAAATCCAAACAAAAATACTAACAGTGTTTTGGGACTGAAAACATGTTTGTGATCTAGGTAGGTAGAAGGTTCTAGAAGAATTTTCATACTTGTAGGTAGACATATTTAATAGCAATCTTCATTGCAATGATGCAGGATAGCTAAGGAGTGACCAAATTCCAGGGACTTTTTTAGTTCATAAAGCCCAGAATTTATTGGGTTCTGATCCTGTTACCGATTGCTTTATAACAAAATGTGAGGGCTTGGAATAACTGTAGTCACTACCTCTTTGATACCTCCCTTTTCATGGTCCACAGTTTGGGAAGGGCCTGGTTGTGCCCAGGATCTCATACAGTACACTTGGCTGCTGACATTGGTGGAAGAGGCTGGGGCAGCCATGGGCTGACTGAGAAATCTCCGTTGCAACACAGCCTATTTCTTTTCCTCTAGGGTTGTCTGTTCATGAGCAACTGCAGGATTCGGTTTGACTCAGCTCTGGGGTGATTGAGTTCTCCAGCAGACAGAGGTACTGTCACTTTATGACTTGGCCTTGGACCTGATGCCTCATGGCTCCCATCAGGGGCCCTTTGAAGCACTGCTGTGCACATCTTACCTCTTTGGTCATGCTCTGGGAATGCTCTCACGTTCTCCCAGGACTCATAATTCTGCACAGCAGCTCTCCCCTTCTCTGTTGCCCATTAACTTAGGCTAGGTGGTCCTTAACAAAATCTCAAGTTGCTTACGTCCTAAATGGCCAACCCTGTCCCTCCATCTTCCATTACCGTTCTTTCTACCTTTAGAGCTCTTCCCAAGCCATGGACACAGCCCATATCTTTTCCTTCTTGTCATGATTTGTTGAGGAATTGGAAACCATGGCAAAATGAAAGGTAGAGCAAATTTCTCACTCCTTACTTCTCTTACCGAAAGGACATATGCTTATCACCCATGCGTGTCTTCTTGAGAGGACTGAATTCTTCACTTTAGCCAGTGGCTGGGCTTCTGCCCCTGTCTTCCTACTGAGGCTCCTTCTTGTTCTTGTGATGGTTCTTCTCGTCCACCTATCCCAGACTCACTAGATGAAGGGGAAAAGGGCAGGAAGTAGACTGTGACCTTCACATGATTCTTTTTTGCTGACAGGGGCCATGGTCAGCATTGTGTCAGTTTCTGTTTCTCTGGTTTCACAGGACTTTCCGTCCTCTGAAGTGTCATCTTCACACCCACCATGGGGAGTGACACTAGGTACAGTGTGGGCATTCGCTTGCTCCCTCCGCTCGCCTTCGCAAAGTCACCATGTCCCCTAGAGATGATTAAAATGCCAACTATATTAACCTTTAAGTAAAGTGCCCTCTGCTCTGGAACTTGTTATTTCTAAAATGCAAGAAAGGCAAGATATTCATTAAAGCTGGTAGGATAAAATGTTAATCATAGACTCTTGTTGGCAGGTACATGTTATACCTGTGTACTGTAAGAATGTATGAACTGTTTACAGAAGAACTTGTATTTATTTTAAAATAAAACCTTGGGAAGAGAAACATTAACCAGGATATAGAAGGGTATATTTCAAAACAAAATGTCAGTTTTATACTGCAGCACGGGCTTAAGCTTGTTCTGTCTCTCATGTAAGCAAGTACACACTATGTGCACCTTGTGATTTATTCAAATTCCAGTCCTCTCAGGATTTGAAGAAACAAGGAGAGTCAGGAAAGCCCTTTAGAATTTTAGCTCCTGCACATACAGCTCATAGACCTCTTATGCAGCTTCTACCCAATGGTCATGAGATGCTGGTGTGGAAGTTACTAGGACCTGGCTGCTCAGTGGTTCTTGTAGGGATACCTTGCCAGGAAGAGCCCGTTATTCCAAAGAAACAATTCTTTGTCCTGTTACCCATTTTACACTTGCCCATTTTAAATTGGATATCCAGCATCTTTTCTACCCTGAAGTCTGTATTTACCAATAGGTGAAATATTACCTGTCTTTGGATCTCTAAAAAATATAAGGAAAAGTTAACAAAATGTAGTTCAGTAGTAGAGCATTTGCCTAGCAAGCACAAGCTCTTGGCTCCATCTTTAGCACCATAAAAATAAAATAAAACCTGGGAATGGATCTGTTGCTCAATGATAGAACACTTGTATAATGCTTAACTCTCTAGTGAGTGCATGTGTACACACACACACACACACACACACACACACACACACACACACCACGAATAAAATAAAAAAAAAACATGAAATTCAACAAAATTTACCCACTACTTTTCTTTTTGTGGAGAGCATGTCACGAACATGCTTAAGCAGGTAGAAACTGGTGCATTTACAAAGCCCTCACCTGCTTTCCTATAGTTAACAGAACAGCACATGCCCTGTCTTTGCTGTCCTCAGGTGGGAAGAGGCAGCCTGCCCAGGACTGCAGACTGAAATAAACTCTCCCCGGAGAGAAACCACCAGTGACCTTGGACGTCTACACCTGGAACATCAGCTGCTTTCTTCCTCTGAATATTTTGTGGCTTGTCTAGAGAGTCAGGTGTCATCAGAGCAGAGAGAAACAGTTGGAGGACAACTCCAGTGACTCCCTGTGACAATGCGACATGATCTTCTGGTCCTTCTAGAGAACTTGCGACTTTGCAGTAAGGATTCAGTTAGGCCAGAGCAGCCATGTGGCAAATAGGAAATCCATGCAGCGCTAATGCATTTCATAACAGTTCTCTGGATTTTGGAGAGATCCAGTACTTGTTTTTTTTTGTAGTTGGACGTGTGAGCGTGTCCTTATTGAACTTGTGGAAAACCAGAACCCAAACATACTTTCCTAGTGCAAATAAGTTTACTGAGAAACTAGTGATGTTAATTAAACCTGTCGGCTGGAGAGAATCTGTAGGGAACTGGCTAAAGAATGTGAGTCGTGAATGCGGACTTCAGTTAGGCTGTGCACAGTACCACTCATTTCAGCATCTTCAGTGGCACTGGTGTGAGACGATGCACGTAGGACCCGCTGTAGAGTGCACACTGAGTTCATTCTGTTTCCTCTTTTTTCACTCCTCTGGTTGTGGATATAAAACTAGGCCACCTCATAGGCTCAGGATTCATTTCTAATGAGTCTCCTCCCTTTGTCCTCCTCTGTAGCTATCCACCCTTTCTTCTGCTCAAGTAAAGCATTTGTAAAGAAATAGCCCTAAGGAGCAAGGGTTACCTGCTCTCCTCACCTTGGCGCTCCTTTCTGTACCAGTGACGATGCTCTACCTTCTGGGACTCTGGACAGTAGCATTTCTGTGCTTTAGGCTACACACAGACGCTCCTCTTTAGTTACCAAGACCATCTCTGTTTCTAGCCCACCTTCTTTTCGTGTGCTCCCCTACTCTCCGAGTGTCCTCCTGCATTACTTAGCACTGCCATACCCTTCCATGGGGATCTTTCTGCCGGTCCATCTGGAAAACCTGGGCTGCTTTGCCTCATCTTTTCCTCTTTCTGCTTCCTTTTTAATTCCGTGAAATTCACATTGTAAAAACTTTCGATCTGAACAGCTCACAGCTTTACATGTCTGCCACCTCTGCCTACTTCCAAATACCTTCATCTCTCCTGAGGAAAACCCCTGCTAGGTTTTGAATTGCTAGGGCCTGGTTCTTTCCTTCTATCCTTTCTCAGCAACCATAGACAGAAACACATAGAAATAAACTCTCCCCAGAGAGAAACCGTCAATGACCTTGGATGTCCACACCTGGACCATCAGCTGAGATATATACATATCATATATATCTCATACATATCATATATATCATATATATCATATATATCATATATATCTCATATATACATCATATATATCATATATATAAATATATATTTTAAAGATTTATTCATTTATTATATATAAGTACACTGTAGCTGTCTTCAGACACACCAGAAGAGGGCATCGGATCTCTTTACAGATGGTTGTGAGCCACCATGTGGTTGCTGGGAATTGAACTCATGACCTCTGGAAGAGCAGCCAGTGCTCTTAACTGCTGAGCCATCTCTCCAGCCCTGCTTTTTATATTTTGTGGTTTGTCTGGAGAGTCAGGTGTCATCAGAGCAGAAACAGTTGGCTTTGTTTCTATGTGAATTTACCCACTTAGAACATTACCTATGACTAGGACCATGCAATTTGGAACCTTTTGTGCCTACCTTCTTTTGCTAGACATGGTGGTTTAGATTTCATTCACATGCTTGCAATCACGTGATCTTCATTCCTATATATATATATATATATACATATATATATATATATATATATGATAATATCCATAAGATACGAGTGCGACCATTTGTATGCTCTGATAGGTATGGTATGTTCTATCTTTTGACTCTTGTAGAGATGGGTCCCTGTCTTCAGTTCTTTAAAATATCTACTCAGGGATGAAATTAAATGTAAACATTTAACTGTTTGAGGTGATAGAGTGTTTTTTCACAGTACCTGCCTAATTTACAATTTTATCGGTAGACATGAGTTTTCCAATCTAGTTGCTGCCCTTGACAACAGATGTTTAACTTTTATTTTTGAAAGTGTAGCCATTCAAGTATGTATGAACTGTACCCCATCATGGTTGTAATTTCTTCCCCTCTCCCCTTTTCATTTTAAAGGCAGGGTCTTTTGTAACACATCCAGCCTCAGACTCAGCGTGTAGCTCAGGGCTCAGGTGGCCTTGAATTTCTAATCCTTCTGTCCTTCCTTCTTGTGTCTTCGGATTTCAGGCATACACTGAGCTGTGCAATTGTGTATGGTAGGCCAGCACCCCGCCCTAGTCTGTCATCTTTATTCGCACATGCCTAATCACACCCTTCATCCTTTCACTTGCTTCTTGCTTTTCTTAGACAAGTGTTTGTTTGTTTGTTTCATTTTTAAAGATTTATTTATTTTATTTATATGAGTACACTGTAGCTGTCTTCTGACATACCAGATGAGGGCATCAGCCCCCATTACAGATGGTTGTGAGCCACCATGTGCTTGCTGGGAATTGAACTCAGGATCTCTGGAAGAACAGTCAGTGCTCTTAACCACTGAGCCATCTCTCCAGCCCGAGTGTTTCTTTCTTAGACAAGTGTCCTATTTCCACCCCGTCTACCTTTACTTGGTCTGTTTGCCCTTTGGCTGTTGAGTTAGGTGTAGAGGTTCTGGATGTTCAGTCACTGGCAGACGTGACTGGAAGAACATTTCTTCTGTTTCGCAGGTTGCGTGTTCATGTTTTCAAAAATATCATTTTGGTGAACAAAGGTTTTTCATTTTTATAAGCTCAGGTTTGTCTTTTCTTTCATCGATTCTTCACTGTCATATTCTGGATCTGCTAAAGTACAGTTGCCGTGTAAGTATCTTAAGCTCATGAAAGTTTACTGTCAGGCCCCTCTGTTTCCTTCTATGTGGAATGGCCACTTACTGGTATGTTGTGGTATATCTAGGTCACTGATCCATTGGATGGGATGTGAGGTACTAAGAGTCCAGCATCGTTCATTTGCTTCGGAGTGACGAGTCCCAGGGCCTTTGTTGAGTAGCCTTCCTTGATCTTTCCATCACTGTCAGGAGCTAACTGGCCTTAGCAGCAATGGGTCTCTCCATTGCGTTCTGTTGTTTTGTATTCCTATTCTTTGGCTGTACCACACCATTTTGATGACTATGTCTTTTTAGTAGTTTTGAATTCTGAAAATGTGAACCTCCCAGATACATGTTTCCCTAGTGCTGTCTTCACTCCTTGTGCTTGTTCTTCCTTCTGTCCCTGTCATTGTTTTGTTCTGTACTGATTCTTAGCTATGGCTTTGTACCTCAGGTGACAGCAGCAGCTGTCCTACAGTTTCCTGGCACCTGTGGGATATTACAGGCATGCTGCAGTCTATAAGACTCCCTTACATAGGGTGCTCTCTAGAAACCTTGATGAAATCTATGTCAGCGCTTCGAGAAGCAAAACCAACTCCTGCTGGCTTCAAGCTGCATGATAGAAATCTAAGAGCTGTTTTGGAAGCCTTTTGGAAAAAAGGACCCCCTTCCCTTTCGCCATGACAACTAGATATTGTTGTGACTCTGTGTGTTCCAGCTATAGTAATTGTCATCTTCACTTACATAAATCCTATTTGAAAACCCTGTTCTGTGAAACCAAGCTGTGGTGCCGGCATTAAATCAGGAAAAAGTTAGACTTGTGGAAGACAGATCGAGGAAGAAGGCTGCTGGCTTTGTTGGAATCATTTGCTAGGATGAGTCACACTTGTTTCCAGAATATTTAACCTCTGCTTTGTTCCTCTGAGTATTGTAAGGACTATGTGGGATTTTCCTTTTCTAAAGAACTTGCAGCCGTGAATTACCCAGTTAACTGCTCTTTAAGCATTTCCAGATGCTCCTTTAAGTCCTCGTATAATGGAGGCTGAGCAACTGCTCCTGGTAGACTGGAGGAAGCTGCTGTAACCCCTGACATTATGACAGTGGGGATGTTTGTGCCTCTTGCTGAAATGTAGTTAGGAAACACCTAGAGAGCTGGGAAGCTGGCTTAGTGGGTAGAGCGCCTGATGTACATGAGGGCCTTAGGGTCCCCACTATAAATGTAAAGCTGGCAATAGAGGATTACCCCTGGTACCTTGGGTCTGGGTCTGGGTCTGGGAACTGTGGAGAGAAGAGAATCCATGCAGCTTGCTGGTCAGGCATTCAGTGTTTTATGAATGTGTCAAGAGACCTGACTGAAAACCCAAGTGGAAGATAATAGAAGACACCTGACGTTAAGGGCTGGCCTCCACATCTGTGCTCACATGGGCACACACAGGAAATGTAGATATGCATATTCCACACACAAACACACATTTAAAAGGCTTAGTCTCCCCACCCCTTATGAGAGAGAGAGAGAAAGAGAGAGAGAGAGAGAGAGAGAGAGAGTGTGTGTGTCTTTATCAGGTTGTGGTAAGGGGTGTCTAAGGGAAGGTATTGGACTGATGAACAAGGATATGGAGATACACACACACACACATACACACACACACACACACACACACACACACACAATCCGCACATAGAGATGTCCATCCATTAAGAAAGAATGATCTAGGCTTCTCACAAGACCTTATATCAGGCAGTGCAAAGTGTCCAGGAACAATGAAGGGGATTTGAGGTGGCAATGGATAAATACTGAAGATTTCAAGAGGCCTCTTTCCTTCATAAGTATGCAGTGTTAGAAACAGCAATCAAGAATACCCATGGAAATCATTCGGGCTGATTGTACTGCAGACTTGGCCCATCAGTTAGGCCACATCTTTTCCATTAAAACCAACTTTGGAGAATTCTTTAACACAGAAGTTCTTTCTGTCTATGAGGCATTTTGCCACCATAGTTGTGGCAGCTGGTAAAGTTAATAGTTCATTTCCCACATTTGATGCAGTGTTTAGCTGTCAGGGTCAGGTTGTGGTTCATAGATTATATATTTCAACCAAGCAAATCTGACTCTGGGAGAGAACAGCTTAGAAAGTAGCTGATTGTTTTTGTATGGAGCAAGCCCTGCAGGGGACATTGTGGATAAGGACAGGAGGAAAAAGGGAGCATTAAAAAAAAGCATTATATGAGTATGGCAGCAGGTAATTTAAAACATGTTTATGGTGCTATGTAAATGTGATATATATGTGTTACATGATATGCATGATATATATCATATATGTAAACATGAGATTTATAATCTGTAAAGTTTCCCAACTTTGTACTTTTGATAAAATCTCATTCTAAATTAAAAAAAAATTCACTGCATTAAAAAGGAAGAAAGAACAGGAAAAGAGAAGCTGCCTTTAGTAGTGTGGACTATCTATCTGCTCTGCTCCATGTCTGAAAGTTTAGATTGGACTGTTTGCTCTCCAGTTGTTTAAAAGAACAATCCAAGAGGAAAATTGGCTTGTCATGTGCTTATTTGCTGTCAAGGCTGCATGCAACTTAGTAAGAACAATGCCTTTTCTTTGAGCATCAAAGAGTTTGTTAATTCCCAGATGTCACTTATGCCCTCTGAGTGCAGGAGACAGTGATTATATTGTCAGAGGCTGGTGGTGCTAAAATGGAAAGCTTATTTTGGTTTACTTCTTAGCCAAATTATAGTCTACTTAGAGTGAATAAAATGTACCTGTTTACTTTTATTTTGAGTATCCAGAAATGACTCTCAGATTTCATCTTCTTAATGGCTTAATATTAATGACACTGACCCAGAGAAAATGATTTTCCTCTCTATTAATGTTTTATAAATGGTTACTCTTTATGTTTGTATCTCTTGTTTATTCATCCATTTGGTAAATGCGTTTTGTATGTTCACCCTGTACCTGGCAAGGCCCTAAGCACACATTTGGGGTGACGGGGTAGTGCGGCATTCATAGGGGATTAATTTGCACTTGGAGGCAGACACAATTGTCCTATGAAGGTTACTTTTAAGCTGAACCCAACATGACAAAAAGCCAAGAATGAAAGAATGGTAGGCGGAATTTTCTACAGAGGGAATGGCATGCACAACGGTCATAAGTAGACATGGACATCTTCGTGTGATCATAGTACCAGAGGAAGGGACACGGGGAGCACAAGGCTGATGAGGTCTAAGTTGGGCAGTAGCCAACCTCGTGTTCCCTGCTAGATTTGGGTAAGAACTATTTTTTATTGTTGATGTTCCTTGTTTGTTTATTTTAAGAACAAATACTCTCTTGATGGACATGGTCAACTTTTTATTTTAGTCCCTTACCCTTGCAGTAGTAAACTAATTGTGAGTTTAGAACTGAAGAAGGAGTGGAAACAGAAAATCCAGTTAGGAAGCTGTTGTCAGTGAGAATGGAAAGAATTGAGTCAGGATTTTTTAACTAACTTGAAATCAGCGAATAAATGGAACAGGAAAGATAATGGCAAAAGAGGCATCGGGATGGCTCGGAGGCATGAAAGTGAGCAGTGGCTGAGAAATGTGTGGGGACTGGGGAGCCTAGAGGGCAAATAGAGACTCTGCATTAGCTCAGAAGCTTAATGCATTTGTTAAGTATGCAAGCGGAAATGTCAAGTAAACAATTGGGTCTGGGACCAGGAGCAGTTGGATACATGAGAGCCTGGGATGGAGATATGGGTAATGGAAATAGAGATGATATTTAATGCTTTGGGGCCACATGTAATCACCTAGCAAGGGAAAATACACAGGGAAAGGTCACTTGAAGACAAGGAGGTCAGGGTTGAGGACAAGTGACTAATGGAGATGGAAAAAAGCTAGGAAAACAGAATCACTGTCTCCAAAGAAGGTTTCCTGGAGAAGAGAGCAGTTCACTGGGTCAACTGCCCATTGGCTGGCAGAGAAAAAAGGCAGCCCTTGTGTCTCACAACAGGAAAGCCACGTTGTTCCTGACAAGAAAAAGGAATTCTAGTCAGTGTAGTCTGAGAGAAAAGAAAGGTGAAGAACTCTAGTCTGTGCCTGTTGACTTTCTAAAGAGGAGGTTTAGAGGCAATGCTGTTATTCACAAGGACACAGGGAACAGACGGGGGAGTTGAAGCCATTTTGGGAAATGGACTAATGAATGAAGGTGGATTTGTGGACCATGTTTAAATGTTCATTTTAGGTTGTGGTAAGGAATAAAGGCTTGCTTGCCCATGTGGCTGTGAGATTTTCTCTAGCTTAGATTAATTCAGTGGCTGTAGGCAATCAGTTAACATGTCCCCCTCCTGAAAAAAAAAACAACCCAAAGCCCACATGTACAGAATTAGCAATTGGTCATGATGGAAAGAATGAGGCAGGGAAAGGAAGAGTAACTATGTGGACAGGGCAGCTGAGACAGGGGAAGAAGGGCTGTGGTTCCTAGCGCACAGTGAAAGAGCAACTGGTCTCAAGTGAGAATCGGCACAGTTGGGCCTGGGGTTAGTACAGGGTTAGCACACTTAATACAGAAACCTAAAATCTGAAAAGGGCCAAAACCTAAAACTTTTCAAGCACAGCCATGATGTAATTGGGAAATTCCAGACCTGGCCTCATGTGAGAGATTGCAATCAGAACGTCGGCACCCAATTACATCATACACGCTCACACTCAGGCTATGTGCACTCGGTTTATATGAGAGATAAATCAGCTGCATGTTTAGGCTTAGTTATCGTAGCATATCTTATGGATGTGCAAATATTCCTAAATAAGAATTTGAATTCTGAAATATGTCTGATCCCAAGCCTTTTAAGTAAGGAAAATTTGCCAATTAATTATAGAAGATAATGGTGGTTGGGCAGGGGAAGATGCTCAAATTGACTTTTTGTTGTTGTTGTTGTTTGGTTTGTTTGTTCGTGTTTTGTTTTTTGAATCAGGGTTTCTCTGTGTAGCCCTGGCCATCCTGAAACTTGCTCGGTAAACCAGGCTGGCCTCAAACTCAGGTTCACCTGCCTCTGCCTCCAAAGTGCTGGGATTTAAGGCATGCACCCTCACTCCAGGACTCAAAGGTAGTTTCAAAGGAGTCCAGTTGCTGGTTAAGACAGCATCAGGCAAATGCACATGGGCACGTGTGTGCGTGTCAGCGTTTGGGGAATAGAATAGTGGCTGAAGTCACCAGCCTCAGGCTTGCCCTTGTCTGTCTTTGGGTTGTGCATCTTGTGATAAATTTATCCTATTAAAGAAACATCCGATGCTATCTGAGCTTCCTGTGGTTGCACATTATGTGAACTACTTCTCTAGACCCTACTTGTCTATTCAATAGGAAACCTAATTTCCGGCAGCTGATAAATGCATATTGTGTCATGCAAATTTAGAAAGATGAGCTGCTTTCCAAAATCCCATGGAGGACGGCGCATGACGTAACATGGATCCTCAAATCCTATGGGGAACCATGGCCCGCTTAGCCTCGGTTAGGAGAGCTCTGAGATACAGAGATGGGATGTTGGACAAGTAATCTCATAAACACCCTTTGCAAATATCAGCTGGTTTACATCAGGAATTGAGCAAGAAAGGCTTAGGCAAGATTCACTTCCTGAACATATTCTTCTCGAGGAAGAATGAAATTTAAACCCATATTCGCTGCTTTTGGCATTTTTCATGAGCAGCTTGGATCCTGTTATTAACTTACCTTCCCAATAGAATTCAAAGGACAATTTTACAGGCTAGAATTGCCTCTGTGTTTCCAGGCCAAATGTTTCTGTTGCCTGGATGCCTTGGCTTCTCTGTTAATTAGTTTGTATGTAAAAATCTCTTTATTGAAGTGTATTTAATACACATTTTGAGAACTGCACAAATTAAGACTAAACAGCTTAGTATATTTTTCAGGGAGTAAATGCTCTTGGGTAACCTTTTAAAGAAACGGGACCTTCCCAGAACCCTATGATCTACTTTATGAGTTCTTTGGTTACTGCCCCTTCCAATAGTGTGTATTAAATCCCTTTCATTTCAGATTGCTCTGACAAGATAGCAGACAGAAACAAGTTAAGAGAGGAGAATTAATTGGGCTTATGGTTTCCTTGTGTCTCATTTCTATCATGGTGGGAAAGTCACAGCAAGTCTACATGGTGGGAATGCAAGGTCATATGAGACTCTGTTTGGTGACAGAGTAGGAGACAGAAATAGGGGGAGTTAAGAGCTGGGTTATAGCCATGTGTCCACAACCAGTGACCCACTTCTGTTAGTAAGGCATGGCTTCCCAAGGGATCCATAGTCTTCAAATTAGTGGTGCATTTCACAAACCATAATCTATCGCTTGAATTTTTAAGCTACAGCTTCTTCCAGTGTGCATGATGTATGGGTGAGCAGACATACGAGCTCAGACAAAACAAAGAACATTGAGGTGATCTGTAGTCATATGATACCTTAGGCCTGAAATTGTTCCTGTTATTTTCTCCCTCCCAAAGCAAGGAAGACACTTCCAGCATGAGTGACTTTGTTATCCCTACAGGGAGCTGAAGGTTCTAGAACACTGGCTTGGGCAGTCACAGGTTCCATGTCTTATATCTAGGCTGTTCTCTTTATGTTTTGTCTCTGCTTTTGTATTTTTAAAATGAATCTGAGTATATGTATTTATACCTAGAGTTCTGGGATGAGCTGTGCACTCAGGCTTGAATCCCTGAGGTGTTGTTTAACCTTCCTTTTGTGCATCTTGAGCAGACATGGTCTTTCTGATGTAGGGATCAGATACTGACTCAGTGTTCTCTTGCCTATGCATCTGAACACCTAGGCAGGACTTTCCTGAAAGCATTTGGAATTTGTGGAGGAAGCGCTTATTTCAGACAAGGAGGAACAGTCAATGGGGGTTTCTATGGGAATTCATGAGATTAATGACTGAATGCTCATTCTTTTCAAGGTTCTTTTAGGTTTCATGATTTTGCAGAAGAGTGTGTCTAGAACAAAACCAAAGAGTTCGATAATTTCTTTCACATAAGCAAGTATGTTTTTTTTCCAATAGCATGCAGACGGGTGCTGTGATATATCATCCCCTGTGTTTCCAACTCCAAAGGTCATTTTTGATTCTAGTACGTTCCCTAACTCTCATTTTAATGATACATTTACTATGCCTCCAAATAGAGATCATCACAACATCTCTTGAGAGAGACAGAAAGAAAAAATGACTAAGTAGGATTTTTAAAACATGAACATTTCTGCACTAGACTTTAACTCACTTTTCCTCAGTGTTTTCTTTATTACAGTATAACTTACATTCAGAAGAAATGAAAAAAATCTAGTTTTTGTATGTTTCTGTACTATATAACTACGTATCCTGCCATGTTCAAGATGTATATGTTTATATTCAAATGGTCACAGTCATGTCAAAACCCACATGCTCATGTATTCTAGAGGTTAAATGCTAAGGGTCACTTCTGCATCTTTAACCAGGTCTTTCAAATTATTGATAACACACATGGTGGTATGTAAGTATGTACAATGTATGCATGCATGTATGTATGTATGTATGTATATATGTATATATGAAGATATACATATCTGGGGTAGTCCAGTTTTGTGCTCTTAGACATACTGAGAATTCTCAGTGGTTGCCTGCACATGTTTCTTTCATGTAGGGTGAGAAAAGAAGTCCCAATTCAGATCAGCACTTCTAGACCTGCGTCTGTTTACCCATCAAATGCTTATTGGACACATACTTTTCAATAGCTCTTTGTATTCTTTGAGAATTCCATATAGTATATTTTGATCATATTCACCACAATGTCTAAACTTAACTCCTTATCCTCTTTTCTTTCTTTTTAATTTAATAACCCGTCAACTCTAGTTTGTACTGTCCCTATCCTCATGAATCTGAGACCCTCTCTGGAGCACAATAGCTTCACCCTTCAACAAAACTGGCTCTCCCTTCTCCTGGAGTCCTCAGATGTCCACAGCTCTTAGTTCAGGGAAGACACACTTGTCATTTCCTTTCCAGGCTAGAATACTGAGTGCTTTGATCTTGTGCAGGTCTCATGTGGTTAACCTCAGCAGCTGTGAATCTGTTTAATTCATAAATTGTATAAAATATTCTGCCAGATATTGTCATCTATAAACATAAATCTAAGACAGAATATGTCATCCTCCAACTTCTATATCACACTGAATTATGTAATGCAAATTCATAATTAAAAACCAAGAAAAGTTGTCCGAAAGTCTATAAAGTCTGAAGATGAAGATAGTGAAATGGCCAAGAATTTGTTTGAATATTGACGAGTTTAGGTAAATTTCATGAAATTTCCCCCAAAGTGATTCTATACGAGATTTTCAAAATTGTTTTTCCTCTTATGGTATGTGTATGTCTGTGTCTGTGTCTTTGTTTTGAAGGTTTGAAACTGGGTCTGACTCCATTAGGTCAGGCTAGCCTCGCACTTGTGGCAGTCCTCCTGCCTCAAACTCTTAAGTGTTAGATTTCTAGGTTTGAGTCATCATGCTTAGCTTTGTTTTAATAATAAGCAATAGATGGTTTAGCTATTCTTGGAAAACATGTATTGACATTCTGTGGTAGACAGCAATGGGCAAGTTTTTCATTAGGAATTCAGTAGCATGAGAGCCAAGGTTTGTGAATATCTTTCAACAACAATGTTGTTTGGGAGACTAGAATAGTACCTGGGACTGTGCTAGACAGTGATGACCTTAGACACAGTTAGGGGTGCCAAGTGTACCCCAGGCCACAGTTTAGAGTAGCTGGGTAAGCAGGGAAATGCTGTGGTGAGTGGAGATGAGAATGGTAGAAGGGTCTAAGAACAAGAAATCGTCTATGGGTATACCAGTGGCTTATTCTGCTTTAAATCCAAGCATGGAATTGTTTGCTGTCCCCTTCAGTGTAGGCAAACAGCTCAGAGCACAGGAGGATGGTTCCTCCAGGTAAAAGTGCGCTTTGCTCTCAGCCTGAGCTGTCTGTGTTGGCTGATGTAGGCTGCTGGGCTTGGGCAGAGTTGTCCCTCTGTGTGCACATCCCTTAGTGTGCCAGTGCACTGCCAAGCAGGAGCCTGGGGAATAGCATGTCCTTTGATTCCGAAACCAGACCTTGCCACACTTGTTCTTTCCACAGATGGTCGTGTCACCAGGCAGTGGCAGCAGCCCCGGGTAGCTGCTGTCTTGACTGGTTTTCAGAGCACATTCCCTGTAACTGTGATTTTCCAGGGCATAAAAGGAAAGAGGAAATTGTTAGTAGTTTCTCATCACTGAACCTTTTAGTCCATTTTCCACGCTATAAATGGTGCCACTCAAAGGCAGATTATATTTAAAAGAGTTTATGATTCATCTTACAATGTGTCCTGTTGTACCTCTGGAGAGCTAACTTGTTCACCCGTGTCGAGTAGACCTTTGACAGGAAACATTTTTATTTTCTAAATAAGAGTTTTATGTGCACATCATTTTAAAAAGAAAACAGCAACGCAGGCATAATAATATGCACTGATTCCTGCCCCCCTGTGCTAATCCTTGTAGGTAAATGGTCTCTGCAAACATTTCCATTTGGAAATTTTCTGGCAGTCATTGCTATAATTTGGGTTCTATATTCCTTCTAATACTGACCAGGTAGATTGTGGAGCTATTTAATGAATGAATATTTCATGAACATTTACCCCTTCATAGTGAGTTCCAGGCAAGCCAGATCTATACAGTGAGACTCTGCACTTAAAAACAAAAAAACTGTGATCTAATGATAATAAACCAGGGAGATTAACAATGTCTGTTGTCTCAGCGTCTTGGGGATATAGTTCAGAGGACCAACTGTGACTATGCTCTTGGAAAAAACGTCGGAACTTGCCAGGAAGTGTCCCCAAAGATGTGCTTTGGTGCTGTGTGTTCGGTGTACTTGACAGTTATATTGTTATGTAAAACCCAAAAGGTACCCTTTAGGATACTGGTGTTCTCTGCTCCCTTCCTATCTGGCTGGCCCTTTTATTCTGTGTGGTATCTGAAAATTCAGGGAATTGAGCCCAGGCATGCCTAGTGCACACAGCTTTATTACCCCAGCTTTTGCACATTTGCTGTCTAATAAGCATAATGGAGTATTCCACACTCTCTCTAAGCTCATTCTTGTTCCGTTGCCAGCCCCAAGCCAGGGCCATCTACTGCAACCAGTTCCTGGTTTACTGTGTTTCTTGCCTTGACTGCTCTGTAACATTCATCACTCCTGATTTTCTGTCTTTGTCTTCTATTCTTGCTTGCCCTTGACACTTTCTCTTCTTTTACATGTCCGGTCACCTCTTTTACTAATTAATTGTACTTCTGTTTTGTTGAGGTCCTCACAGAGTGCTAAGAGTGTCACAGGAAAGCAAAAGTATGAATTCTATTCAACAAGCCTGCCCATCATCTTCTTCTGTTACTGTCTGCTCTGATGGACCCATACACATCATTTTTGTACCCCTTTTGGTGACTGAGCATTGTTACATGCACAGAAATGCCCTGAAACAGCCAGAAGTCATCCTCTATTTCCCTTCTCTTCTGATTGTAGAAGGAAAGAGAATAGCTTGTAAAAGAAATATTGAGAACTACTCAGGCACATACAGTTTTCTGTGAAACAGAAAAATAGCATGTAAATGAAAAATTAAGAAATTCCTCCTGGTTTTAGACTTATTATTTCACTACAAGGGTGATATTTCCTTGAATGACACTTGCCTGACTTTCTTGATACCGAAATGACTTTTGGCTGCAGTAAAAGCCGCCACCTTTCCCTCTGCCTGCTCATCTTGCCTGCATGTGTATCCTTTGCATTTCCTGCTGTCAGGGAAGCTGGAGTTGACATGGTTTCTGTCAATCATGTGTTTATTTTTCTCCTTGCAAACAGTAACACCACACAGATAACTCAAAAGCCTTTAATACCTTCCAAACCACTGAAGCAAAAGCAAAATGGGAAACAAAATTGGCCATGCATGAAAGAAAAGGAAGCAAAAGCACTCGATTAGTGTGGATCAACAGGGCACACAGTTGTTCAAGACAGGGGTGTGGGGGGATGAGTCAACAGATGCCTAGAGTAGCCTCAGAAACGGTGGCCATGGGCCAAGGGCAAAGCCTGGAGGAGGAGCCTCAAATGAGTTAGCTCTTTCCCTAGAGAGAGAGGCTTGGTAGGAATGAGGCCTATGGGTTCCACCCTGACAGTAGATCAGAGTTGAGCTATACAGGACTGTCATGCCAGGACTAAATCATCTACGGCCATGGTGGCACTATACCATCTTCAGTGTAGATTTAGAGTCTGGAGCCCTGGCTTGTAACTATAAACCCTTGGTTTTGTTCAGAAATTTCTGGGTCAGCCAAGCTTTTCTGCTGCCTTTGGCCCTGCTCATTTGTGCTTCCGTGTGCACTTGCAGTCAGCTAGAGCATCAGTAGGGGATTGGCCAGCCTGAGATGACTCAGCCCTGTTCCATGTTGTCTCTCCTGTTTTATCGAGTTCTGCTGAACTTCTTCATGGCGTAGGAACAAGGTTGCAAGAGAAGGGATAGAAACATGCAAAGGCCCTGATGACCCAAGTATGTCTGAATGGGAAGAGAGCTAGGTATAGGGGAGAGGACAAGGGAGGCTGCTAGCTGAAGGCAGTAGATATGCCCCATGCTTTTCATACACTTTTGTGCTTGAGGAACGTGGCAGACTCATGTAGCAGGTTGCAGGTTGCAGGTTGAAGTCAATTCAGAGGTTAAAACAATAATTACCATTATTGAGTAGATGCAAGTTTAAGGACCTGTCCTTGGGGTAGAATTCCTCTCCAAGCTCCTTCTCAAGAATCAGAGACAAGGTCTCTCAGAAATAAAACAGGTGAGTTGTGGGTCACATGACAAATTTGTTTGAAGTCGATAATCCACCTGATCTTCAAGAGCACCAGTCCATGTGATTCTCCTGAAGTCCAGGCTTTTCCTAAGGTAACGGAACTTAAGTGTTCAGTGAAAACAGGTCTTATCTGCTGGTTGATGGGTATAACCAGTGTGACTGGCTTTTCGAAATGAGTCTGGCTATTTTTCCTCATGCTGTGTCTGAGTAAGGCAGCCAGAGTAGGTCCTCATAGGAGTAGCATCTGCAGGGCCTACTACAATGTACTCAAGTACCCCTACCTCCATTAGGCCCCATGGAGCAGAACTCTGAGGCTGGAATCTAGCAGTCTCCCTGTAATTCTGATGCATGTAGCATTTTGAGATCTGAATTAGAATTGTGTGAGTTTTGACAAACTTAAACAGTTTTTTTTAAACGGCACATTTACTTTCTATAATTTTATGTATTTGTTGATCTGAAAGTGAAATTTAACTGTCATGAATTTTTTTTAACATGGCCCTAGTGAGAGATGTCAAAAAATTATAGACAATTCAAAGAACAATCTAAGTCTTTAGGGGAGAGAAATTCTAGAAAGAAAGGTTAAAATTTGACTTGATGACCCCAGAGAGGAGTACATGGGGGAGTACATGAGTTAGAACTTTTTATTTAAGGGGAATGCTGCTGAGCCATGTTTTAGGGCCGCTCAGACTATCTGAAAAGACATGTCTCTTACGACAAGGCAAGGCTTCAGGCCAAAAAGTAACTTGTGGGACTTCTGAGCAAGTTTTGTGATTCTCGAAGTTCCTTCAGATGTGTTCAGGAGCCTCATGTGATTGGAATGCAACTTGGCCACCAGTGCCTGGTGCCTGACCAGCTGAGAGGGACTTTGGTCAGTGGGAGGTTGGCGGGGATAATTCCCAAGGCCTCTTCAGATTGCCAAGACTATTTGGATGTGTAATATTTGCATTAAAAAAAGTCCACAGTCTTTCGAGTCTGGAGCTTGGCTTTCAGGAAATAAAGCAGAGGTCTGAAAAGGATGCTTTGGAGTGGCAGTCCGTGGGCTCAGAGTCTAGCTATGCCATTCCTAATTGTGTGATTGTAGATTGGTTTGCTCCTTAATTTTTCTCATCCATGAAATTAAAGTTCTTATTAATAATTATCTCATATGTTCTTGTGAGGTTTAGTTGAGTTTATTTATGTGAAATATGAGAACAGAGACATACTCTGAAGTATTATTATCTTGTTAGGGACTGAAATCTGTGTGTCTTGTGCACTTTGAGGTTGTTATAGCTGAAAACTGGTGTCGAGTGGCAGTTCATTGTCCTACGGATGAAGAATTGTCCCTTGTGAGCAATCATGCCCATGTCTCTGTCTGTGACCTTTCATCTTAAGGTGTTAGCTTGATCTTGCAGGGGTGTTGCTCTGTTCTACCACTGACTCTAGTTCTGGATCTCCCTTTTCTCTTCTGAGATGAACTTTCCCACATTTTCCTGAAACCCCCAAGAGAATTGTATTCATTTCCCATTGCAAATTGAATTCAATTAAAATGCTATAAAAGAATGCCATATAATGTCACGGAGAACAAAATGACATTTCCAAAATATTTTCAAGAAACTTGAACTCCAAGTCCATTTCGTTCTGCTAGTAAGGAAATAGTCATGGAAAAATTATAATCTTACAACAGGTTTAATCACAGCTAGGAATCCCATTGAGATCAGGTACTTTTAAATCTTGAAGATGAAAATGAAATGATCTTTTGGCACACTGAAGAGGAGCTAATCCCGGCCATATACAGTGCAGAGTGTGTGACTACGTTCTATTGCAACCCCATGCAATAAGCCTGTTCAGAACCTTTTGAATTTATGTGGTAATTAATAAAGTGACTGTTGAAGTAAATTCTTGTCATGTCACTGAAACATTTAACTTTCAAGTGAAGCTCCATTCTGAATTCTCATACCATGTGCTCAGTCTAGCAGCGCCGTAAAGCTGGCAGCAAGTAGCAATGATTGTTATTTTTCTTCCAGGAAGAGAAATGTACTGCAGTACCTCTGTCCGCGGACTTGGACAAGACGCGTCCATTGTTCTTCATTAGTTTGTGAGGGTTCTGGGGAGTTGTGAAGTTCAGAGGCCAGACTGATCCCTCTGTCTCTCTGCATGTCAGATAGTACCTTTGCTAGTATTTGCTTCATCTGAGACAGCCACCTCCTTCAAACCTGAGGCTTTGTATAGGCTGTAGGTGGGGTGACAGGCCTAGATTTCTCTCTTCCTGCAGAATGCCATTCTATTCCAGGCCTATTCATATGATAGAGGCAGGATTTTAAGAGGGACAAGGAAATAGTAAGAGGGCTCGTTTATTTTTTTTTCATTTATTTATTTCTTATTTATATGCACGAATATCTTCCTGAATGTATATATTTATACCACATATATACAGTACCTATGAAGGCCAGAAAAGGGTTGGATCCTCAGGGACTAGGGTTACAGAAGGTTGTGAACTACCATGTGCCTGCTGGGAGTGCAACTCAGGTCCTCTTGAACAAGTCCTCTTAACCACCGATCCATCTCTTCAGCCAAAAGAAGTGAACTCTTGGAACAAGCCATGTGGCAAAGGCTAGGAATTGGAACAAGATCACCTCTTCTGCATTATATCAGCTAAAGCAAGTCCCAGAGTTATTCCCCATCATGGATAAGGAGATAGATTTCATTTCTTGACTGGAGGAACTATGCCTCAAGAGGTGTTATGTTGACAGATCATGTAATTAAATGAAGGATTTTTAGCATTAATAACTTTTGGGGGGCTAAGTAAGTCTTCTCTATCCATATAAGGAGAGGTAGAGGGAGTTTCAGGGGCACCCAGGGAAGAGAGCAAGGCAGTGCGGTGATGAAAATAGAGATTGGACTGATGTGACCTCAAGACAAGGAATGTCTCTAAGGACAAAAGCTGGAGAGGCAAGGAGTGGGTTCTCCCTCTGTAGAGAGGGACTGGCAGTTACTGCCTTGATTTGGGACATCTGGCCTTCAGAACTGCAGGAGAATCAGGGTCGGTTTGTTTGTTTGTTTGTTTGAAGTCAGCCAGTTCATGCTAGTTTATTGTGGTAGCCCCAGGGACTTAATGCAGGTATGACCATGGGGACAGATAATAAAGTCTTGTAGTCATCCTCTTATACAGACATTCTCTGTGCTGTTTGCCACTGTGGAAAACACTTTTTAAATCAAGTAATGCAGGTTTACATTAAGTTGTTCTGGTTTAATTCTATCAGATGGAGCCATTGCATGAGGCAACATGGCTGTATGTCCTGGATGGCCATTCCTTTTGTCTCTCTACATTTACCTCTAGTGGGCCTACTGTGTGTCATGTTGAGATTGTTATAGTGATCTGGTGATGACCTTAGTCTCCTTGCAGCAAGCGTATCAACTTCTCTCCCAGACCCATCTTCCAAATAACTCACGTCAAGTCACCCCAGCCAGACATCTTTAAGATGGCACTTAAGGTCTCTGAGATAAAATTGTTCTAGAACAGTTGGCTGCCACTGCTGTTGCCGTTTCTCATGTGAGGCTGGCTCGTGCGTCTTGTCTTCTGCATCGTCTATCCTGGTGCTTGAAGGTGTAAGGTAGAAAGTTGAAATATTGCTACTACCTTGCTTGTCTTTGGAGCCTCTCACTCATCTGATTGAATTTGAACTCTGTTAGGTGAATTGACTCCTGTGACTTGAGAGAGGATTGGACACTTTTGTCTATGGAGTCACTGAGTTTTGGAGAGACCTGTGGATCTTTCATAGAGTAATACTTATTAGCACATGATATAGGAAGTAATAGAATTACCAGAGAAATTATCTTGAAAACCAGCTCCAAAAGTTGGCTCTTAGCATTTCCAGGTAGCAGGACAAGACACTACAATAGCCATCGTGTGACTTTAACAGATCGGTGGTTAGTGTGACTGACGGAACCCCAGCTTGTTTTAGGACTACTGTGATTTATTTGATGCTTGTGCCCAAACTTATAGAAACCCTAAACTTTCAAGGCAGATTAGTCAAAGATACAATTTTATTCCTCACCTTAGTTCATTTATAGACCACTTCAGTCCTCTAAATCCCAGGCTCAGGGGGCCTGCAAAGCTTACTTTAGAAGTACCTCTAGGCTAAGTGACATCTGGAGGTCCTGAGGGTGCAGGCGCTCCGGGGACCCATGACCCTCTTCCAGACCTTATACTTTGATCTCATTCTCCTGGGCTTAATGAAAAGAAGGAAGCAGCTCAAGAAGGCACCCTCTAGATCCTGCTACTAGAATTTACCAAGAATACTAACTCTGTGTTTGTCAGCTTCCTGCCCCAATAACCAGACAATAAGCTTGCAGAAAGACAAGATTTATTTTGGCCTGTGGCTTTAGCGGTTTCAGTGTGTGAGTGGCTGACCCTATTGTTGACGGTTTATGCATCCCTCATGAAATGGAAAACGGAAGTGGGCCTCCCACCCCTTTAATAGTTCAAGCACCTTCCAATACGCATGGGCTCAGAAACGAGCCTTTACCACGTGACCTGTAGTGAAGTTTAAAACCCAAACTGTTCTGTCTCCTTTTGCTTTATTAGAAGGAAACAGGGTTGATTGTTGTGTCATGTAAATCACTGCTTCACAGAACATCATGCCTGGGCCAAGTACACTTAACGTGCTGATTCTTCAGACACTGGTTTGCAGAAAGGGTTTCTGATGTCTGAGCTCTGCTAATTATGAAAATAAGACGAGTGTCTGCTTGACCCCTGCATTTTGTGTCTTGATCCATTACTGTGTATGTGTGTACTCATGAACACCTACAGTGTGTGTGTGAACACATGTATATGTGATCAGAGCCCATGTGAAACATATCCAGTATTCATGTGCTGACTTTTGTGTTTTTCTGTCTTCTAAGCCGTATAAGTCCTCTTGACTCTGAGGCTTTTTCACTTGTTTGAAACAAATACCAAATTTGGTTATATCTTAATAACCAGGTTAGCACGAGTAGATTCTTGACATGGGAAAAGGGAAGAGTTGGTCAGATTAGGAATAGATGCAGTGATCACTTGAAGCTCACAGAGCAGTTCCAAGCCTTTTGATTACTGATCTTGGCACCTCTCACATAAACACACGTCATTTGCCTTTAATTGGGATTCTCTTGGCATGTTAGAATTTATATTATCTGGCTTTTGTGCATTATACTGAATAGTAAAGTATACGCCATCCCACTGAAATGGACATTTTCATTTTGAGTTGAGTATCACATTTGTATCTCCTACATTTAGGATGCCTCTGTCACAGTTTCTCTGGCTCTTGTAACAATGGACCCTTACTGCTCCCCATAGTCACCATGGTTAATACAACCCCAAATGTAGTCCTGTCAGTTATCCTGCCAAAGTTGGAGATGGATCTGTCTGGGCTAAAATCCAGGGCACTCTAGGACTGCCTTAGAACTCTAGCACTGATTCCTCTCTTCCAGTATGTGGATAGCCTTTTATCCTGAGTATCTCTTTTATCCTGACAGCCTTCAGATCTGCCTCATGATGTTGTCTGTATTCTGGGAGGCATGACGTTTTAACCTTGTGCAAATACATGCCATTTGAGATAAGAACACATGTTAATCTCACCATAGTTTTGTGCAGTGTACCTGGCTTTTCCTTCCTCACGAGGCTCACATATTATGCGTGCAAGCACAGGGCTGAATTTGGTTCTGGGCAGTGCTGTACATTTTGCACCACATAAAAAATACTTTCTCTGATTCATGATTTGTAATTCACGGTGCCCTGTTGGCCCATGAGCTGACATAACACATAACAGCCCTCTAACATGTTCCATGACACATTTATCTGATGATGTTACCTATGAAAAGGAAGGATTCTGTAATCGATTCTGTAATCAGCAATACTTTGGAAGTAGTTTGCAGGAGGCAGGAATGGAGATCAAAGCCAGAGGTTTTCATGTGATAGGCAAGCGCTCTACTTCTAAGTTATATCTACAGCCTAGTACACTAGCCCAGAAGTCACTATACATGTTAAGAAATAGGAAAAGATGTTTTTGCTCCAGTGTCTTTTGAAGAAGTTTATATAAACAGAGGACCCTTGTTTCTGGGCCTCTCATTCCCATAGTTGCTTTTTTTCAGATAATTAATAATAACGATGATGATGGCGGTGGAGGTGATGGTGCATTTTTCCTTGAACGTATGTATATGCACCATGCATGTGCCTGGTGCCTAAACAAGGATGTTTGATCTCCCGGAACTGATGTCCAGGCTGGTTATAAGTCACCATGTGAGTACTGGGAATTAAGTCTTACAACTATGAAAGAGCAACCAGTGCTCTTGGTGGCTGACCCAACCATCTCTCAGTGCCCTCCCTCATGCCAGCAGCTCTTGTCTTTTCCATAGAAGGGCAGATTTCTAGGTCCTAAATCCCCATTTGTCTAGCTGTGGCAATGCTGCCAGGCTTGACATGAGGATGTCCCTGCTGCTGATGGGAGCAGAGGCTGATGCTGCCATCTCTGTCTGTTACAATTGCCTTCGGCAAGATGTGCTGCAGGGTGTCAGTCACTCTGTTCTGAGCCTTGCATGTATAGACGTCATCTGAAGTTTGCTGGGAATTTATAGTTTAAGCAACACCTTAGATGCACTAAAGGGAATCTGTATTTTATTAAGTTCTTTGCTGATTTTTTTATTGTTGTTCTCTTTTTTTATGTACAGTAACATTTCAAAATCACCCATAAATATGCTTACTTTTTTACTCAACATAAAATTTGGAGGCAGAATGTCTTGTTTTAATCACATTGCTTTTAACAGTGACCTTGGCTTTTACACCTTCACAGTTATAAAATGACTGCCATGGCTCATGCACTGTGACTTCAGCTGGTTACATTTAAATACAGGATGGGAAGAGGTAATGGGGAAGAAGGTTTTCCTTGTTTCTTCTACTTTTTTTAAAGGGTGATTAATTAATTAATTTATTTATTTGCTCAGAAATTTTACTTTCAGGCTTTTTTTTAGTCCCTGTCAGCTAGGTCTAGGTCAGCTATCTACTAGTGGTTACTGGCATGAAGTAACCAATGGCAACAACAAGGTCCTAGTGACCCTTTTCTCTTGAGTATTGCTCTCTAAAAGCAGGATGTTAGCCACAAGGGGATTTAAGGTTATGGTAGCTACATTTTTCAAAGATAAAAAGGAAAGCAGCAAAATGAATCTTAATGGTGCTTTGCTTTCCCCAAAACTTCATACTATTATCATTTTAGAATGTAAACCAAGCTCGAAAAGTCCTTGATGAGATGCAGATAGACTTTACTTGACCTCGAGTTACCAGAAGCAGGTCTGCCTAGTGCTGAGCCCAGGTCTGTGTCAGACGCCTTGTTCATCAGATACACTTGACCTGTATTTAGCTCTCACAAGAGTCCCAGGTGAAAAGGGCTCATAAACATAAAAAAGTTACATATGTCATTAAACCGAAAGATTTTTTCAGTACTCTATGTGTAGCAGCTTCTTAGAAACAAGTCCTCTGTGATGGTTATTTTATGTGTCAGCTTGCTTGGGCGACAGGGTGCCAGGCATAATATCTGAGGGTGTTTTGTGGGTATTTCCAGAAGAAACCAGATAAGTGCAGATCAGACTGCCCACTGTGAGCAAGAGTCGTCATCTACTCTAGTGGTTTTCAACCTGTGGGTCAGAGTCCTAAAAAGACCTTCAGAAAGCATGGTTATTTACATTATGATTCATAACAGAAGCAAAATTAGTACTGCATAGTAGCAAGGGAAGTAATTTTATGGTGGGAGGGGGGGTGTCACCACAACATGAGGAACGGTTATTAAAGGGCCACAGCATTAAGAAGGCTGAGAACCGCTGCTCTAATCCAGTGAGGCTCTGCTGGAGTGACAAAGTGGAAGAAGCCTGCAGGGACAGTCTGTCTGAGCTGCCGCATTCATCCTTTGTCCTCGGACAGTGACATTTGGTTGTCAGTGTTTTGCACTTGTCTGGAGACATAGATATTGCTTCTGCTTCCCAGGCCGTTGGCTCTCCTTAGTCTCAGCTTCTAGACTGTGGACTGTGGAGCTTCTCATCTTTCATAATTGTGTAAGTCGGGTTCCCAAAGTATCTTTTCCTGCACCTGTCCAGTCAATGGATTCTCTTTGTCTGGGGAAAGAGTATTGACATAGCAAGTAGCTTTGGGAACTACCAGCCTGGCTGAGTTCTGAACACATTAGGATACAATGCCCACCAGGCAGTATTGTAGGTGATACTCATGAATAAATAGCCCGCAGTGGGCGCCACACAAACTTCCCTCCATTCTGAAGCCATTTCCAGCAGAACCTGAGGTCTGGCTGCAAATTCCTGACCTGAATCCACCTTCTCCGTCCTTCTTTCAGTTCCCCACTACTTCCTTTCCTGTCTGTGTCATGTGGCTGGCAGGCAGGGCTTGTATCCTGCTGTGCCTCTCTATTGAGGAAGCTATCTATACCACCAGCCAGCCCCTTCTTGGTCCTGATTCCCACCTGCAGTTCCAGTGAAAAGCACATCCGTTCTGTGTTGCCTGTTACTCACTGATGCAGTGTGTGTGGTCAGAACAGCGCCTCCTTCTCAATGCTTTTCCTTACACAGGAGGCATTGTTCACTCCAGAACTAGCTTCTCCAGGTACTCAGAATTCTGCAGTTGTTTTTCTGGTTATATTTTGCTTCTCCCCTGAATCTGAGACCACATGAACGTAGGCATGCCATCTGCCCATTTAAAGCGTCTCTGACTCTTGGAGTCAGAATTTAGATGTGATTTTTTACCATAATTGGCTGTGTGGTAGGCTGCCCATGTGCATATCTCTGGGCCCCTGGGGACGGAGAACATGCACATAACTCATAATACAGTCTTGTAGATTGACACACTTCTTTGGCAAGCCCAACCTGCTGGGTTTCTCTTCAGAGGAGGGTGCTTTAGAAGAAAATAAATTTGGAAAAGAAAATAAATTTACTACTAGAAATATGCAACAGAGGCGTTTTTATTTTGTTTTTTGTTTGCTTTTGTTGTTGGTGTTGTTGTTGTGAACACAGCTATATTCGAGCAGAGATACATTCCTGTCCTTTACCTGAAGAACAAAGGGACTGATGTCTAACCTGGGTGCCCCACTCACGTTATATTCGGGGCCTGTGCAATTATGCGGGCTCGGGGGAAGGCCCATGCAAAATGTGCTGTGACTGCCTTAGTGAGGTGACTGTATACCAGTCTGTTTATTTAAACATGACCTAAATGTTAAGAGAACTCTACCACCGTTACTCAGGTCTGTATCTTTCTATTTTAAATTGTGCTCTCAAAGTGCCTGAAGACCAATCACGAACAGGAATGTCGGCGTTTAATGCCATCAATTTCCCAGCTTATATTTGAGAGCGAGGCTAGTAAATTCACTGTTTACCTCCCAGCATAAATAGGTCTCAGTTTACAGAATAGAATTTTTTGAAACATGGGTGTGATGAAAGTCTTAACATCTATTTTAAGCTAAGCTTAATATGCATACCTACAATTCCAGCACTCAAGGAGCAGAGGTAGAAGGATCGTTACAAGTTCGAAGCCAGCCCTGTCTACACAGGAGGTTCTTGGTCAACACATGGGTGCATCGGAAGATCCTGTCTCAAAAGGAAACATCTAATTTAAAAACATTCAGTTTTTGCACAAGGCCCTAATATTTCTACAGCAAGACAAGTGAACAAGATGAATCCCTCATTAAATATTTGGAGGTTTATTGAAAGAGACCCAGTACCCAGTCAGAGATAGCCCCAGAAATGTGGTTCAAATGACTCAAACAGCATATGGGTTGGCAGTCAGAAGGTGAATTTGCTAACCAGAGTCAGCAGGATGGGGAGATGTGAACTCATTCCTGCTGGTCACATGGTGGGCTTTTCCCCAAGTGGACTTTGGTGTCATTTCCTAACACTTGGTTAAAGGGCATTTTAGGCAAGCCGGTTTTGATACATTAGAGAACTGTGCATAGCCAGTTAGAGCAGCCTTAAGATTTCTTCTTTTCTCCTCCCAACTTCACATCATAAGAAAATATTGAAACATTAAAAACTTAGATTTTTCCCCTGTTTGACATAAATTTAAGAGAAAAATAACGTTTGAACTAATACAAGGTTATATATAGTACTTATCTACTTAGTGTGGATAGCCATAGATTTTGTTCTATAAATAGTTACGTATTTGATAATCAACATTTTCCCCTGTAAGTGGCCAGTAATAAATAGCTCACTATCTCTACTGCAGCTTCTCAGCTCTGTCACTATCACCCAAGCAGCCCTAGATACTCTGTGAATGAAGGTGCCATTGAGTTCCAGTAAAATACCCCTTACAAAAGGGCACAGCAAAGCAGATGTGGCCCCTTGGACTTCGATCCATCTCTGGACTGCAAGGTGGTAGATCTGTGAGGACCATCACTTGATTTTGATGTTAGCACAATATTCTCTCTCCATTTGAAATAATGCCAGACTGCTGGGGTTTTCTCGCTGGAGTTCTGCACTCATTAAAATAATTGTAGACGAGAATGTCATTTCTGCCATGGTCTGCTGTTAAAGTTCCAGTATATATGTGACTAGGGGTAGGCACGCTGAGGTTTTGTAGTGCCAGAGTGCTCATAGGAGGGAGCTGAGCCACTCTGTTTAGCACCACAGCTTATTGATCCTTGGATCTGGGTCAGAAATGGGGCATGCTGAACTGGTTGGTGTAAGAGTCACATGAACACAAGGAATCCAGGTTCTGTTTTTTTACTTCTCTACAATTCTTAGCTCAGGGTGGTTTGGTGGCACCTCCAGGTATTACATACATATTCCCAGGAAAAAAGAAAAAAAAGCAGGAGGAATAATGTCATAATAGAAACTTAGAGGGTCTCATATCTGAGCATTCTTGTTTTAGACTCAACAGCGTCAGCGTTTTGAGGATGCCTTAGGAAGCTCAGGAGTTTAGTTGGGATCATTGCTAACACCCTCCAAAAATGAGCAGGAATGTTGGGTTGGCAAATCGCACACCATCTGCCGAGGCATCTGTTCTTGTTTTGGTGGCCTTTATATTTCATTACAGATATTTAACATTGTATCACCATCTCCCCTGAGTAACATATCTTTTTCACCATCCCAGGACCAGCAGCTCGTTTCCCCGAATTGGAAAATTAAATAACACTATTCACATTTTAATGTAAATGCCATCTAAGACACATGTATCATTACTTGAGAATGGTCTTCTTCAGAACTGTATTTTCCTAAGGATTTTTACTTTGGGACTTTACTTAGCTGTGATCCTTAGTATGTAGTTAGCAAAGCCTGGGAAGAAAGTGAAGTTGAAATCATTGGGACATAGTCCACATACTGAGCTTCATAAGTAAGTCTTTTCTCCTTGAGTGTGGCTGCACATTGAATGAAGGCTGAACTCAGTATTGAGAAAGTTACATAGTGGCTTTGCTCTAATATGGGTCTGATGTGAGCTTGACAAAAAGACAGTTAAATGGGCACTTCGTCCTGTGGTTTGAGATTCTTGTAGTTGTTCTGAGGTAATGTTTATTCTTCAGGAAGCAGCACAAGTCTCTCGTTGTTTGTCATAGGCTTCCAATAAGAGGACAGAATAGCTAAGTAGTCTTAACTGTGCTTTTGTTTTGGTAGTGTGTCCTAAAGTGGCAGATGTAGGAATGGAAATGAATGTGTTTACTTGCTGTGTACACTTGAACTGTAAGATAAATTTTGTTCAACTGATTCTGTAATACCAAGTTGATTCTAGAATCCATTTCAGTGTTGCTGTTATGATGAAGTGTAACCATGACTCTTTAGAGGTCCAGTAAATCATTAGCCTGAAACAAGGTATGTTAGACTTTCCGATGCCATACATTTTAAAAACTTCAGTAAGAAAGTCAAATATTTAATTCAAATGTTTCTATGGGTGTGTATCCCAGTCGGTTTTAACTGTCAACTTGATACAATCTAGTCCCTTTGGAAGGAAGTCTTAATGATAGAACTTTGCTGTGTGAAGGGAGTAGTCTTCTAGAGAAGGCTTGACCTGAAAAAAGAAAGAAGAGAAGCTCGGACCCATGGCTCATCCTTTCTCACAAAGAGAAAGCTGAGAAAGAGGTTTAAACACAAGTTCTAGATCAGTGGTTCTCAACCTCCCTAACTCTGTGACCTCTTAATACAGTTCCTCATGTCCTGGTGACTCCCAGTTGGAACATAATTTTAATTGCTTCTTCATAACTGTAATTTTGCTACTGTTAAGGATCCTTATGTAAGTATCTGATCCTCAGATGGCTTTAAGTGACCTCTGTGGTAAGGCCGTTCATCTTCTAAATGGGATACAACCCACAGGTTGAGAACTGCTGCTCTAGTTTCTGTTGAGAACACAGTTCTGAAACAAAACAAGCAAACAAAAAATCACAACATAAAAAAACACCTGGAAAATTGGGGCGCAGAACAAGAGGCAATGGCATAGCCTAGAGTCAAAGGATATCTTTTGAATGAGCAAATCGAGAATGAAGAGTTTTAGTGTAAATACAGTAAATTTAATATGGTAGACACATCTGAAGTGTGGTGTGCCAATTGACATATACTCTAAATGGGAATTACATAGACGCCTCTAGTCACCCTGAGGAAGGCTGTGTAAAATATCAGACTTTTGTAACAGTCACACATTGTGCTGTATTATAATACTTTGTTCATATTTGGTTAACTAATATATGTTACTAACATCAGTGTTACTCTTTATCATTCTCTTTTGTTTGTCTCTTTGTGTTTGTGTTGTGTGTGTGTGTGTGTTGTGTGTGTGTGTTGTGTGTGTTTGTGTGTTGTGTGTGTGTGTGTTGTGTGTGTGTGTTGTGTGTGTTTGTGTGTGTGTGTGTGTGTGTGTGTTAGTGATTGCTCAAGCTGAGGCTATTCCGTACATGGGTCTGTGAAGTCCTGATTGCGTTCAGTGTCACTACCAAAGTACGTTGAGTTTGAATTGTGTCTCATGTTTTCTTCTGTTGAATAATCCCTGACCTAGCTCTACTGAGGTACAGAAAAGGAATTAGAGTCAGAAGTGATCTGCTGAGACCCCTGCAGAGGCGGCTTAAGATACAGTGGGAACAGCTTTTAGGAAATGTTTTATTTAATAAAATAATATCTTTATGTGAATATCTGTTGGGCATAAATAATAACAAGACAAGAAATATCTCTTATCACCTGCAACTGAAAAACTATAGAAAATAGCATTGGCCTTTAGTGCATTTTCTCACTTCCACCCAGGCTATTGGGCTGTGATGATTTTAATAGTAAAAATAATATTCCTTAAAGTTATTAAAATGTATTTTAAAATTTTATTTATGTGTATGTGTAGATATTTGTGTGTGTGTATGCTATGTGATTGAGAATACCTGTGAGAACAGAATAAGCTATCAGCTCTCTTAGTACTGGAATTTCAGTGGTTTTGAGCTGTCTGTTCTACTTGGGTGCTGGGTACCAAACCAGTGAACTAGAAGTGCAGTCATCTACCCAGCCCCTAAAGAAAGTTTCAAAGTAAAGTTTCAAAACAACAACAACAACAACAACAACAACAAAACACATGTGGTTTTATAATTTGTGTAATTTGGCAGTATTAAGTTAAAGTGTGTATGCCCTCTGTGTACCAACTGCAGATAAACACATACAACCTATATGATGCCATCTTGAATTTTATCAAGCATATATGTTTATGCATTTGTATACTGGATTTATACATACATACTATATATGTATATATAAATCATTAATATATATGTATTATAAATCATTTTTATATACACTTCAAGGAAATCTACCTATACATATGGACACATACACAGACAGTAACTGTGGTCATGTTGGTAACACCATGGAAACCAGACTTCAAGGGCTCAGGGAATGAGCCCATGTTCTTATTCCATAAATGTGAAGAGAAGAATGATTGAACAATTAGCATTTTTATTTGTCTGCTTTTTTTTCTTTTTACCATTTTTTGTGTTTTACAAATAAAAGAAAATACTTCAGGAGATAAAAATAAGTTAAAAGATAATGTCCAAGTGGTTGGATTTTCTTAGAACAGAATGCATTGCCTTAGAAGGAAGGGAGAAACAATTTTTATTTTTAGAAGTAAAAAGAGGATAAATTGTAGGAGAAATATTAACGCCATCACACTCTTCCTTCCAAATTATCCAGGAGACAGGTAAGTCCAGTCCCTTTTGGACTAACCCCCAACTTTGTTCTCCACGCGGTCCTTGGAGCCTCAGGCAGACTTCCTCTCTCGTGCTTCACTGCACGCATCAGACGTTAAGAGCATGGAAGCAAAGCACACTGATGCAACAAATTGTGCTTCAGGCGGGACAGGGAGAGCAGAGGGTTTCAGGAGGCACTGCGTTGACTGAATGTAGAATGCGTGCCCCTATTGGTGATGGTTACCTGACTGGTCACCTCTGTGCAGTGGGTTGCAAAGCATTTAGAATGCTCAAAATTACAAGGAGGAAATCAAATACATACCTTTGACATCTCTATGTAAGTACCGATAATATTTTGTTGAATTTATTTTTAGTATTTCTAGATATATTTGTATAACCATTTTCAAAACTTAGAAAATACTATATATATATATATATATATATATATATATATATATATATCCTGCTTTTTCCAATAAACATTATATCGTAGATGCTTTTCACAACCTTGAACGTTCTTCCCAAGCATAGTCGTAACGAATAGACAATTTTATAGAAGTCAATTAAACAGTCAAAGAGTTTACATTGGAAATGAATAAATCTCCTCATTAGAAGTGAACTTATTTATTCCTTTACTTGCCTCTAGTTATATAATTGATCCTATAAATAAGAGACAAGAAAATGATTGCCGTGCCAAAATCGACGGCGTTTTCCCAAGCTTTTAGGAGAATGGTGTTCCCTATGGATATGAGACACAGCAAAGGCACATCTTTAATGAGAATACACTGTTTATGCCATTCACTACAGGTGACAAGGCAGAAAGTGTGTAATACACTGGTTAATCTACATTCTGCCCTTGCCTCAAGGAGGCAGAAGGCTGCAGGTTCCTCTTAGCTAGCTTGTTTACCTTTGACGAATCATTTGGCTTAAAGTAGCATTATGTTGGTGAATTCCCATGAGAGACTTGCCTATGTCAAAAAAAATAATGGACTCTGGAACCCTACTGGAAACTGAGTCTTCACATTGGTGTATTCTGGAGTCACGTGGATGCATATGAAGATGGTAAGACGGAAAGGATGCTTTATAGGCTATTAAAATTCGGGAGCTGGTGCCTTCTAAGAACACGCATCAAATATTTAGGATTGGAAGATTGGAGGAATATACAAAGACTGTAAGGAGAGTGTGATGGAACAGGATGTGGATGTGTCCCAGTAAGCCAGCCATCCCTTAAGATCATTTACTCCCTGGGAGTGGGGGCGGGGGAGTGTAGTCACAAGCTGTTTCCATAGCTTAGCATCTCAGGGATCCTGGGATCTGAGAACAGGAGAAGGAAGGCTTTCCACAACACCATGTGTAGGCAGGCACTCAGCAGAAGTTGGTTGGGGTAAGGAGCTGCTTTTCACCTTTCACCTTTCACCCCCTCTAGCAGCTCGGACTCTATAGGCAGAAAAGTCTACCTCAGGCAGTCTCTCTCCCCTAGAACACAGTCAGCACTCAAGTTTTACTGTTCTTCAGGAAAGTGCACCAGTGCCTCCTGCCCGAGGCATTGTCAGCCTAGCATTTGTGTCTTTATCCTTGGTGAATGATCCCTTTGAAACCTGTTGGCACATATCCTGTCCTAGGTGCTTACGTAATCACCCGTGCAGGGTTGAATGTGCTCACAGAGCATCCCAGGAGATGTCACAATGCAGTCAGCTTGGTCCCCAGACCTCCCAGAATGAGGTTTATTCCTAAGACTGCAGGCTACGTTTGCTAAGCCTCATGGGAAATTTTTCTTTAAACAAGTCTACAGTGCTTATTTGAAATTTAACTAATCTAGTTACTTGGTAATAGAGAAGGAAAAATGCATTTAAAGCATCAGGTAATAGACAACAGAAAACCCATGACTGTGCTGACAGTTGACGTGTAGATAAAGGGTTTTTGGGTTTTTTTTGATGAACCGTGACCCCCCAGAACTGGGACTAGAGTGCTCTTGGTTTGGGAATGGACAGAATATTCAGAAGTGACTGGTGAGAATGAACAAGTTGAATCCTGAGACCTGCTGAGGCTCCTAGAAGTTCTGTGTTCTTTGTTCTAACAGTAGTGCTGTGTTAGGTATATGAGTCTGATACGGTCGCTGTAAAAACAAACAAACAAACAAGCAAAACAAACTTGCTAAATTAACGCAGGTCATAATTTCAAGACAGTGAGCAAGGAATGGTTAGCAGGGAAAATCATTGCAAATCAAAGAGATGGGTCACTTTGGCCATGGAATGTTTCTGACTCTCAAATACTTAGACTGTTGGGGACCAGGCTGAGGTGTTTCTCAGTGGCCTTGGTGTCAGCAGAGATGAAGAAAAGAAAGCACTCTAGGTGTTTCAAGCTGAGAGGGTTTAAGGTAAGCATTGGGATGCTTTCAAATTGGCTTGAAATGAAGGAAGAGCAAGTGGCGTGGACTCCTGGACTTTTGAGTTTATGACACATCAGTGTGTCTCTTCCCGCTCCTCTGCTCTCACAGCTTGAACGATAGAGCAGCAGCAGAAGGAAGATGACTCAGTTTCCCCTTCAGCTTTGTGGCCCCTCTAACTGAGGAAGATTCACACGAGGGATCAGGAGAAAAGCCATTGTATAAACTACAGTTGGAAAAGAGGGCGTTCTTCTGAAACTTTGTTCTGCTTTGGGTCAAAAGAAGTCTGTCTATGGCAGCTTAATGCAGTGTGCACATGGGTGTTTGTTAAACAGCAGGTCACATTTTTCCTCTTGAAGATTCATTTTTAAATGTACAAATAACCACATTTGTATTTTCATGTAAGTTATACGTGTTTTGACAAGTATGTTGTGTCCTCCAACCCTGGGTGTAGTTGGGACACAGAGCAGTTCATTGTGCCAGAACATTCGCATCTGCTACCACTGTATTCAACTGCTTCTGGGAGCCACTGCTCTGATCTTTATCACGTGCAGCTTCCTTTTCTCCAGACTGTCATATAAAGGGAAGTGCACAGTGCACACTAGGTCTAACTTAATAAAATGCATTTGAGTTTCATCTATCTTGTTAGATGTGTCAATATCCCATGTCTTCTTAATGAATGCTATCTGTGTATGTGTATATATAATTTATGACTTGTGTTTTTCCTCTTTGTTTAAAGTCTCTATTTTATTTCACTTTTGGTGCTGGGGTATGATCCCAGGACTTTGCACATCGTAAGCAAGTGTTCCACTGCTGGGCGGCACATCATCTCTTACAGTTAAGTTTTAATTAACTCAAGTGTTATGAGCTCTACTTTGTCTCCCACTCATAGTATTTTTTAAATGAAGAAATATGAATGCTCTCCATTACCTGTGTGATTCAAAGTCTGTGTTCTTTACTCATGGCTAATGAGGTTTTGTAGTCTAATTGTTATTGTATGCTTGAATTTTAGCCAGATAATTAGTCAAATCTCAAGAAATGGACCTCTTTCCTTTCTAGTGTTGAGGCTCTATACTGTGAAGACACAGAAAGTTCCCAATTTTACCCTTCAAGATTTTTCCAAATTGTGGAAATAACCTTCTAATGAATCATAGATTGACTCCAGACTAGAGTTGAACAACCAGTGAAGGCCATCTAGATTCTCATTGGAAATATAAAATAGAATCTTTTTTACTGTATTCACAGAGAGCCTTTCCTCTACACAAACCATCAAATTCGGTGATTCATCATAGAAATCGGTTTATCATTTACCACTGAAGAAGCACTATTATCTAACAGCTAAGCAAAGGAGAGTAGGTAATTCCAGTCTCGGGCTCCAGTGCCCTTGTTGGATTGGATATAATTACCTAGCTTGGATTCAGTCATCACTGAAGACTTGTCTCCTATTTCTTTCCTAAATAAGTCTTGATGCTCACTCTCTCAAGTTTCTGAGTGTCTACTTGATGAGATGCTTAAGGGGCCTGACTGTGTTGTGCTTTTCCAGATTCTTCAGAACTATTGGTGGGGTGAGGATGACAGTGGGGAAGAAACTATTGTTTACTTTTGCCACTTCAGACATCTGATTATTATTTTCGTTGTCCCACAACCATATCCATAGCCAGTATTTTATCATCAATATCCACCAGTGAAGGAAGCGGAGATTCAAGGAAGTTAAGGACCTTTGCTTCGATTCTACACTACTCATTCTAGAGGAGTTCCTGATCTCAGACCTGTCTGAGACAGTTTGCTTATGACCACAGAGAATCAGTTTTTCCTGTGTACTTAGTATTCCTGATGTCTTTCAGTAGCCATGGACTCTTGGTGCTATTTCATGGATGTATGTGTCTCAATAGTTCGGTGTTCCTAATAATTAGGATGATGCCTGAGTGTCTAGATTAGTTACCTCCAGACATTATTCTTGGATCATGGGAAAGTAATAACTCCTTCATAAAGTATTCCATGGACCAGTGAGGCTCTTCTAAGGAGGGTTGCTGAGGTGACAAAAGCAGTGAAATTCTTTCTAATGCTTGTGCCCAAAGTCACAGGTCACAAAGGCCTCTACAACATGGACCCACTGGGTTTTAGAGCAGTATGATTTGACTTGATGCCTATGAGAAATTTTAACACTGAACTTTTTTGCAGTAAGGTTCTGTATATCGTTTGAAAATAATTTGATAAATCAGATTAAGGCCTCGTCTTGTACACATGACAAGTGCTTCAATGAGCACACAAACATGGTCTGCCAACGAGGATGCTGGTGGTCATCTGAAATCACGATACTGCAGTCCTGTGCCTGCTAAGCTGATACAGAAGCTGCAGATCTCCAACTTGCATTGGCTACAGTCTGTGTCTAGGCCTCCTCTTTCCTTGGAACCGCCCTTTTCCTCGTCACACCAGATAGCTAGCTGGTGATTTCTATATTTTGTTTTGAGAACAGGCTTTGGAGTTATAGGAAAGAAATGTGATCAGATAGTTCAGAGGACAATGGAACAGTACAGGAAAGCACAAATGATTGGTTGAGTTTAGTCCTCTGATATTTTGACGAAAAATAATGCCCTGAATGTAAGGCACAGATCAAGTAATAAATGGTGGTGGCAGAGATGATTCGGTTGTATTTGTCAGACATCAAGGGTGAATGATCTACACACTGGGGCCACTGCCACCTTCATAAGACATCAGACTCCTAAGACATTTGTATGCCAACTTCTTCAGGCGGTCTCAGGGCAGGTCAGCTGAATTAGTCACGATGGATGATTTCTCCTATTGTACTAATGTGGGGCTGAGACACAGAGAAGTTAAATAACTCAGTGATGATCCTATACCACCAAATCCATGCCTGTCACTTCAGTTCAGCAGTGAGATTCCTGTGTGTGTGTGTGTTGTGTGTGTGTGTGTTGTGTGTGTGTGTGTTTAGAGAATTTGTACCAGAGTCAGTAAATTTATGTCACAGATAATAGGTAGGAATTAGACAAGTAAAAAAAAAGTGTAAGAATATAAGAATGCTATTCAAATAAATGGTCCTGGTGGCGACACTGGTGCTGTGTGTGTGTGTGTGTGTGTGTGTGTGTGTGTGTGTGTGTGTGTGTGTGATGCTAGAACCTGGCTGTGTAAGTCTATCAAACTGTGTTCATAAATACATGTTTCCATCCTGTGCATGACAATGATATTCAGGGACAGGCTTTAGTTAGATGTCACAATAGAACTGCTCCTGGCCTTCTGTGTAGAGATGGGAAAACTGGATTTGAGACCTTAACTGGGAGGTTTGGCAAGCACCTCTAATATGGACTCACGCCAGGCTGATTGTGAAAGGGCCAGGCACAGAGAGCTGCAGAGGTTAGAGTCCCCAGGTGCTCAGGAGAGAGTGCCATTTGTACAGTACTCCAGGGAATGAAATTATCATTTCATGGTTCCCGCTCCAAGGCAGCATTTGATTTCAGCAGTTCCTGTCTGTGTGGAGAGCAGGAGGGCATGCTAAATGTCAGAGGAACAGGTACACATATTTCCCTTGGACTCCTGCCCTGTTTGACTTTTGTAGTGTGTAGGTTTCTTAAGGTCAGGCAGCTCTTTCAGTAAACCTTTTCTGTATGCAGCCTTGTCAGGACAGCGACTCTGATCCCTCTGATATGTATTGGAGAGAAACAATGCAAAAAAGTAGGAGGAAAGCGAGAACTTAGGTCAGGCTTTTCTCCTAGGGAGAGTGCCTTACTTCTGAGTCACTGAGACTGGACATGACATTTACCCTCTACATAATGAGACTCTGAATCTGTGGTCAACTTGTTATACCTGTAAATATGCATTAGAATCGCATATACTAGACATAGATGGTGGTGCACATCTGTAATACAAGTTAGAGGCAGGAGGACCACAAGTTTGAGGCCAGTCTCAGCTACCATAGCAAGCCTGTCTGAAAAATAAATATAAGTAACTGTAAGAATGTATGAGCCCGTACATGTACGACTGCAAAACAGGAAAGCTCCTCCACTGGTCTAGGTTATTACATAGTTAGGATGAGCAGTTCTATCCGTAAACATGGAAAGTATTAAACTGAAGCCCTCTCCGGTCCTAAGCACTGTGCCTTGGGCTTTTCTGCTGCTCTTTGATTCCTGGTTGGACCACCTGAGTGGCAGCAGCCACTCCTTTCCGAGGGCTTCTCTGCTTCCTGGTTCTATCTACAGTTCAGAGCAGTGGAGGGATACCGTATAAATAGCCACCATTGTCTGATGGTCTTTGCCTTTTTCATACAGTGCAGGCTTTCAGACAGCACAGTTCGTGTCTTTAAGATTTTAGAAATCTGTTACATATTTGACCCCCTTTTCTCCTTCCCTCCTTTCATCTCCGATAATATTCATCCAGACAATGGTAAGAAGACAGAACTTTACATGTGATGGCTGAAAAAGTACTCATTCGGTTTGGAATCCTAAGTACAAAGAAGACTCTTTAGAAATGTACCATATTATGGGATAATATTTATCTCTCCAGCCATATGGGCAGATACTTGTAATATTTTTGAAATGGCATTACTTGGTGGGTGTGAGACAGGAGAAATATTATCAAATGAAGCACTATTTACATGATGGGTAGATTGGAAGGAAAAGAGGTACTATTCATTGTATACTTATGTAGTCCTATTGAATTGATTAATGCTAAGTGTCCATTATTTCCTGGACATACCCAGTGTTTAGCAGTAATACAACCATGTTTTCCACAGATGACGACAGAAGAGAGTTGGGAACATTAGGGTCATGCGATGTTTGGATATAAAATGGCCCTGTTACCAGTCACTGATATTTCCTTGTATTTCAAAAGAAGTCAGTACATAGAAGTTGGTAAAGAAAATCAGATCTATTTATAGTTTCGCCAAACCAAGGATAGAAAAAAAATATTAATTTCCTCTCCAGTGTTACTGTGGCAGTCTTGTAACTTACAGAGTGGCAAAGGCCAAAAGACATATGCATTCGATTGTGAGATATCTAAACCAGCTCTGTCTTTGATGGAAGTCCAGATCTTCCACCGAGTCCGTTCTCAGCATGGGGGAGGGCTTACCTAGTTCCTGTTGGATTAGCTTCTGTCCCACCATGGCCCTAGCCTCTTCTATTGCAGTCTCCAAGGCTGTTGAAAGTTTAGTTCCACCCCCTCACCCCAGTCAGTGGCACTGTTAAGTGACTAGATCATGAGAGTGCTACAGTGGCAGGATGGCTTAGCCCATCTAAGAGTTCATAGCTGGTGCTCTGTCAGGAGGAGGGGACTGGTGGATGGAGGAAGAAGGCCGCTGAGGATAGATATACCTTGAAAAGTAAGTCTTGTCTAGGCACTCATCCTGTCTCTCCATCCTGGATACTCACCAGCGAACAGCATTCCTTTCATGCTGCTTTTGTCTAGCCAGTCATCGGCTGAGAGTGCCGAAATAATAAGCCCCACATAAATCTTTCCTCATCTACCTTTAATTTGCTCAGGTGTTTTATCACAGAATCTGTCCTAAAGCTAACTAACTCAGTTCACATGTCTGATACTCTATACACAGTAAAGAGGTAAATTTGGACTTGTGTGATCTGACTTCAAAGTTTATATTTTAAACCATGTACCACTTTTTAGGATTCGAGGGGATGGGGAGTGCAGGAGACATGGAGGAAGGTGAAGAAGGGGGTGGGCAGTGTCACTGAGGTAAGCGAATTAGCTGCTGAGCAGAGGGCCACATTGGTATAATGGCGGAAACATGGCTCAGGTGCGTGTCTTGCTTTCCAGGACACAGGTCAGGAGAAGGGGCCGGTGGGGCAGCCCCATGCTGGCAGCTCTGTGTGCTCTGCCCAGGAATCCAGACTGCTGAAAGTGGCATCCTCATGCATATGGTGTAGTAGAACACAAAGAGATGGACTTAGACCGCTTCCTCTCACACCTCAGAGGCTCAAAGGATGGGCTTCAGAGATGCAGGAATGCGCGGGCATTGCTGACCGGCGAGGGAGTACTGGGTCATGAGCTCCTACTGGAGTCAAGGCTGTGTGTACTGTTACACTTTTTATTCTACTCTGACAGGGATTACTGTCTCACTTTGCAAGGCAAAGAATTGAGAGTAGAGCATTTGCCCGAGGTCATGTGGCTCTTAGCCAGCTTCTGCCCTTCCCCAGCCTTACTCTTCCCGATATTCCATGCAGTTTCTGCCTCTGGATCATTCCCCTAATCTAGAGACCTGTGGTAAGAATCCCAGAATGTGAGGTGCAAATTCCAAATAATTCCAATCTACCCCCAAAATGGCCAGGAACTGTCACTTCACGGTGAACATTTTAGAGATGCACCACTTCTGTTGTTATTCGAGACCCTCTAAATCACCTTGGTCTTCTTAAAGGATCACTTGTAATCTGGTCACGTGGTCAAATCTGAGAGGCTCTGCAACAGACTCTTAGAGCCTAGCTCCTCACTCTGACCCCCCTTCACATACACGCACGCACGCACACACACACACACACACGCACACACGCACACGCACACACACACGCGCACACACACACACGCGCACACACACGCGCACACACACACACGCGCACACACACGCGCACACACACACGTGTGCACACACACACACAGACACACAGACACACACACACGCACACACACGCGCACACACGCGCACACACGCGCACACACACACACAGACACACAGACACACAGACACACACACACGCACACACACGCGCACACACGCGCACACACACACACAGACACACAGACACACACACACGCACACACACACACGCACACACACACACACAGGCCCCCCCTTCCACCCATTCCTTCCTGCCCCACCACCCCATGCCATGTGCAACAGGAGAGACAAGGCATATTCCACACACAGGGTTATAGCCCCTCCTGTAAAGTATGAGTAGTTTATGAATAGTAAACATATTTAACTTAGAAAGGATTACTTAGCAACATAATACTGAAAGGTTGCTCCTATTGTCTTTTGTTAAGCCACAGGCTGTTTCCATGGATAAGTCAAAGGCAGAGGAAGAAAGCTTTGCTGTTCTTCTGTGCGGACAATGATTTGATTTTCTGAAAAATGCAGCCTTGTTTCCTTCCCTGGGAATTTAGAAACATCGTGTTCTTTCTCTTGGTCCACCATTACTGGAAAAAGAGAAGGGAGAGGGAGTAGTTACCAGTGCCGGGGAACAGGACTGAAAGTCTTACTTCCTGGGGTGAGTGGGCCCCAAGTTCTTAGTGCAAAGGCCCATGGGGCACACAGCTGTTGGAACCATCAAGCTTCATCCTGAAAGATGTATTCTTCCCTTTCTTTACTCTTGCTTCTGAGATTTGCCTAGAACGAACAAACCAGGAACAGGGATCTCAGGTTCAGTGCGTGACCCCATCCGCCCACCACATGCCCACTGTTCCAGAAGGTCAGCTGGGTGCTATTTTTATTCACTTAAATATCACAGCCATTCAGAGCAAATATTTCTAGCTTGCCTTCTGAAGGATTTGACTATTGAGCAGAAACACGCTCGGAGTCAGAACAAATAGTTGCAGACTGTCCCACTTACACCTCTGCTCCCTAATGAATGGAGACTGTGCATGAAAGCTGGCAGTCTTTTTTAATATATGCTGGTGACCTATGGCAAACTTAAAAGCTCCGTGGTACAAGGCAGGGACTGGTGGTTTTTGGGTGGGTGAATTTCACTGTAGTCCGGGTGACCAAGAGTTGAAGCTGAGGTGGTTTGAAAGAGAGCACAGATGTTTCAATCTTGGTCCCCAGTTGGTGACACTGTTTGGAGAGGCTTAAGAGGCGTGGCTTTGTTGGCGGATGCATGTCAGTGGGGGTCAGCTTTGAGAATGAAGACTCTCTATATTTGGTCGGTTTCTTCATTTGGTTTCTTGCCTGTGGTTCAAAGACGGGAGGCCCCCCACCCCCACCCCTGCCCGGCTCATGCTTCAGCCTGTTGTTGTGTCTCCTCCATGATGCAATCTGATCCCTCTGGAACTGAAGGGCAAACAAACCCTTCCATGAGCTGCCTTAGTCATGGTGCTTTGTGGCAGCAACAAAAATCTTATGTCCATGGTATTCAGCTGCATTAAAACAACATCCTCATCCATAAAGGTGTCCATTACATAGGCAGGGCACCGAGAGACCAAACTCTCACATATTTTTTTCTCAAGAAGTACATAGAAAATATTTATTTATGAAGGTCTAAAATTGATCAAGAAGCAAAGAGTCAAGTAAAGATACTTGCTTATTAATTTACTCACTGTTATTTTATCAACTGGTGGTTTTTCCTAACACCTTACTTAATACTGGACCCTGCATCTGCATGCACTGTCACCCATCCAGTACAATCACCCTAAGAAGGGTCATGTGGCTCTTAGCCAGCCTATGCCCTGGTTACAGCCGGAGGGAGCTGCATAGCATCTCACAGCTAGGCTGATGTGATAGCTGGGGTTCCATTATTGTCTTGGGCAATAATTGAGTAATCTCTGTGAGCACCAGATGGCAGCTGACGTGTCCTTAGGTGACCTGACTGCTACAGGTTCTCTTACTCACTTGATGCCTCTTAAGCAAGATGGCTAATAGCTTTATGAGGCCCAGCAAATGTTGTTGTCTGTTACCTAGGAGACAAGGAAAATCTCTAATGACAGAGTGCAGACTTAAACCTAAAATTAAATGATTACTTTCTTAGTTTATTCTCTGTATATTTTGCCTTTGTTCTTTTACCTATAGGTATATGTGTATGTTGAGTATTTCTTATTCTATAGGGGGTTATATATAGCATATAAAATGATTCACTTTCCCGTAATCCATAAATTATTTCATATGCGGATATTATCTCGAAATAATTATATTGCAAGGTGGAAATGTTCTTTGCCTTATAGAGTTATTATAAAGTGTGTTTATATTATAAAGGCATTATCAATATCAAATACTGAGTTAATAAAAACAGTTTCTAGAACATATTTCAGAGATTACAAAAAGAAAGAACTTGGTAAGAAATCTTCACCAAAATGAAAACTGTCTTCCATTGGGATGTTTGTCTGAGAGCTACTGTGTTCTGTTTCTGGGCAGCTTTCTGTCTAGTTGATACCGCATATCACACATTAGCTTTTCACTGAACACCATCCAACAAGCATTGCCCTTGACGTGAGAAGCTCTTTGAAAGCGTTGTGCTTAATGGACTTGCTCTGCTTCGTCTTGGGGATTTGTCAGTTTGTCGTACCCTGCCCTACTGTTGGAGGCTTGGTGTAGTCTCTGTGTTTTGCTGGTGTAAGCTGACTAGCGCCAACCCTTTGTATTGTGCAAATGGCAAAGCACTTGTAACACAGCTGAGGTGAGGACCAAGTTGTTTTGCTGCAGCTTCTAAATTGCAGAGTGCATTGTGGGGGCTTCTAGGAATATCAGTTATTTAGCAACATAGGTCACATCTTAAGAGAATTTCTGAATGGGCCATGATCTTCTGGCCCATGGAATGGAGACTCATTGCATTTCAAAGCCCCCTGTGCCTTTCCATTTCCTGTCACAGTTGAGATTACTAATAAAGAACCCTCAAGCTGGTTCTTCCTGTTGCATCTCCTGGTTGTGAGGAAGAGGGAGGCAAAGACATCATGTTCTCTGTTTTATCTGAAAGTTGAAGTGGGCAGGGGAGATGGGACACCAAAGGCAGGGAGGAAAACCAGAATCTCTGCCCAGTGAGAGTGGGTCCCCAACCCTTCTTAGCTCCAGCAAGGCATTCTCTCAAGAATCACCGAGAGCGACACTCACAGAGCAGCCCCACTGCCTTTCACCTGCCTTGCTTGGGTTTCCAGTGTTGGAGTCCTTTGCTGTGGCCAGTCCTTTGGGTTCTGAGTCCCTAGCATGCATGCGTTTCAGTAGTTCTTTCTTTGTTCCCTTTCCCACAATGGCATTTCCCTCTATGAAAAAGGATAATAAAGTGGAGGAAACACAGGTCCTCAGTGATCACCCTGCAGTAAATTCAGCCATGAATATATCTTCAGTCTTCAGTGGTACTGTGGCAGCATGTTCCCAGACTAGCATATGTTCCTGATCACAGAAGGCCGAGGGGCACACTTTGCTATGGTTCAGCAAAGGACTTTGAGCTGGGGTAAAGAGACAGCTGCCCCATGGGACCAAAAAAAAATATTTTTTAAAGAGGCATAGCACATATTATATAATAGATGCTGTTTTGAAAGTTTCCCCAGAATTAATTTCTTATATTAAATCATGCCTCTGACTTTCTCAGGAACTTTGCTTTTTAAAAGAACTGTTAAATTTTGTGGCAAAATTAAAGTGTCATAACACGAGTATGCTGACTCCGGGATAAGGATATCTTGTTTAAATTCAGGAATTGCTTGAGGCCCAAGTTTCCGCCCTCAAATGGAACTTAGTCACAAAGCAGCTTTATTCGGGGTAGAGGAGAGAGAACACTGCACAACTTAGTATTTGAAGTCAGCTTTCACACTCAGCAAGCACGGCTGTGAATCTGAAAATCACCATGTTAGATACATGTGAAATATCAGTTTGGATTAGAGTTCTTTTAGCCATGAGCCATATCTGTTAGGCTGGTTATATTTCCATATTCGAAATAGCCCGTGGCTCACTAGGTAGAAATGATAGGATGTTCTGGTCTAGGAGAACTTCAAAGTAATTCAGTTGAGCCAGGACGCTAAATAGATGTTCAAGTAAAACAGAACTCTAAAACGTTTTACTCTCACATTTATCACATACTTTATTGCCTAAATTTTTCTCAGAAAGTACAGGCTCATATTTAAACTGATCATCTATGTAGTGTGAAATGTGGCTGTGAATGTTTTTCTTAATTAAACTGAGGATGAGTTAGAAGCTAGGCTTCCTAGAAAATTGTATACAGAAAACGCACGTCTTTCCTTCAGACTTGGTTTAAATAGAAAAACATGGGCTGGCAGAGCGCTTTGTGGGTAAAGACATTGCTATCTGGTTATGCAAGCTTGAGGACCTGAGTATGATTTCATGAACCTGTATAAAGTGGGAAGATACAGTCAACTCCAAAGAGTTGTGTTCTCACCAACACACATCCGCAGTGGCATACATGTACTCGTAATCCTCATACACCACACACGTGCACACACACACACACACACACACACACAATTTTTAAAGAAAAAAGTGATATTGAAGTATTAACACTACGCTTTGGACATCTTTTCCCATGATTGTGTTATTGATATAGCTAGTGATTGACCAACACTATCAGACACTCAAATTAAACAAAAAATGCAACCGAATGTTGTAAATGGCTGTTAGACAGTCCCTGCTACACAATGCTGTTATAAAATCCAGATGCCCTCACTCAGAGCCTTAGTCACTCTCGGAATCACATGGTCTTACTCATTGCTTGGAGGGGAAGAGAATCCATTAATAAGAATAATTTGAGTAAAAGCAAAACCTGACATCAAACGGAATTGAGACTAAAACGAAGACATGTAGCTTTGTTTTCATGGGGAATAATGGCCACCGTGTCATTACTCATTCAATTACTTACTCCTTTTGTAGATATTCTCTGGTTGTCTGCTAAGTGCCTATTACTGCTAGGGACAGCATTTAGAGAACAGATAAGGGGGAGGTTCACAGACAAATAAGCCTGGGATCTTTCTCTTGTCAGGCTGCTCATACTAAAGGGAACATGTGTTTGCTCATAGTAATTAGTGTCATCCAAAAGGTGACGTTATAGTTTCACATGCTTGCCTGAAAAAATATCACTGATAGATGATTAATTCTATTATTCTATATTCTCAAATTTCTACCCAGGCTCACTTGCTGGCTTCTAACTGACCACCCCCTTCGGCCTCTATAGATCCTTTCTCCTTTCCTGGATCTTCTTTTTCCTTTGTCCTGCAGTAGGGTTTTATGCAATGCGATCTAGCCTTGTGCTCTCTCTCTCTCTTTGTAAGGATGACCTTTGACTTCTGATCCTCCTGGCTGTGTCTCCTGAACACAAGTACTGGAATTACAGGCGCGTTTTCCCCATAGCCAGCTTGGATCTTTGTATTCCTTAATAATACCGTTATGTGCAGTCTAATGAGACTGGGCATTTGTTCTTCTGCATTCCTGCTTAACCAATAGGGTGTTGGGCCACATACACATTGCTTAGGGAAGGCGAAATGCAGTCTAAGATAGCGGTCCCAACTCTCGGTGTTTCTCCGGGTGAGAAACAGTGGGTGCTGGGATGGAGGCTGTACTTCTCAAACTCCAGGGACAGTCAGCTTAGGCCCTAATGAGTGCTAGGAATGAGGAGCACCAAAGAGGAGCCCTCTGAGGGAGACTCGGGCGAGGCTCTGTATGGGAAGGCGTCCTCCTATGGCTATCATTGATGAAAGAGACAGTCCTTGCTTGTCCACACTGTTTTATTCATGGTGGATGAGGGTGAGGTTTATTCTGGGTGAACCAGAGATTAAATACCTTCTGCAGGAAGGGATGCCCAGAAAGGAAGCTCATTGGCTAAACACTTGGAGCCTATCTTCATTAGCATGGAGACTGGTTGTCGTGGAGCTGTCACTGGTTATCATGGTCCTCTTTAGTGGGGTGTTGTGGTCATGAGCGCCCTGACAGAAACCTTGTCAGGGAGCTAGTTTGAACTCCTGCAGTTCTTAATTAAGAGATTTATCTGAGGTTCTGAACTTGCTACTACCTTAGTAGTTCTTTGGTCTGGTGGCACAGTCCACTCCCCCACCCAACCCCTAAAGCCTGCAGAAATCCGTTTTTTCTCTTCCTTGTTCTTGAAGATACACTATTTCACTTACCCTGCATTTACAAACTACTCTGAAGTTTTATGGACTTATAAAACAGTCCTGTTTTTCTTTTCTTTCATAACTTGGTTTACTGGTTGGGTGATTTTGCTGTTCACACCCAGTTCATCGAGGAATAGATGACAAGGCGTGGCCTTGTTCACAGTTTTGGGGCCACAATTGTGATGATTGAGTGACTGAGGCTGTAGACTCCCGCAGCCTGCGGTGTTCCAAACAGAAGGAGGCAATGGTGCCCCGAGAGCAAGATGTGTATCTAAGTAGGGCATGTGCCTGAGAATATGTGTAAAGCCATGAAGAGAAATAGTCTCTCTGTTTTGATGGATGAAGCTACAGAGACTTGCAAAAGAGTATATTGGTAATATACTGCCATTTAACATGTAAAAGTTCACTTCCTGCAAGGGCTGGATGAAAGAGGAATGAGTCACAAAGCCTTCTGTCCACTTAGAGATTCCATTTGTCTCAACTGACAGTTATATCTCACTTCTTTAACCTCACTCAGTAGAATACATTCAGGCCTCTGAGCATTGACCAAATTCAGACATGTGTTTCCATCCTCGACCCCTGTGTGATTGAAGGACAGTCTTCCAATAAGTGGGGACTAGGCCAGAGACAGTGTGTGTATGAAGTGATTCCATCTCAGAAAGAAAAGGGTGCTGTGTCTAACACTTCTAATCTGCCAGATCGTAAACACATCTTACCGTATTAGTACAGGTCTTTCTTCTTCCAGGACTAGGTGAATGGGTTCTCCAGGAAGCCTTTCTGCCTGGTCTTCCTTGGTAAGGGTCATCTCACCTTGAAATGCCTATAAAATGTAGGTACATTTGAGGTGGATTGTCCACCCACATCTTATGACTTCCAACACTAAGAGTCTGACTGTGGGATCTATGCCTAATCCTCCCTGGGAGGCTACACAATGTCCTGACAAACAGGGACAGTGGAAGAATTACTTAGTGAGTATCTAGCAGAGGAAGAAGACTCCATATTTAATTCTTGTGTCTTATTTTGTTCTTTCCTACTGTATACTTTAATGTTCCATTTAATTGTTTTCTTTGTCTAGGTCACCAACGTTTCAGGTCACTGTCGTGGAGACACGCCCTTATTAATTCTCTCATTGCAGAAAGGTCAGAAGGAGGTGTTCCTTCATTCCATTTAAGACAATCCAGAGTGTCATCTTTGTGCCCCATGTGTTTAGGTGACAAATGCAAATGGACAGCAAAATATGTAAAGTTGCTATCCTAGTTGAGGGACAAGTTGACCATCCATGAAACACACTGAAGATGTGTGTTAAGTAGAAAAACAGAGCAGGCAAGAAAGAGACATGTCAGGGATGGTCTGAAGTTTCTTAACGAGTGGCCAGGAAGGACCTAGCAGATATGGTGACATTTCAACTATTGCCTAAGGTAGCGAGTTAACCATGCACAGAAAAATTACCTGCACTCAGTGCATAGTTTTAGAAGCTTCAGAAGCAAAATGGTGATTAGTCTCTGTGAAGCACCAAGGTAAGGCCAGGTGGATAAAGCCCTAGTGATGGGGAAGAATAAGAAAAAGATGAGAGACTAGAAGCTAGTTAACTTTGAGTACTGTGTATGGACAGGCTTAGATCCCAATGCAGAAGAAGAATCATAAGTAAAGGATAAAGAACCTTAAGAACTGAACTTGTGATCAGTATATGGGCTTCTAGAGAATGGGGTGGGGGAGACAGGTAAATGTGCCTCTGCCCTATGACCTGTACCTCTCCTTCTTCCAACATGACACTGCTTACCTCCCTTCCTCGTGTAGGGAGCCTACGTCCATGATTGACACTTTGAGACTCTTTACTGTGGCACAATGATGTTCTGGTATGTACAGAAATTCATAGTTCCACCACAAACAGATACAAGACCAATGGAGTCCATCACATAGCTTTTTCTCTACCCTTTGCCATCCACTGGGTTAATACTCTTGTCAAAGGGGATCCTTCACTGTATATTGTTTTCACGTCATTTAAGATCTCAGAAAGATTAATTTTATGTCAGGTGGAGACCACCACACCTTTGTTCTTTGGGTAAAATTCTGTAACTGTGTTACACCAAAAGACCATAAGTACATATTTAGATTAACATGCCTTGGTTTGATACTTGGGAAAGAAGATGGAGAAGGCAGGAGTTGGGTTTTCATTGCAGTAAAACAGCCTATGCTGAGACTGTTTTACCAATAGTCTTTTCTACCAACCTATTTGCTATGGAGGAAGAGAACAAGAGGCAGGTGTAGCAGGAGCAACATTTTAAAAAATATAAAAGTAATATATTGTAATAAATATAAACAATTTAGAAAACTTTAGTGTCTGGGAAATTTTTACTCAGTTCATAGTGTCGTTATTTCAAACAGCCCGTTAGATTTACCCTGAAGGTATTTGTTTATTTTCAAGATAGTTTAGTTACTTCTGATGTGCGTATTCTTGTGAGTGTCATTGGCCTCTGGTGTGTATTGTTGAATGGAAAACAGAACTAAATGATCAGCTTTTGCTTGCTGCGGCTCTCAGGGAATCCAGCTGCATTTTTTTGTCTCTTTGGTATAGTATAAATAGCCTTCTTAATGTAGAATAGCATTTAGAATCTAAACCTTAGATCCTTTAGTATAATAAGTTGCTTTATCTCAGTAAGTGTGCATATTGCTATGATAGAGAAATGCCTCCCGGAGTTCCCAGTTGGTCAGCCCATGTGGAGTTACAGAAGACAGCCACTGCTCTGTGTGACCCACTAATGAGTTTCCCTGCCCAAAGCTTGAAAACAACGTGAGCACCAAGGGCTCCCAGCTTTAGATTCCAGAAGAGCCCTGTGCAGTATTTCTTCTAATCCGTTCTTCTTACAAGGAGGCCAAAGACTGGATCAAGTTTGACTCCTTGGAGCTAATGAGTCTGCAGATAAATTCTGCGTTGGTGTGGCCATGGCCAATGCAAACCTAGGTCAGGATTTCTTGTGGACATTAGGATGCTCTGTAGCTGCTAAAACAATGTAAGTTCCTGGGACAGTTCTGGAAGTGGGGTAAGTGGTTCTTTTTCTGAGAACATTTCAGGTCAGCATCCCTGCTACTCTTCAACCCTCTTCAGTGTTCTGTACAGACGCATCTGTTTCTGGTATAGAAACTCCTCTAATATGGTTTGTGAGAGGCTCTTTGTTTTTAAGTAGCTAGATGAGTCAGCTCTTGAATTGGTTCTTTCTAATTTGAGTGATTTTTTTACACTAAACTACTTTCATGCATCCTAGAAGTATGGGATTCCATAGTAATTCACTGTATTGGCAGATTTTTTAAATTATCCTAGAGCTTAGAGTAGATATTTCCCTATTTACTTACGGAATGTGTATGCCTACGTTTAGGTAGTCTGTTGATAATTTGAAAATAGCATATGCCTTTAATCCCAGCACTATGGAGGCAGAGATAGGCAGATTTCTGTGAGCTTAAGGCTAGCCTGGTCTACAAAATTAGTTCCAGGACAACCAGGCCTGTTAAATGAACAAAGAAAGAACCCTGTCTCAGAAAAGCAAAACAAAAGCAAACAAACAAGAAAAACCCAACAAAAACAAAACAAAAAACCAAAATTATGTATTTGTAGAATGTTTCTATTTAACCTTCACACCTCTTATGAAAAATTCCTTCCCGGGAGAGATGTAAACAATGTCTACCTTCTGTCTAATTAATCCCTTCCTTTTGGTATGCCTCAAATCGTCCAAAGTATGATTGGTTAGGATTAACCTTGGGGAGCTGACAAGTTTATCAGGCTTTCTCACAGAGTACGAATGAAGATTGCTCATAGGAACATGGGTCCCCAAGTTTCTACACCAGAGACTCATGACCCTCACTGGATGATGGATTCCTCACAGCAGCACAGAAAGTGTTGTGGGAAACACTAAACGTGTTCCATCCTAAGCTAGCGCAGGCTACTGTCTGGCCCTAGTGGTCTTGCCACCTCCATGGCTAGCCCCATGCAGTGACCTCCCATCTCACGGTTAGCTGTCACAAATCCCGTAAGCCAGTAAAATCAAAACTCTAGAGGCTTTTAATTTATTAGTCAAATTTATATCAGTAAATTCTCAACCCATAAAAACCCCAAAGAACTCAGAGCCAATTGATATGATATAAGCTGCCCACTTAGATTGGACAAATTGTCCTGTAATAATCCATCCCTTATATGATATTCATAACTACCTGTGGCTATTTAAAGCCACACAGATCTATGGCGTCCTTTTCTTCCTCCATCTTCCTTCCATCTCCCCTCCCTCCTATCTCTCCGACCTCTCAAAAAACTCTCAGCCCGCCCTCCTTTTCTACTGTTTAGTCACAGACGGTAGCTTTGTCTTTCACCTATCCTCACCTGCTTACAGACAGTAATCTACAAGAAGGTAGTCCCTTCAGTTAATCATGCCTCGCTCTCTGCGCCTTTGTTAACCCCTCTTGAGGCTTCCACAGCTTCCAGAGGTCGTGTGAAAAGTAGTCAAAGTTGCATACACGTGTTTGGGGAGTGCAGGAGAGAGTAGCCAGAATCTTAGGTGAGGGTCCAGTCATATTCCTGATACTCTCCTTCTCTGAGGGAAGGCTAAAAGCAAACAAACAAACAAAAAAACAAAACAAACAAAAACCAGGTCAACCCATGATGACGTTTGTGGGTAGGCACAGCCAAAGAAATGAAAATGTCAGCCATGTTACTCAGAGGACAGGAATCTACAGCAACACTCTGTAAAAGTAGTACTGAAGACGCGGGTCATTATTTATCACTGTTTCTATGGAACATGGGGAAGACAGACTTAAGTGTGGAAGGTAGCCATTAGGAAAAGCTCTTTCTTTTCTGGCACTGCATCTGATCATCTCTTTCTTTAGACTGGAGGCATCTGCAAATGTTGTCAGGCATAATTTAGGACTTGCCTCTTGTTCCAGGAGAAGAATTGCCAGTTCTGTGGGCAGCCATGTAAGCCTTGAGAGGTCTACAACACATGTCTTCTTAATAGGCTGTGAATGTGTCTTGAGTTATTACATCTTCTTTAAAACATTAACCCACAAAATGCAATGGGAGTAAGAAAGCTGAGGACCTTACCAGCAAGGTTATATTTATCTTGATTTCAAGGACAGAACATTCTAGAGCACTGTTAAAATGTTACAGAGAATAATCAGATGTAGTGGGTCTGGAGTGTGGCATGAGTCAATTTCCGAGTGAATCTGTTTATTAACAAAACATCTCCTGAGACCTGTATGGCACCTAACCAAAAAGACTTCTGTGGTCTTCTTTCTGGATATCTGACCGTAAGCTAAGCCTCTTAAAGCTCCTAATAGGTCTCCTGTTTGTAAATCAAAGAATGGGGTCCTTTTTGGTGATGTTCTGATTATGGGTTCTCTGCGAACTAGAGGAAGTTCCTTTCTGTAATCAAGGATCATAATGTTCCAACACATATATTATTAATGGGAATTTTATAGTTGGAGAGATGGCTCAGTAGTTAAGAGCACATGTTGCTTTTGCAAGAGGACCCAGGTTCAGTTCCCAGCACCCATGATATTCACAACCATCCATAACTTCCGTTCCAGGGAACATGGTGAACATACTTATAAAGGCAACACACACACACACACACACACACACACACACACACACACACACAAATTAACTTAAAATTTTTATTTTGGGAGAAGAAAACCAACAAAGAAAAACACGTGACAATAATTTCACACACTGCCAAACAACAGGCTTCAGTTTTCAATTCATATCGGGCGTGTTCTACATTTAACCTAGAATTCATGACTTAGAAAACTTAAGTTAGCCATTCCAGGATTATGGACTCACATACAACAAATGGCTGTACCTTAGTTGTCATTTAACATGCCCAAGAAGGTCTCAGAAACAGGAAGGGTTATGAAGAAAAACAAAGTTATCATTGGCGCTTGCGTTAGACTTTATCTTAAGAACACGAGCTCAGTTTGCTGTCTACTAAGACCTTAACCCGTGTTTTCATCTCATTTCTTTGTGAAGGGAATGAACTGTTTTGATAAGCTCCTTCACGATTGTAGGGTATTTTTAAAGTTATTCTTTTAGAACTAATAGACAGTGAAGCTGTTTTCCTGATTTTCTTTTTATCCTCTGATTGCTTATCTGATGTGAAAAGGGTGGCAATATTTGAAGAAAACTTAGTTGAGTCATACAAAAATCTTAATAACTTCAGGCTTTTGGAAAGTTTCAGGCTCTTGGGGAATCTCTGTATGCTAACATAGATTTTAATATTATGGAAATGCAACAGTGACCTTTCCATAAAGCTTTCACAAAATTACTCTGTGATATAAGCTACCAGAGACATGGGAACTTTCTTGAACTGAAAGTACACAATATTGATTTGCATTTTGTGGTTTATTTTGTACCTATTTTTCAGATCTCTTGTATTTTTCTTTCCTTTATGCTAAACAACACTAATTTTCATATTTTTAAGCAGGGGAAAAGGCAAGTTTTTTTTTAAGTTGTATTTTCCTTGTGTGCCAGCTCGTTTGACTGTGGTTAAAGAATCTATTATCTCGATTCTAATAGGCTTCGCTCTTCAGAAATGAGTTGACAAGATAGGAAACTCCATTAGTTTGTTTTAGCTTTTTAATTTTAAGACATTCGGGCACAGGGGCCTGAAGCAGCTGCATGTGATGGTTTGTGACAAGTATTCATTCAGGATATTGTATTCAGTTTAGAAAACAAAATGATTAGTATTTGGCACACAAGCTGTGACTTCCCAAAATTGATGTTGGCTAGAATCCTGAAATCAAGAGTTCTTTTGTCTTCCAGAGATTGGCACAGAGATGGCTAAAAATGTCTAAAGCCTGAAGCTAGTAGCTTTAACTTCTTGTTACATTTTTTGTCAGTTCCAGTTTAGGGTAGAAAAAGGCTTAGGATCTATAGTCATACTTGTCAACTGCCTTCTGGGCTCTTCCTCATGGCTTGAGTGTTTCAGGTCCCTTTTAATCCATAACCCCAAAAGATGATGGCTCCTCAAGAAGCAGAGAGCTGTTCATTTTAGCAGCATCAAGACTGTTGCAGATGGAAAACGGGGTAGCATTCTGCAACAGCCAGCCATTCAGCAGCTGACTACTCTCTCCTCAGCTGTCACCAAAATTCTTTCCAGAATGAACACCAGGACATGGTTCACTGCATATCTGTGGTGACAGAATGGTTAGACTTTGATTCACAGGAATTTGTAAAGAGCCTGGAGTGGCATAGTGACTTGTACCAATCCAGTGCTGTTTTCTGAAGGACAACAGAAGAACAGATCAATCATGTCAGTCATCCAGCAGACAGTCATTTGGTCACCTCTAAGAAAGAAAGTGACCATCTGCATCCTTAAGTGGATCATAGTAGCTACTCTGAGAACAGCTCACTTCATGGTAAAATAATTCTTAGTTTCCTGGTGATTTATCGTTTGGTTGGGCTGGACATATAACCTATATAATAGAGTACTTATCTATCATATGCAAGACAATAGGTTTCATCCCTGGCACTGAAAAATAAAAATAAATGAACAAATAAATGCAATTATGTGCTCCTGAGGTCATTGGTCTTTGTGATTCTTACTCTTGACTGAAAATTAAATGACCTTATTCTCCCCTCCTCGAAATACTTGAAGAAGTCCCTTGACTTAGCCTGAGAAGTCAGGCTAGGGTGCCGATGAGCTTATTTTTATCTTCATTAGTAGGTGATGGGACAGTGCCCACCTTGCCTCAAGTTTTTGGCTTCAGATCTCAGTCTATTACATGGAGAACTCACTTGGACTCTGCAGTCATATAGACCTTGTGTGACATAAATGGTTCATTTTCCTAGGGTTCCTCAGACCACTGTTCTGTTGAAAAGCTTCTGAAGATTGTAGCACAAAGGGTCAGGGAATCCTTAAACAATGGCATCTGTTGGTTGGCTGAGATAGTCATACCCTTTGATTAAGCACTCCTGAAAACTGATTAAGGTTTAAGCAACTACCTCTTCACCATTAGCTCATTAAAGTTGAAGTTCACCCACAGTTTAGGTATTTATTATATGAAAAGGCCAATTTCCTTTGCACTGTAGCTGTTTTGATTGGTAACCTCTGATTTCGCTTTTTGTTGTTGTACCGGCACCTGAAGTAATTAGGCAATAAAGAGAGAAGTTTGATCTCATATTTTTTGTAGGCTGATGCCTGACCAGTCAACTATATCGCCTTGAGTCATTGTTAGACAGTATGTAATTATGTAGCAGAAGAGAGCCATTCAACCACTCAACCACTGGGGTACCAGTGTCCTCTTCAGGAGCATGTCCCCAATAACTTAAAGACTTCACACCATGGCATGCCTCTTGAAGACTTTACCTCTTGCCAGATATTGATGGGTTGAGGACCAAGCCTTTAGCCTGTGTCCTTAGGAACAACACGTTAATCCAAAACAAGCAGCATCTGTGAAGATCTTGACATGACTTGCTGTTACTAGATGTCAAGAATTGTATGTATTCTTCCTAAAAACCTTTTCTTAGTAGTGAGCTCATCTCTGGGCATGTTTGGACACCTGACCTCCCAGAAGAAGGTGGGTGGAAATGGCTGAAGAAGCAGCTGAATACAAGGAGGCATTGAAGTTCTAACATGGGGTCAAGAATGATGATGTTACTTGATTCCCATGGAAGGAAGAAAAGATGAGGGGCAGGAGCTGGGGCAACACTTCCTGCAGAAAGAGGATCTGTGGGGTAGATGGAAGGTAAGAGTTCGATTCTAGTAGCTTATGGAAAAGTATAGCCAAGATAATGATAGAGTTTGAAGGCTCAAGGCTTAGATGACCAACAGCATTTGAACAGAACATTTGAAGTAGATCCCATGTTTTAAGACAGTAATTAGGAAATGACAGTGTCAAATGCAGCCCTTGAAACAAATTTGGCCATGAGAAGATGCAATATTGGTGGTCAAAATCTATATTAATTATAAGCCTTCTCTTGAAAACTTTTAGTATCACAAACATTAAGTGACAGATGATATATTACCCACAAGACACGATTTATTCAAGGTATGGTCAAATTGGATGTCATTTCCTTTAGTTTTGGAAAGAGAAGAACTAAAATTAAAACACATGTAATGGCTGAATGCTGTTGTGATTTTCCAGTGTTAAGTGTAGACAACTGTATTGATTTTGTTACAACAAAATCCCACTACAGATAGTCCTCAGTTAGCACTGTAGGCCACTTAGTGCAGTGCAGCAAATACTTAGAGCCTGCTTTTTCTTCCTCAAATTAATATTTCTTTATATTTAGAAAATCCTAAAAGGAAGGATTAAAAAATAAAAATGAGTTTATACGCACATTTAAATTAACAGCAAGTGCTCTTTCCCTGTAGATAATATAAAATATTTCCCGTTGCCTGTTTTTGATTTGGAAGTTGAAATAATCTGTCCTCGGGTAATGCTAAGGTAGGAAGCCAGAGGGTATTGTCATCTGGACTTACCCTTCAGTGATACAACCTTTAGTTTAGCCACATGCTATTAAGCAGCTTAAAGAAGACCACACGGATAGGTCACATTCCGTCACGCTGTTTGAAGACCATTCCTTCTGAGCGTTTTACTGTATTTAGGAAGACTGCTATTGAGAATGGAGGCTGCAAAGAGTAGGAAAAGCCACTCCAGGTTTGAATTCTAGTTCTGAAATTTTCTGAAGTTTATTTTCCACTGTTTGTGACTGGAATGGAGCCCATGAAAAGGCTTAGCAAGATAAGGCTTTCCGTCAGCGTTCGGTGCGCATATTAGGATGAGCTTCAAGCTCAGTGGATGGGGTGAGCAGTGGTTACAGTCTCAGCACACAGAGGCCCAGTTCTGTTTCAGCTCATCCTCTCCTTGCACCTGCAGGAAGCTATCTTGTCTAGCTCACTGCAACTCCATCCTCCTTGCCTGCAGCCGCGTGGCATTTTAGAATCTGTTGGTTTAGACTCTTTCCCTGAAGAAACAAAATAATTGATCACAGATGACAGGAAGACCAAAGCAGTTTCCAGGAACGTTGCTTATTAGTACAGACACTTGAGGAAACCAAGCCCATGTTTTACAAGGGGCAGCGAACTTAGTTAAAGAAACCCCAATTTCTGCTCATTTTTCCCAGGCTGGCTGGAATTAAATGTCAGAGACATTCACTAAAATAGTATAGGCTACAAACTCTTGGGAATGGCCTCACATGTGACTGACCTCTGGTATCTTCCTGTTGCCTCTGGGCCTTGTTAGAACGAAGGATGTTTTTTAGTTCCTACCCAAGCTAGGGAAGCAAACACACTTTAAAGCAATCCCATAACAGTGCACCTCTTATGAAAGGGACAATTATTTGAAGACTGTTGACCTTACACGGATTGGGAAAGCGTTTGGCATCTTGTAAGTGTGCTTTGATACTGAAAGGCTGTCCCGGGAATGCCACCTTGTCACTGTGCTGCCCTTTGCTCTTCAATGCACAATGTTAACACATTGTCTGATGTCCTTCTTGGTATGGCTTTTGTTGTGGGAAAGAAATATATTCCAGGAAGGATATGCTGGGTTTTAAATAACATCTACCCATATAGGCTTTAATCTACTCACATAGTAGCTTAAATAATGCTCAATCCAACTAGAAGAAGAGTCTGGAAAACATGTCATGTACAGTGTACAGACAAGGACACATGTTTAACCTTGAAGAGGTTAAGTGTACCCTCAGCACCCAGCAGCTGGCTGTCATGGAGCTGAGCTAGACTCACAGTCACTTATGTCTGATTGTCAGTTTGTTTACTGTATAAAAGGCTTAATATTCAATATTAATTCTGTATAGGAGGCTGAATGTGTAGTTATAGTTAGGCCCACTTTTAAAGCTGTAGGCAAAATGCTTATGGAACTGTGAAATTTGGCTGTCTCCTGTTCACTCTTCTAATGGAACATTGTAATGTTTATCTCATGACATAAGTATCAGAGCCTATATGACTGCCGTGAACGAAGAAGATCCATTCTTACTCACTGGGCCAGGCTATCCGATGAAGCCAAAGGCAGCATTTGCTGTGTCTATCTCAAGCTTCACTGCTGTTTCTGAGCTTTGAACCCAGGACCTTCTGCAAACTAGGCAAGCACTGTACCTTACAGCCACAGCCCGACCACTAGTTTTATGCCTATTCTCAGGTCAGGGAAGAAGAGTTTCCCACTAGTTCACATGCCATCTGCTTGTCTTGTCTTAGAAACCCAATTAATACACGTCTCGTCACCAAGAGTAAAACATGCAGGTTTTGATTTACGTGTAAATAAACCACAAAGGAGTCAAGTGTGAAGAAATGACAAAATAAAGATGCTTTTTAGACAAAAGCATCTAATAAATGTGTGAAGCGATTATAATAGGTCCCTAGAGTGGTTTCTCTCTAAGAGATAAAGAGGAAGGTATAAAGAATTAGAGCCGCCTCACTGTGCTCATGAAGGACACTACAGAACCCTGGCTTAGTGATCGTTCTGTCCCTGTGAAGAGCCAGCATGAGCCATAAGCAAGGCAACTCCTGTGAAATAAATCATTTAATGGAGGCTGGCTTACAGTTTTAGAAGTTTGCTCTGTTATCATGGTGGGAAGCAGGACAGTCTATAGGCTGATGCTGGAGCAGTAGCTGAGAGCTGTATCCTGATCCATAGGCGGGGTTTGGGGGATAAGAGGGTTGATTCTTGGCCTGTGCACAAGCTTTTAAAACCTTAAAGCCCATCCTCAGTGATATAGTTCCTCCAATAAGGCCACACACCCTAATCCTTCTGCTCTGTCAAATAGTGTCATTCCCAGATGACAAAGCTTTCAGATTTATGCAACTTTGGGGATCATTCTTATTTAAACTCCCATACCCCTATTCCATATCCCGTGATCAGGACTATTTAAAGAAGCCCTTATGAAGGAAAAGACAGGTCAGGTAACTATATGATCATATTTCCTTATAGTGATTTTACACAAGATATTATTGTAGCCTGGTTGGAAATGGAACAGTCTTACTCACGCACATAAACCACTTGGCACAGTGGTGACTGCCCCATGGTGACCAAAGAATAGGTAAAAAGCAGTGCCAAGAAGTAGAGGAAGGGACCCAAAAGATCATCAGTTAAAGTGATATTTAACCCTTAAGTTAACTGACATAAAGGAATTTGTATTTCTCCTTGCACACTGTTTGCAGGTTTATGCATTTAAAAGCTAAAACGAAGCTGGAATTAAGACTTGCTTTTGTTTTTTTTTTTTTAAAGAATTTGCATAGATTTAAAGAGAAGAACAGGGCTAGAACAGTGGCATAGCAGTTAAGAGCCTGTACTGCCTTTGCAGAGAACTGACCTTCAATATTACTGTATTCTATTATAATTATACTGCATGACCGAAAGCAAGTCGGGGAGGAAAGAGTTTATTTCAGCTCACAATTCTAGTCTATTGTGGAAGGAAGTTAGGGCAGAAACTGAAGGAGAGGACATGCAGAATTATAGTGTACTGGACTTCTCTTCATGGCTTATTCAGTCTGCTTTTCTATACCAGCCAGGACCACCATGCCTAAGCTAGGTCTTCCTATATCAGCCATTATTCAAGAGCATGCCCCATACCTGTAGGCCAGCCTAATGGAGGCAGTTTTTCAATTGACAATCCCTCTTCCCAGATGACCCTGCCCTGTGTCAAGATGCCCCCTCCCCTGGCAAAAAACAAAACAAAACAAAACATAGAATCAATACAGAAAAACCAAAACCTAACCAACATACCAGTACCCAAATGAAATGAATGACAGCTGCTTCTGACTCCAGTTTCAGGAGATCTGACTGACCTCCACAGCCACACATACACATGTGCATGTATACAGAGAGAGAGAGAGAGAGAGAGAGAGAGAGAGAGAGAGAGAGAGAGAGAGAGAGAGAGAGAGAGAGAGAGAGCCCAAACACACACACACACACACACACACACACACACACACACACACACACATCAAAGATTACTAAACAAAATAACTTTTAATTTGAAAATTTTAAAGTAGAAAAATCTTCCCTAAAGACTTATGTTCAAAGCACTTTCTTCTCACTTTCCTGACTTGTTTTTTATCAGCTCCATTGCTGAGTTTAATTTAAAACATTTGAAGGTTTGAAATGGCCCCACTTTGAATACACCAAGTGATCTCCTGTGGGTCGAGGTTTATTTATACTATGTTTCTTTAACTGAGACTTATTTTCCAGCCATAGAGTAATAATACCTTTGGGTTATGATCATGGAACAACTGTTATTTTCATATGCATCTAGTGCCTATATATTGCATTTTCTCCATATATGGTTTGGACTCAGTTTCATTATGCGTGGTTATGTGTGGTCTTCAACTTTATCCTCATCGTATGACTCCTGTGTAATAAATAGCAGTGGCCTATTTATAAAACAGGTCAGCTAGTGTTTACAAGGAATCTTGATTAAATTTAATAGTTCATTGTGTGTGTGTGTTTATTTTAATAAGAAAATATTTTTTTCAAAGAAAGGATCCTTTGAATCTCTGAGTTCGGGCCTGCCCCATCTACAGTTTCTTCCCTGTGTTATGCAATCTTGTCTTGTAGTCTTCAGACTTAACACATATTCATGCCTGAGGCAACTTTCAGAAAGATTATCCAAGGCAAGATAAAATAAAAACCTCCCCTTTGAAATACGCTGATAATTAAAGCAAAATTTGAGCCTGTAAAGTAGGGTTTTTTTTTTTTTCTTTTGAGAAGTTTGATTCGTGTTGGTGACATTTTTATCTAATTGGGAGAGAGCCAGACCAAGGACAACTGAATGGCAAAGTAAGGGAGGGGTAGGCAGGAGAGGCCTATGAGGTTACCTCTTAAAGGGGATAAGAAAGCCATGCATTACACAAAGATAAGGTCAGGGTGTCATTCATCTTCCCCACAACTCAGGTGCCAATGAGAGCTGTACGCACTTGTGGGGAGCGGGCTGAGGTGCAGGGCATAGAAAATGGTGAAGATATCCAGTCTAGAAGTGATTGATAAGCTCAACCAGCCACAGAGCAACATAGAGAATCAAAACTTGTTCTGCAGACTGCATTCCCGGCAAACAGTGGTGTTTGTCCTTTGAGACCAGAACACTGGGACATTTGGAGACTATGGAGGGGAGAGCAAGTACACACAGAAAAAGTGCCTCAGTGTGGCTAACAAATACTAATTTCCTGTCCTGGTTTGTCTTTAGGGTTGGCTGGAAGTTTGTCATTCATTGTTTATTGGTATTCAATATACTGTCATTATAACAGCAAGTAGTGTCCAGATCATTATAGAGTTCACTGTAGGTAAAGTTTAGATTAACAAGTTGCAATACAGAGGCACAAACTGCCAGTGAACTTTTAGGAGGCGACATGACTCCATTTCTGTAAGGGTAACTGGTGATTAGCAGCACCTCAGTTAGCATAGTCAGGAGAATTTCCCACAGCCATGCCTACATAGTCTACATAGTCCAACAGCGAGACTCCTCCTGGCTCATTCGGGAGTGCATCAAGTCAACAATTAACACTAAAGGTCACAGCTCCCTTTTCCAGACCTAACCCTTAAAAATTAAGCCTGAAAGAAATGTTTAAAGGAGTTACCCACTAACTCCCGGCCCTCAGTATTAACTCCTGGCGTTGACTGAAAGGAACTACCCGCACTCATTCTCCATGTCTCTGCTTTCTGAGGCTGAGACGTACGTTATAGACATGTGGCCGCTCTGTTACTGACCCTCACTTTCATCCTTCTTGCCCATCTGGCTTCTCTCTCTCCTGGACCTCCTCTTCTCTTAGGTAGATTCGATCAGTTGTTCTCCATCTTTAGTCTATATCAGAGTCACCCTCCTAGCTGGATATACCACAGCTTCTTGAGCTCTTTCCCCCAGGATTCTCATTCAGAAAAGATGAGCAGAGCCTGCATTATACATAATGTAATAAGTCCCCCATTGGTGGTTGCTGTCTGGTACCTGTGCTAGTTTCCTGGAAGGCTTGGGAAAGTTCATCATGATGAGAAAGAAAGATGCTATAGAGTATGGAAGCAGAATCCTAAGGTAGAGATTCCTCCCATCTCAGCAGTCCAGCAAGCAGAGAAAAGGTAACGTGTAGGACTTTCTCAATTTTCCCTTTTGGTCAGCCTGGCACTGGTGGTACCCAAAGTTCAGGTCTAGTATTACCCCCTCAGTTAAATATCTCCAGAAACGTTCTCAAAGACATACCCAGATGTTTCCTGTGTGATTCCAAATTCAATGAGGTGGCCAGTGAGGATTAAACATGACAGCGCCCGCCTCTTAGAAGCACTGATGTAAGGTAAGCCAAGAGAGCCTGAGCCCTCTTTGAACTTTTCCCCATAGGATTCCAGTTTGAATCCCCACTGTGAGCATCCAGAATCAAAGGCTGTCAGCTCAACAGCACCAGGAAAGAAACTGAAGCAGGGTGGATGGCAGCCAAAGTTGGTTTTCTCATTTTCTCTCCCCTAATGTCCTTTATCTTTCCAAGGACAGGACTTCCTCTCACACTGGAAATTTTTGGTTAGAATACCTGAAAACAAGGGCCAGAAGGACTGGCATATGCTCTGTTTGTGCCCTCTTCCGCCTACTGAAGGTTCTCTATGTACATGGGCAGTTTGCTTAATGTTTTCCCAGAACCTAATAGAATACCCCAGTGTGAGAGCGAGGAGGGCCCAATGCTCTCTGCACAGCTGTGTAGGCTAGCAACTACTAGTCAGGGAGAACTTGTTTTGATGAATGATTTTTATCCACCATTAATTCCCTTCTGCACTTGAAGATTTTAGGGAATTCTTTTCTTTTTGTTTTATTTGTTTGTTTCTGTTTTGTTATTGTTTTGTTTCTTTGTTTGTTTGATAGGATCAGCAAGGGTGTGAGAGTAAATTGCCCTCTAAGTCACAGCCAATGCCATGTGGATCGAGTCCCAAATACTCAGGAGGACTGATTGAGTCTAAGACTTTATTGCCAGCCTGAGCAACATGGTGGGACTCTGTCTCTAAAACAATCATAGCAGGCCCTTCATTTATAAGATTTGCAGTATTCCAGGGTCAACTAATTTTATTCCTCAGGGCCTTGAGGTTAACAATGTTGATCCTGAGTATTAAGCCCTGCTAAAATGCAGCTGGCATTTATTGTACCACAGTCAATAAGATATACTTTATTTCAGATGCAGAATTGATCTTGTTATTCAGATGAATATACGTGTAAAAGTTCTGCAGAAACCAGTTTGTTGTTAGTGAATTAAAGTCATGAGATGTAGCAGATGTGTGCTGTATGAGGTACAGGTGAAGCTCCACACAGACGCTAACCATTTCTACTGGTAGGAATATACCAGATCTCAAGAATTAAAAGGTATCATGCAGTAAATCTATAAGATAGAAAGTTCCTCCTCCTTTCATTATCAGGCTTCATGTACTGCAGATAATTTTTTCTATACTTTTGCATACCTGGTGTTGTGGTAAGTTTGTTTCCACTAGTATCACCACAAACATAGGAGTAATGTATGGTGTCCTGTTGATGCGATGGCTGTATTGGCACTAACTGATGGACTCTATTACCTTCTGATCGGTCTGCCATGCACACCAGCATGTATGTGCATGACTATGTGGATATTCTAGCTGTTCTCGCATCTCTTCTTGAATCATAACAAATCAAAATTTCTTCATCTCCATTTCTACGATTTATTACTATAAAAGGGGATCTATATACTAGTGACAATTTTATTTCTGCAGTATAAAAATACTATTAAGCCAGATATGGACCTAATATGCATTTTGGAGCACAACCCTAGGAAGACACTGTACAGTCGTATGCCATGTACTATTTACATGCAGAGTACATGCAGAGTATATGCAGAGTATTCTGACCTCTGCAGAGCTCATTCTCCCTCAGCACTCTGGCTCTCCAGCATAAGTGATTTACTTGCATCTTTCAGAGGGAAGGAGCTTCCAGGCAAGAAGTGATTAACAGTGGATTATCAGAGTAGAAATCCCCAGTCACGGACAACTACTTTAATACAGTTTCAGCCATGTAACCTGCTTAAGAGGATTTGGGAGGCCTAGATGTATACTCAGATGGCAGGCGTGAGAAATGCTACAGTCAATCAACCAACGTCCAAGCAGGGTGGGGGAAGGGACCAGCTTCAGTTGGGGAACAGCTGCACTTTTGTTATATTCTGTTTCTTTGAAAACTGATTATCACAGTCTGAATTACATTGCTGGACTCCGAAATTGCTACTCTAACACCTGGTGCCCTGGCATACAGTGTGTATTAAACTGAAGGAAACTGCAGGATGGTCACTTACTAACTTTTCTCTTTTTTCTATGAGAAACCCTCATACCTAGAGGAAAGGAAGAAAGACACAGGGATGGCAAAAAGAAACATAGTTTGATGAATGTGACATTGTACCTCATTACCCAGATATTACAATTTCTCATATGGCTGTCCACATGAAACCTGTGTGTAAAACAGTTTTGTCCCACTTCTACGAGTCTTTATTTATGATAATTCCATGTCAGAAATATGGGCTGTGTGTTTGTGAACTCTTTGCATCAACTAGACTTCATACCGGGTTCAACATGGCAGAAGCCATCGGTTTTTGAAATTGTGTCTAGAATCCATGACAGACTAATTCTGACACCATCGCAATCCATTTTATTTCCAAAAGCAAGAGTAGCAGGGCCTCTCAGCCTCAAGTAGAGAAGCTTCTTTTTGCAGTGGTTGTCAGTCAATACAGAACGAGCCACAGAGGGGAATAAGTGACTGACTGTATGTGTTCAGCCTAAAGGAGACATTCCTGTCAACCATCCCTTTATCCGACAAATCTGAGGTAACATTATGGAAGGAAAAAGAATGTACTAACTAGGGCTTGTGTGTGTGTGTGTGTGTGTGTGTGTGTGTGTGTGTGTGTATGTATGTATGTATATATGTATATATATGTATATATATATATGTGTGTATGTGTGTGTATATACTGTATTAACTGCTTTGCATTCCTGTGAGAAAAAGGAAGGAAGGGAGAGAGGGAGAGAGAGAGAGAGAGAGAGAGAGAGAGAGAGAGAGAGAGAGAGAGAGAGAAGAGAGAGGAGGAGAGAGAAAGAGAGAGAGAATAATCTAAAGTCAGAAATATTTATTTTAGCTTATAGTTCATTAAAACATTTTGCCCAGCATCATTTGACCGAGGGCTGTTAGTCTGTGGTGGGGCAGGTATTTGGACAGGGAGCACCATATAGGGCAGAGGAAAGAATCCAAGAGAGGCAGATAAGTTTTCTCTCAGAGCCCCTTCAAAGTCTGTAAGCTATGAATCTACAAATGTATCAGTCCATCGGTAAAGTCAGAGGCCCGGGGATCCAGTCACTTCCCAAAGCTTTGGGAGCAAGCCTCCCACACACAAGCTTTTGAGGGACATTGACCATCTAAACTCTAGTAGCAGGAAACAGTTTGGGTCATTTTCATTCTTTTATTTGCTTAACAACATATTGGGAGTATTTATATTTGCTTCACAAAAGCTGTGAGTATTCTTAGGAACCCCTCTGCTTTGCCATTGTTAGGCAAGCAACCCTTCCTTTGCAGCCTGATTTTAATAAGCACAAGAGTACTTACATGTGTAGGGTATTTAAGCGGTTGCTTAGTTAGACTCACAGACAGCTAATGTTTTTCTACCTTAAATGGCACGATAGTATTTTTGTCCACAGACTTTGCATATGTTAAGTTAGAATCAATCCTGCTGGTAAAATCGCTATTGGTGACTGGGGACTCTCAAGGGCATAGAAATTAATTACAAAATTCTTTTCCCGCAAAGTATACAAGAATACTCCTATCCTCAACTTTCAACACTATTACTTAGTGCCATTCTTAGTCTTGTACTCCATTTTTTTTTTGAAAACGCTATTTAATACCTCGATGAAGATAGAGATATTTTTAGCAAATGGGGAAATTATTATTAAGGATATGTCAGTGTCAAATTCCTAGCTTGAAGGAAAATGAGGCATTTGAGAGTTCAGGGTGCTCTGCTGATAGCCTTAGTCTGTTTTCAAAACGCCATAGGTTCCTATTTAGAAGTACAAACAATTAACTCACTTGTGGCTAGTGAAAATTCCATTTCAACTTCTTGTCTCTGAAAAATAACTTTGGGTATTTTTGTCCTGAGTTTTAGGAGTCATGCTGAGCTGTGTGGTCGTCAGGGCATCTTCTTCTCGGGGGCATCCTTCACTGTGTGCTTTGGGTCCTTTGTGTCCTTATACTGGTTCTTTAGATGGAGTTTTCTGCCTTCTCTGATGAAGGAGCCCATCCATGGCTCCCCTCCTAGCTCTTCCATGCTCTCTGCAGGCTTGGGAGAGTGTCCCTCTGGCTGCCTGTGTGAAACAATCTGTCCAGTTGTGTAAGAAGCAGACAATGGGCCCATGTAAAACCAGCTGGCCTCTTTCCAGTAGCCGCTCTGTGTGTTTACACTGGAAAGGCTGCCCCATTGTGTCATCTCTTTGATGGCCATTCCAGTGAAATCCCCATCCTCCTCAGGTGGTTCCTTTCCCTTGGGGCCTCTGTAGTGAGGTAATGCCTTTCTAGCAGGTGGAAGAGGGGAGGAGGAAGTTAAACCTTCAGGTTCTTTGTAGGTGAGGACTTTCAAGACAAACGGAGAATTTGCATGGAAGAACATTTAGCACGGACCATAACCTTTTAGCTGCTTGGGCTGTTTGAGGTGCTTACAAAAAGGGAGGAAAGGCCAGTCCCCTTCCCATCTTTCAAGAGGTAACTTTATTCCGGGTTCTCTACATCAAGTTGAATTACTAAACATACCTTTATTTGCTTCTTATTTTAAAAATCAGTTGATTGGGTCAACATTATCTGTTGCTATGTCTTCAGCTTCAGAGTGTCATCCGTATAAAATAATTCAGTTGCTGACCCTCATGCCCCAGGAAGTATTTCAGAGAATGGGGCTCCCTCCGGTTTAAAATCAGACAAATTTGGGATACTTCTCTGCTATTTTCCCAAAATGCCTTATTCCTTGGTTTGATCCCTGGATCTCTGAACAATATTAAGCCAGAAATGACTTCTACCACTAATGTTGATGTACTCCCTAGAGAGCAGAGCCAGAGGCTAGCAACCTTTGGTCCTGATGTTCCTTCATGGACGGAAGGAGTACTTAGGTGGGAGGTGACTATTTCAGTAGCGAGAAAGGTAGAGAGGCAGAAAACTGATGCCCTTCTGGGTGCTTAAGTCTGGGTACTTGTGTCGATCCTAGTAGAATCAGAGTTAAACCAGTGAAAGACAGCATAGATAGTTAGAAACTCTCTTTTCATGATTGACATAAGCCTTTTATATTAGAAGTCTTTGTTTGTATTCCTTTCAGAGTTATGCCAAAGATAAAAAGTGCAAGGGATAGTTGGTTTGAGTTAACATCCTAGAACACATGAAACTCTACAGTGACATTCTGTGCCTCCTTACATACACGTTGGCAAACCCACAAAGCTACTATATTGTATTCTTTTGAGTTTCTCCAAATCTCTCTCCTTTCCTCTTCCTTTTCTCCATAGCTAGGGTCTGTCTTGGTTGCCCTAGATGGCCTTGAGCTCCCGTCTCAGCTGTTCTCATAGTAGAAATTCTAAGTGTACCACTGTTTCTGCCTCACCGCATTGCTTTTTATTAAAAAAGTTAATTTGTCTGTCTGTGGTTATAGGGGTTGAAGAGAAGGCCTCACACATGCTAATCATACAGTATTTCTGAGTTGCACCCCATCATCATTATACTGCTTTTTGGTATATCATGCTGACATCGGCTTCCCATGTGTAGTTGCTGAGGTGACCCCTGGGGCCATTTCTCTCTGCAGATATTTCACAGTGAAATATGAAGTGTTTCTCCAGGTTTCAAGACAAAGAGGAAGAGTTTTGGGGTCAGGTGATGGGAAGACACAAGAAGGAAAATAACTGATGAACCCTTATGGACTTTTGTCACACATTTGAAGAAAGTAAACATGAAATGTTTACACTCTGATAACCACTTGCACTTCAGTTGTGTACACTAATAAGACGTTTGTTTTTCTCCAGGTCTTGAACACCATCATGGCCAAACCTTACGAATTTAACTGGCAGAAGGAAGTACCCTCTTTCTTGCAAGAAGGAGCAGTTTTTGACAGATATGAAGAGGTAACCATCCTGTTATTCTTTTTCCCTCTCAAAACACTCTAAAAAATTATCTAGTTTTGATCAGAGTACTGAGTATCCTTTCACACCAGTAACATCTTTGAGGCTTATAAATTGCAATGGCAGAGGGTAAGGAATGGAGTAGTGTGATAAAATACAGTCGGCGAGTTGTTGAATGATCACCATGCACTCGATGAAATGATAGCAATGATGCGTGTCATTTATTGAGTGACCTCCCTGTGCCAATGAGTGTCTTATTTCTTACTTATGTCTTACTTCGTTTCACTGACGAGCTCCTTATAAGGTGGTTGCTACCGTTGTGATTTTACAGATGGGGCTCACACAGTCACAGTTTAGTTTAATGAAGTGCTTTTGGCAAGCTTTTCTCGTAAACCTTTCTATTCCCTACTCCTGTAGCAGTGCTTGGGCGTGGTGCTAGTCATTTGTTTGCTTGTTTCATTTGTACAGACCGTTATGGCCAAAGCTTTGCACACCTCTGCCTCTGTGACAGTTTATTTTTTATGCCTTTGCAAAGTATCAGTGGCTCCAGGCTTTCCATAGAGCCAGACATTGAACCACCAATGAGCTAGAAGGCCTAGAAGGGTATTGGAGGTTGAGAGGGACCTTCCTCAGTCTACCACTGTGTCAAATGGCAAGGGGCCATATTTTGGGGCTGTATGTTGCAACCCCACAAGTGCCGTGGTTCCGTAGTGTGGGCTAGTGTGAGACATCTCTTCTTGGTTACTGAAGTGACTCAAGTGATTTTCAGATTTCTAAGGCAATTTTCCAGCCTTAGAAAATCTGTAAGATAGTTTACAAATACTATTTGTTTCCTCATAAACCAGAGAGGGTCACCTGAAAGAGACCTCATGTGATCACTGGCAGAATTTTGTCTTCCTTAGTGCCAGGTAAGCAAACGCATACGAGAAACAAACACTTGTCTTGCAGGAAACAAAGTGCCACATGATTTCGTGGCTGGAGGAGCTGAAGCTTTTGCGCCCTTTTTGATCCTTGAGATGACTTCCTTGGCTTCTGAATCATAGCCACTCGCATTTAGAAAATCTTAGTTTCTTGTGCTTCTCTAGGCGTGTGCACTCTCCCAGCTTAACCTGAATTCGAGGGTGAGGTGAGCCTGGAGGGAAGAAATACCCAACAAGTGTTAAACTCAGTCCAGCTAAGCTTCACTTTCTTCACTGTGATTTCCCGAGGAAGCACAGTGAGAGACAAAACAGAGAATTTTAAGTTTATAGAGTAAACAGAGTTCTTTCCTAATAACACATCAAACCAGGAGCCAAATCAGGTTTCAGGCTGGATGGCAGCCAGTTTTTCTTACCACTTTCCAATTTTGTAACTTGCAGTATTCTGGAGCCACAGACATTAAAGTACACACTTGTAAAAATGTAACCGGAAAAGGTGTCCTTTCTCCAGTTTGTGGGTAAACAACCCTGAGACACGACGGCTGACTGCCAGTGGGAAGAAGGAGAAAGAAGTAAAGAAACGGAAACCCAGGCATCTAGCCGCGTCATAACACAGGGGCTGACCTGTGAAGGAACATGCACGGTTTCTGCTCTGGATAACGGCTAGCTCATCTGCAACAACAGATTAGCTTCCACACAGTCAGGGCAAAAATGTTTAATGGTTACTGAGTCCCCCCCCCAATAATTTTCAATGTACTTATTACATTTATGCATTATTTTTGTTGTTTCTATATTCCTGAGGTTTTTTTTCCTTTGAGGCAACTGAAATTTCATAAGTTCACACATTGCAGTAGCATCTGTAATAACATCCAATTCTCTTGTCATGATATTTCTATTCAACATCTAGCTAGTGGTTCTGTTAAAATATTAAAGGTGGCACACTTCTTTAATCCCAGCATTTGGGAGGCAGAAGCAAGCAATTTCTCTGAGTTCGAGGCCAGCCTGATCTACACACACAGAGTTTCAGGACAGCCAGGGCTACACAGAGAAACCCTCTTTTGAAAACAAACAAAACAAAAAGCCTCTATTCCTTCCAAACTTGACTTGACTTATAAGTTACTTAAGTGCAAAATATATTTTGTTGACTAAAAAACGTTTACTATTAAGTTCCTAAAGAATCCCTCTTTCAGAAGAGAAGGGCAGCGGTGCTTGGCAGATGTGCACAGCTCGGATGTCTCCTTGTCTTTCACAGGGCTCCTTCCTATGGGCTTCCATGTTATCCGTATTCCTCAGTGCTCTCTTGCACTTTCTTAATGGCGCCCCCACGTTCTCAATATCCAATCCTTCTCGATGACGCTCCACATTGCTTCACTCCAAAAACCCGTTTGCACACCCAATCTCGGCAGCACATGAGTATTGTGTGATAGAAAGTGACTTTGTTTAAAGATGTGGGGGCAGCAGATGAGAATGAGGGCGCTTCACAGTGGAACCACAGCCCTTTCGAGGAAGTTCCCTTGCCCAAAATCCTCTCTTTGGCCCCAGTCTGCAACCCAGGTGCGTGTCTGCCTTTAACATGTTTAACCATTTTGTGTGTGTGTGTGTGTGTGTGTGTGTGTGTGTGTGTGCGCATGTGTGCACACACGTGTGCACATCTGCAGGTGCCCTCTTGTGTAGAGGTCAGAGGACAACTTGCTGGACTTGGTTCTCTGCTTGGAACTATGGGAGTCTGGGAATAAACTGGGGCTGTCAAGCTCAGTGACAGTTGCTGTTACCCTCTGAGACCCCGCCCCCCGCCCGCTACAATTTAGTTCCTCTTCTAGAGTCATTTTTCAGTTTCCTCTCTTCGTCTCTTACAGACATGTTACTCAGTTACTTAGAAAAGATAAAATTCCCCATCTCAAGCAAGGAGAGAAAATTCTGGTCCCTGGTCATCTGGAACAAACCCCTCCATGCAGACTCTCCTTCACCCTTTCACATCCCATTAGCTTGTAGTGCTGATTCCTGGTTTAAATGTGGGAGGTTGACAAGGGAAGAGCCTTGCCCTTCCCTTCCTCCTCTGCTGCCTTCAGCAAGCATTGTTCTACTGAACCTTTGCGCTGGGTCTGCTCAGAGTCCATGACAGCACTAGCCATGCACGGATATCCTAGGCTTGCTGAGTGCCTAGTGGGATCCAAGACAGGAGTATTGCTGTATTTTAGTTCATTTAAATTGAAACTTACATAACTCCCTTCTTGGGGCGCACAGCTATCTTTGGCCTATATGTGCAGTTATCTCAAACTACAACCAGATTTGAAAACACCCTGTTCCCCTTTCACAGCAAAGAAATCCCTCAGTTCCCTTCATCTGAATCTAAGCCTTTACTGCCACTTTTTCCTACGGACATCCAGAACAAGGTTTTAAATATTTCATAGCAGTCAGTCTCTTGGCAGAGGCCAGTCCCTTCCTCCAACCCAAACACCCAAACTTCCTTAATCCCACTCATGAGATTCCTTGTCTTTTTTGTGCTGGTGTTAATAGACAAAAATCACACCGGTCTAATTTAAGGGTCTTCAATGTTTCTTTGTTTTCCATTAATTTATTTGTTCACCTTACATCCCAATATCTAGCCTCTCTCTCCTCCTAGCCCTGCACCCTACAATCTTCCCTTGTCCCCCCTTCCCCTTCACCTCTGGGAAGCAGAATCCCCTCTCCTGGGTATCACCCAACCCTGGCACATCAAGTCTTTCCAGGACTAGGTACATTCTCTCCTACTGAGGCCAGAGAAGGCAGTCCAGTTAGGGGGAATGGGATCCACAGGCAGGCAACAGGTCAGGGACAGCCCCCGCCCCAGTTGTTGGGGACCTGCATGAAGACCAAGTTGCACATATGTACGGGGTGGGGCGGGTAGGTCTAGCTTGTGCTAGTTCTTTGGTTGGTGGGTCAGTCTCAGGGAACTCCCAAGGGTCCAGTTTAGCTGATGCTGTTGGTCTTCCTGTGGAGTTCCTGTCTTCACTGTTTAATCTCTCCCTTCTCCTCTCTGTATTCCTCACACATCCTAGGCCAGTGCTCCCCTACTGAGCTGTGTTCTTGGCCTGGCTCAGCTTAACTCTTGAGTCAAACAACACTTCATTCCATGTTTCAAAGTCAGTGTTTCACTGAGCCTTGTAGGAAAGGCTGGCTTCGCAGACCAAAAAGGGCCAAAGAAAGCAGCAACAGAAAAGACAAAAGCATTGGTCATTTCAGCTACTTCCTTGTAAGGATGGAAAGGTGATTGCTTACTGTAACACTGACTGCTTCAGGTCATATTTTCACGTGAGGATAAATTCAGAAACCGGCCTGTCAAGGAGAGCTGGCCAGTGCCCATCTCTCTTGGATTCTGGGAAGGTAAGACAGAACAGAGTTGCATTTGGTAAGGTGTAAAGGTGGCACGACAGACCCCATTTTGTTTTCTTTCCTTGTCTGTTGGGCCTTGTGCAAGCTTGGTCTGCATATTGCCTTCCAGACCTCTCCTCCTACATGCACAGAAGGGGAGGCAGTTGGTAGCAACAGCTGCCACCAGGCAAACTGAAGCAACAGTTGCCAGGGCAGAAACAAGGGAAGGCACAGACAGGGGGCCAGGTCACCTTGTGGAGCACAGCATTCAGTTGAGGAAATGTCCTGGAAGCCCACACAACAAAGCCTTTCAAAACGTTTCCAAAGGAACTATTCTGATTTAAACATATAACTCCCCCTAAAGGACAGTTACAGGATGGAAAGGCTAATCATGAGGTCTTTTACTTCTAGACCCAGATCACGTGATTCTTTATTTAAAACAAATATAGAAACAAGTCCCTGCATTTATAATTGATGGAATAGTAGACAGCTGATTGAATAGTGGCAAATTCTTTTATAAAAGTAAGTCATTTGAGGGCACGCCCTTAAATAGTGCCCATTTGACACCGAATAAAGAAAGTAGTCATTCTTCATTTTACTTCCAAATTTTAGCTAGTTTCTCTTATACCTACAAGGTCAGGATATTGGGTTCCCAGAGTGAGGACTAGCTAAGTAGCACCTGGTGTTTGCCCTGATGGGTCCTTACAGAGATGGTCACCATGATAGGGCTTCCTAGGTGCTCAACCTTTAGAATCAAGCTGAAGGTACTATTTAATTGCCACAAACCAAACGGAACAACAGCAATAACAAACATACAGAAATTGTAAGTAAGTTTCCAACAGATGTTGGAAAGTAAAAGGGGCTGGAACCCTGCAGGAGAATACAGGCTTATATGCTTGGGGGTGGTGTGGGTTAAGGTTGGTGATTGCCAATGCATGGAATAGAACTTATGTCTAAATTTTAAATGTAAAAGGCGTCAAAGGCAGCCAATAGGAAACTGAATAATAATATATTTTCTATGTTGGAGTATATTAAGGAAACGTTTGAAATACTTTGAATGGAATTAAATTTCTCTGATTTAGTTCTGTGGGGCTGAAGATTGCAAAGTCGCCTAGGGTATAATTTGTTCAGTTTCTAGCTCTTTTGGTATGAGTTCTATATTTTCCAAGCTCTAGTCAATATCAGAACTTGACTTTTAAAAACAAACAAAGTGTGAATGCCCCTTTGTTTCCCAGTGTGAAACTCCAGGCCCCTCCTCCTTCACCCCTCCACATCCCCCAACAATCATGTAAAAACAAATAAGCAAACAAACAAAAAACAGGGGTAGGGTGTGCTCGCACAGTATAAGAGGAAGGAGTAATGGCTCTAGAAGACTGAACTAGAGACATCAGAGAGGAAGCTTCACCCAGACTGAGTCCTGACTGACAGTTCACCCAACCAATCAAAGCACAGCTAAAATGAAGGCTGGTGGGTGTGACTGGAGCCTACTTATCCAGGGGAGGTAGAGAATATCATGGCTTGAGACTCAGGTTGCGATTAACTTCTAGCCCAATGCTCTCATCAGATCCTAAAGCCCCCAGGGAACATTTCATGTGCTTTCCGTGGTGAATAGGAAGGGTCTGGCTGATGAATGGAATTGACATGGCTGGATTCCAGCCCCCACCTCCTCCGTCAGCAGTCCAGAAGGGTAGAGGGAGGTTTAAGGACTAATGGGACACTGGTTAGATACATGGAGAAACTGGAGGTTTTGAGTACGGAAATAACAAACTACTTGCTCTTTGAACTTGGTGAGTAGAATCGAGAGTGTTGAGGGAGATAGGGGTGCTGAAGGGGGCTGTGGTAAGTAGCACAGTAGAGAAGACGAGGGTGATAGTGGAGATTACTCTTGTGCTGAAGGGGGCTGTGGTATCTGATGCAGGAATCTGGGCAGTTAGGATGCAAGCTAGCAAACGCTTAGGCAGGCAAAGGGAGGGGATCTTTGTGGATGGGCTTAGGGTTTTAGGGTGTTTTTATGCCTGAGGTAGGGGAAATCTGTAGACAAGGACAGAAGCTCTATACGTGGTTTTATTAAAAGGAAAGAAAGAAAGAAAGAAAGAAAGAAAGAAAGAAAGAAAGAAAGAGAGAGAGAAAGAGAGAGAGAAAGAGAGAGAAAGAGAGAGAGAAAGTGTTTTTCACAAACTAAAATCCACAGAATTTAGTCAAAAACGAGTTCAACAGAAAGGAGATTAAAAAGGCAGTAAAAGAGCTTAGAAAATGAGCAAGTGCATTTCCCCCTGTGGTCTTCCCTCCTGGCGTGATCACTGGTGTCCTGGTTGGTTTAAGAACAAGCCTCTAGGGGCCTCCTCCACCAGGGCTTTGCCGTGGGTGGCACTGCACCAGCAAGAGGTCAGAACTGTTTTCAGGAAGACCTAACAGCTATTTTAGACTTTTAAAAGAAGAGCTGGTTGGCCTCTCACCTCTCTCTCTCCCTGCCATGGGAAGGAGAGGAAGTGAATCTAAACATCAGGAGACTGAAGGCTGGAACACAGCCAGTCCTCAAAAGCTCCCCTTTGTCTGTCCACACATCACAGCTACCCAGAGAGCTTTTCACAGGCTGATCCCTGCTCTCTCCTAAGATTCCCATAAATTTCCCACTGGCTTGGGCCCAGACATTAACAGAATTTAAAAAAGAGAGTCCGTGTAGGAGAACCTAACATGCAACCAAGGCTGAGGACTATGGCCTTAAAGAACAAATCTTTAGGAATGCGGATATGGTGGTTACTGGACGTAGATTTCAGAGTAAGCGGTTGATGTTATCGATTTATCGGGAAGTTTAGAAGTCACGGGTTGGGGATTTGGCTCAGTGGTAGAGCGCTTGCCTAGAAAGCGCAAGGTCCTGGGTTCAATCCCCAGCCCCGAAAAAAAAAAAAAAGAAGTCACATATACAGGGAGATTTGGAAAAGATAAATGTTCAGGATTAAGCTATTCTAATTAGGATATAGTATGTTTGCATGAATATATCAGACACTCTGGATTATTTTGTAGCTCATTTGACCACAGCATTCTTCCGCTACAGCTTAATAATGTTAAAAAACCGACAATACATGTGACTCTTAACCGACCCAGAAATGTACTGTGATCTAGCAGAGGTGATCAAAGGTTCTGAGAGAAGAAAGCATTTTCTTAGATGAGATTTAGAATAGGTTAGAATAGAATACATAAAGGGCTGTTTCTTAAAAGCATTGACAGCTATATATAAACAAGATAGGTTCATTTAACCCACAGTGCTGCTAGCATCTGCAAAGCTGAGCTAACACAGACTACAAGAAGAAGTCTCTGACGTCGTCGACTCGATATTTCAGTGGCAGGAGATGGACAGTAAATGGATGGGCTGAAATAAGGAAGTAAATGACCAGTGGTGTTAACTGCAGGTCTGAAGGAAGGGATAACAGAGATGGGCACTCAGGAGTACAGAAGGGGGAGGCGGTATAGGCTTGGTAGGAAGGGCAGCTTGATTCAGGAGGTAGCCATGATGGGACAGCTGACTGATAAGATGGGAGCAGGTTGGTCAAGAGCCTCCTAAGACATGAATCCTGTAGTTGTAAAGCCATGAGGCAGACACAGATCAGAATATTAAAGCTCAGGACCAACGTTGAACAGTTAGAAAAGTGCTGGGAAGTTGCATCTTGCAGAGCAAAGGTTGCAAAGTGAGGGTTCCAGATCAGCATCCTCCGTACCAACAAGGCCTTGAGCCCACTCAGCATGCCTCCTTAAAAGAGGCTGCAGGGATGGACCACTTACGTTTTATCAAAGCCCTCAGAAAACGTTGCTACACACTCAATTGTCAGAACAGTGCTGTGGAACTAGGTCAAGAGCTTATAGTTCATCCTCGTTGCTGTGTGCAAAAACTATTTTCAACATAGACTGACAGGCTCCGATTTACATTTTGGAGACAGCTGTTCTGGTAGCTGTTTAAAGAATTGTTTATAATGTGTGATAGTAGTCAGTGTTCCATCATTATAAAATATCCATATGATTAACTGGTAGCTGGTAGACTGCCCACTGTGTTCACACACTCAGGAGAATAAGGCTATAAAGCAAGTACTAGGCCAGCCTGTGCTATGTAACAGGATCCTGTCTCAAAGCTTGCTAGGTTGGAGAGCAGTAGTAGAGCAGTGGTGGACACTGGCCTAGAGCTTTGGGTTCTGTCTGACACACCACTAGAGTGATCAAGGAAGGGAGGCAGGGAGAGGGAGTAAGGAGGACTCGATTCATTTGGGCTCTGATTTTCAAGGGTCCCGTGCCTGGTCAGGTGAACCCGTTGTTTGGACCTAAGGTGGCAATGATAAAGAGCACATATTGGAGCTGGCACACCCACCTCTTAAAGTTCCACCACCACTCACTAGTGTTACCATGGAGATATTCAAATGCCAAACCATAATAGGGGCCTTGCAGGTTTGGGAGCACCAGGACTTCAAGGAGGTAAGTTTGAATCTTTGTCTGTCCTCTGCACTCTATGTCCCCAGATTGTGTGTGTGTGTGTGTGTGTGTGTGTGTGTGTGTGTGTGTGTGTGTGTGTGTGTGTGTGTGTGTGTTTTGAGATATGGCCATGCTAAGTTGCCTGGTCTGGCCTCAGAGTCCTCCTTGGAAGTTGTTGCACCTGTCTCAACACCTGTTGTTGCACCTGTCTCAACACCTGTTTTTGCAACTGTCTCAACACCTGTTGTTGCAACTGTCTCAATACCCCAAGAAAGTGAGAGCTATAAACATGCACTACCATTCCAGGCTCTGGGGCTTTACATTCTGACAGAGCCACATCCCTTGACCTCACAGACATCTTTTGAGCATCACTGAGGTAGCACATAGGGAAGGTCTGAAACTCAGTGGTTCCTTACCCAGTGATTGAGATCTTTTGTCTATCTTCCTTCAACCACATTGCCTGTCTTCCCAGCCACATGACTTTTTCCTCCTATAATAAAGGTTGTGCCAGGCACTTGGGCATTACATCATTTGGGGCAAATTCTGCAACATCTCAGAAATGCAAGTGCTAATGCCTGCCAGACTCTTGTGAAAACACCCAGGTCAGTTCCTTCCTCCAGAACAGCCTTTAAAATAACAGCGTTGATAATGTTATCTGGGCTGCCCTGACCACAGAGCTGGCTCCTTGTCATCTAAGCATGTGATATTTAAAGAAAGACTCCCATGGTTTGGGAAGTTCTGGCAAATACATGAACACAATAGAATTTGGTATGACCCATAACCCTGACATTTACGAGTTAAGATCTTGAGCTGTGCCTTCTGCCTGCCAGGTCACTGGTCTCACCAGAAATACAAAGAACAAATGGACCCCAGAGGGCCCTACTCTTGGAGGATAGGCACCCAGTATGAGTGTGTAGCTCTTCATCTAGAAGATTCCATCACATTGACACATCATCACTTTTCTTGTGTTTCAAGAATAAATAAATATGTTCAGGCAAGCAGTCGGTGAGCACTGCGGAGAGCACACATGGGAAGGGCTATCCCTGATCGTGCCTGGCCCTCACTTAGCAGACTCCTACTAACCAAAGTCTTAGCGTCCCACACCTCGGGCTTGCTCAGTTGCCTTTCTCAGTGTTGACTGACGGAAACCCAGGGTAACCGTAGGTTTCGCAGTACAGCTCTTGCTGCACGTGAGCTTCTTTACTCATAGGAGAGATTATGAGAGTGAATTCAAAACCCAGAGTTTCCAGCCCCACCTTCGATTTCCCCAGGGTCTAGTTGTATATGAACCAGAGATGGGAGGAGACGCTCGGGATTGGGGCAAGAGAATGTGCATAAAATCAAGTGAGAGACATAGGGCGGAACGTTGTTACATGTTCAGGGATCCAAGATTGGAAGAAAGCTGGGCTGTAAAACTGCAGGAGTGAGCAGAGATGGTTGCCCTGAGGTAGAATTACCAACCTCAGGATGGGAGTGTGCCTGGTTTGCCTCCTCAGGTCTCTTAATGAGGTCTGAAAGGGTAGGGAGGGAGGTGTTAGGAGTGTAAAGCAAGGGGGTTTGACAAAAATCTGGATGAGTGTTGCTGCTTAGGACATCATCACAAGGGTTAGTGACCTAAGACAGTAAACATTTACACACAAAATGAGGATTTGCACACAGATTTGCAATTACATAAAATAAAACAATGCAGTTAAGGAAGAAAGAGATGCACTCAGAGTTATAAAAATATTCCTCTAGTAGAATATGTTTTATAGAAACGAACTTCTTATTCAGTGAAACTGTAAATAATTATGAAATGACTAGTTTAGTCTGTCCTAATTTTTTTCATTCATTAGTCTCTTCAAACTTTTTTGTGTATCCGTCACTTAATTCAGAAAGTGTTTCATCCTGAGTTCTCTGCATTATGTGTGGTCTGCCTTAAAGTAGTGGAATTGTGGCTAGACATGGCCCATCCCTTTTACTTCTCGACGTACGCTGCTGCGGAACCAGCGTTTACTTAGTGAAATTATTCCTTCTTCTAAGATTTGTTTTTGTTTTTAATCATGAGTATGAGTGGATGTCTCTGCGGGTGTTCATGTGAGTGCATGTGTCCCCTGACACCAGAAGAGGACGCCAGGTCCCTGGAGCTGGAGTGACAGGTGGGTATGATCAGTCTGCTGTGGGTGTTGAGAATCCTGTGCAAAAAAACAGTGCTTTTAACCACTAAACCATCCCTCCGGCCCTAAACTATTCTAACAAGGCTCATTCATCTCAGACAAATGTTCATTAGAACACTCGGTCTTTGTAAGGAAGTATTAGTGTATCACATCTTCATCAAGTCGTATCTTTTCATATTCAATTATAAAAATAAACTTCGTTTCAAATATTAACTTTCAACTCAACTTTTCCTACTAGGTGCTATTGTTTGTTGATGGTCTGGCTGCATAGAGATTGACAGCGGGTCCTCACCCTCCAAATGTTTCTTTAAGTGAAGTACTTTGTATTTATAGGGATTTCTATTTTGAAAGTGATTGGTTTACTATAAAGAAAAATTAGCAAATGGTCCTAAAAGTCTCAATTATGTTTGTTTTTATAATACTATAATGTTAGAGGCATATGCATTGAAATTAACTAAGAGAGCTCATTATTATACGTTAAACATTGCACATAAGAATTTTTTTAATTGTTTCTGTAGTATGCTTTTGCCATATGACCTATTCCCCATCAGAAGGACCCAAGCCTGAATAAAATTGGGTTAAATTAAACAACAAAAACAAAACAATACAAGTGGCTGTTTCTGTGATCCGTAGTTCTGGGCGCTGGCACTGGGAGGAGGTTGCTGCAAATGGCCACACCTGTGTCTCACCCAACTTCTAATTCTCTTGGAAGCAGCAGGGCTGCTTAGTTTTTAAGTAGGATAGTAGCACATTCTGCGAGCCACAGCAAGTCGCAGGCTGCCCTGTCTCGGCACTGGAGATGGGAGAATAAAACACAGATGGCAAAGGATGTCAGGGAGGGTCAAGGAGCGTGACCCCTTTACAGCAGACCCCAGTTTCTCCATGCTTGTTCTCTCTGCAGTGTAGAGCTCGTGCAACCTACCTTTCTGTTAAACAAACAAACCCGCAATGACTGTTTTAGGTGTGACGAGACATGCTCTCACAACTGCTAGCTATACCTTGTCTTTTTAGCACAAAAACATCTGAGCAGCACACAGGAAGTAAGTGCCGTGCTCCCAAGACATGGTGCTTTCAGAAAGACGTGGCAGGCAAGGTAGGACCAAGGATGACAGAGATGAGTCACACGTTCGTTTTGATGATAATACTCGGGTGGTTTCCCTTCACACACCCTTACATCTAACTCTGCATTTTCTGTCTTTGGTTTGTTTTGAACTCAGCACTTTCTCTTCCTCTTCTTACAGCTCACTGTTAGCTTTTGCTGCAGAGCAAACTCCCTCTTGTTTTTTTTTTTCTTTTGCACACTCTTCTCATTTACTTCTCCTTATTTGAGTTTTTTCTTCTTGTTGTTCTTCTTGTCCTCCTTGTTCTCATTGTTCTTGTTGTTGTTGTTATTGTTGTTGTTGTTGTTCTTCTTCCTCCTCTTCCTCCTCCTCCTTTTCCTCTTCCTTCTCCTCTTCCTCCTCCTCCTCTTCCTCCTCCTTCTCCTCTTCCTCCTCCTCTTCCTTCTCCTCCTCCCCCTCCTCCTCCTCTTCCTCCTCCTCTTCCTCCTCCTCTTCCTCTTCCTCCTCCTCCCCCTCTTCCTCCTCCTCCTCTTCCTTCTCCTCCTCCTCCCCCCTCCTCCTCCTCTTCCTCCTCCTCTTCCTCCTCTTCCTCTTTCTCCTCCTCCTCCCCCTCCCCCTCCCCCTCCTCCTCTTCCTCCCCCCTCCTCCTCTTCCTCCCCCCTCCTCCTTCTCCTCCTCCTCTTCCTCCTCCTCCTCCCCCTCCCCCTCTTCCCCCTCCTCCTCTTCCTCCCTCCTTCTCCTTTTCCTCCTCCTCCTCCTCCATCTCCTCCTCCCCCTCCTCCTCCTCCTCTTCCTCCTCTTCCTCCTCCATCTCCTCCTCCCCCTCCTCCTCCTCCTCCTCTTCCTCCTCCTCCTCCTCCCCCTCCTCCTCCTCCTCCTCTTTCTCCTCCTCTCCTCCTCCTTTTGTCAGGGTTTCTCTGTGTAATCTTCCTCACTGCCCTGGAACTCTTTTTGAGGACCATGCTGACCTCACACTCATAGAGATCCCCCTGCCTCTGCCTCCCAAGTGCTGGGATTACAGGCATGCACCACCACCGCCCAGCTAGACATTCTTAAAGATGGAAGGTAACTGTATTTCTTCGCGTAACAGGAACATCTCACCCATGGAATAGTTTGAAAGTCAATGTTGGAAGAACTCCTAAGACTTGGTCCATGCCACTTGCAGGGCACAAGGACAGCCTGCCTAGTTATGAGAAGACCAGAGACACATCCATTAGGAAAGTGTGGAGGAAGTCTGAGATGACTTCAGTTTACACAGAGCTTATGGAAACAAAACAGGAGGAAAGTCTGTAAACAGTGAGTCAATGCAATTAAAGCACAAGGGAGTAGCTCGGCTCCTCGGGCCTCGCACGTGTCACTGTGCTGTGCTAAAGAATTTAATTAAAACTCTAATGGTAAAATTACAGAGCTAGATTCTCTCTGGGTCCCTTTCAGCCTTTAGTATAAATAGGAAAAGCTTGATATTAGTTCAGGCCGTATGTCTGTGCTACAGGTGAATAGGGTAATGATAGCAAGGCCATGCTGCTAATTATAGAGATGAGTGCTCTCTTGTGGGACTCTAGACTGGAGGGGAGGACCAGACTCCACCCTGGCTTGATCAAGCCTGGCTTGATTTTCTTGCTCATTTTGTGTACTCTGTTAATGCATATGCACTCGTTCCAGTGCAAGCCTAACAGTCCAGCGAAATATATAGCACTTGTAAAAGGAACTCTAAATTCTTTCTTAAGAAGATTAAATTTATTTCCTATGTGATTTTGGATGAATTCATCCTGTTTCTATAGTTTAGAAGGAGTGATCTTTGTTACTGCCTCTTGTTGGGGTTTTGTGAGAAGGTATTGTGTTAGTTATGTTGGGTTCTCCAGCAGAGAATTTGTACGATGTATGTGATCCATGGGGAGAGATCATTGTAAGGTTCTGGCTCCTGAATCCAGAAGTGAATCTAGAAGCTGAGAAGTCTGTGAGCTTTTGTCTCTATTACAGGCTCTACAGGCTGGAGGCCTATCTAAAAGGCAGAGGCCTGAGAGCAGAGAACCAACGTGTGTGAACACTTTCACACCTGAGAGGTCTGAGAGTCAGAGTACCAGCAACTGAGAGTGGAGGAGAAAGAGCAGGCCCTTCCTAACCTGACCTGCGGGTCCTCCACAGGCTGTGGAATGCCCATGTACTAGAGAGAGCAGACCATCTTAATCAGTCCATGAGCACAAAGACTGGTCTGTCCTTGAAATACTCCTGCATCCATACATCAAAGGGATTCTTTATCACTTCTCTGGGCACCCCCTAGTTCAATCAAGTTAATGTGTCAGCCATCAAGAACATTTTTCCCTTTTAGTGCTTTCAGTAGAAATGTGGACCACGTCGAGCTGTAGTCACTCCACACTGGATCCAAACATTTCAACCTCTTAACCTTCCCTTTAATTTTCAACCCCATTTTGTGGTCTGCAAAACGGGGGCTTAGAGAGTAGTTAAACTCCTCTCCTAAGGTTCCAAAGGCTAGCCAGGGGTTGAGCTGAGATTTAATGCCAGCCAGTGTACAATGGATCTCCAAGTGCAATCTCAGACCACCTCCAGCCACAGTTGCATCCACATGCTAGGAAAGCAGTTTCAGGCCCTCCCTAGACTTTCCAGAATGAGAAACTCAGAGGACTTATTCTACCGGTCTGTGTTTCAAGAGCTGCCCCAGTGAATCTAAGGGCAGATGCAGCTCAAACTTGTGAACCAGGAGGCAATGGTGAGATGAAGGATTTTAGACTAACTAGAAAGAGATAAAAATTAAATGCTTCTAAAGCTCTTTACTGCTAATCTCTTTGAAGCAGGAAGTTGTGATAAAAGAAGAGAATTTTTTTTTTTTTTTTTAGAAACCAACAAACTTCTTTTCCTAGGTACACACAGGCTTTCCATCTCCACAACCCATGCAAAAAGCCAGGCTCAGTGCATGAACTTGTAATCCTACGGCAAGAAGGGAAAGAGACACCCATATATCTGCTTGCTTGTTTATTTCGGTGTATGTGTTGTATGCATGCATTATATATACTTGTTAGTGTGTGTGTGTATGTGTGTGTGTGTGCCTGCGTGTGCATGTGTGTGGCTGGCCAATCAGGTCAATGAGCTTCAGAAGTGCCTCTCTCAGGCCTTCCCAGCAGTAGGGCTTTAGGCCCTTCACCAACTGAGATTTCTTCCTAGCTCAGACAATGTAGATTACATTGAGCCCTTTTGTGTGTCAGGAGCTGTGCACACACAGCATGTGACATCAGCCTTGAAGACCTCAGATAGTTGTGAGGGTGGGATGCCTGAGATTATTTCCCCCAGTTTGTAAGAAGGAACTGAGCCATATCTATCCATCAGCACTTAATAAGAGTGTTATCCATAGTCCAGAACTGGCGGTTACTGAGGAGGGTACACATGAGGCATAGCTACATCCTTTTTGACACAGAACTATTCGGGGTAAGTATGAGTATAAAATATATAATTAAAAGCAGGCTCTCTAAAACTCACTAATGGAAGCTAGAATCAAAGATCTGTTTGTAAGTACATGGAGTGTTTATGCCTACATTTTGGGAACCTTGGGTCTCATCCTTACCAAGCAGGTACTTTACCCCCGAGCCACATCCAGCCCCCACAGACCTGTTTAGCTCTTTTATTCGCCACTTACTCTTAAGTATTCTGGGCCATAATAATAATACTGCCAGGTTTATAGTCTAATTCTTTCAGGAAGATAATTATAAAGAAGATAAGGACAGAAAGAAATTATTTTTTTCTATGTAATCACCCCTAAGTGCCCTTAGCAGCACCAACCAGCTCCCTGCTGGTCAATAAAGGGAACCATAAGGACAGAGAAGCCTTAACCAGGGACTTTTCAGTTACTAATTGTTTGGGGAGGGGAAGTTAGATAAGATGAGCATAATGTTTCCTTTTAGTTGATGGAAGTAGACTTAATATCTTTTCAGCAAGAAAGCCTATCTTTTTAATAATTAACAGCGACTTCAATAAGTCATTAAGAGGGATATGATTTCTAGGTTTCTTTCTCTGAAAGCCACAGATAATAACCAACTACATGGAGTCACACTTTGCTAAAGAGTGGGCAGAGTGTGTAGTTGGGCAGACACCTCCAGGGATTTGGGTTTTATCCTCTCCACAATGTATCTCCACTGAGGCCAGCTCTCCAAGCCCCTGCACTGTCTCTTGCTTGGTGTGTCTTCCTACAAGTACTCAAAAGAGAGAGCCATCCCTTTGATGCTGGGGAGGACATTGAAGAGGGTCCCTGACCTGAGCTGGTAGAGCTCTGGTGAATAACCAGAGCAGAGTGGCCAGGACAGCACTTGCAAAAAAGAAAAGGTTTTCACAGCAAATGGTATTTAGGATAAAGTTGTTGCCAGAGAGTTCTTTGCGAAGCTTAACATGCAGAGTGAAGGGGTGCGTTTAGAGCTGTTTAGAGCTGCACAGAAATGGCCCTAGTTTGGCTTTGCTACCCAGAGATGTGACCTTGAATCTGTGTTAAACTCACTGTGCACAAGCTCCCTTAGTTCAAAAACAGGAATGAAAGATACTTTCCTAGCTTTGCCTTTATAGGCACAAATAAGAGGGATCGTTTTAGAATGTAATTCACACCTGTAGGAACTTCACACCTAATTACAAGTCATTTTCTGAGTCCTTTTTGTGATGTGTAAGTTGTCCATCTGACCCACCATTTTACTTTTCCCAGAGCATCGCAGGCATATTCTGATTTGTAGGCATTTACACTCTGCCTACTCTCATTCATATTTATTCCTCCATATTCTGTCTATCTCTGTCTCTCTCAGTGTCTATGTCTATCTGTCTCTCTGTCTCTCTGTCTCTCTGTCTCTCTGTCTCTCTGTCTCTCTGTCTCTCTCTCCCTCTCTCCCTCCCTCCCTCCCTCCCTCCCTCCCTCCCTCCCTCCCTCCTTCTCTCTTTCTGGTGTTGTTCCTCTTTCCTCTCTTATGAATGTTCTTGCTGGACCATGGCCCAGAATGTTCTGCACCTTCTCAAGACTCCCCCAACTCCCAACTTCCTCTGTCACAGACATTTGGCTAGGTTTTCCCTCTGGTTCATATGGTGTCTCTGTCTTGGTGGTCTAAAGGACTCAGCACCCCTTCTCCTGTTGGGAGGGCCGCATACTGAGACACCACGAACATGCTGCTATATTCCAAGGCTCACTGCTCACCATGAGATTGCTCTTGCTGCTTGTCCCTTGCACATGAAGAAGAGGTCTGGAGCCAGCATTGGTCCCCAGCTCCAGCAGGGACTGTGCAATTTGAGACCCAGTGGGAGCTACTCCAGAAAACGAAGAGCAAGAGTTTATGGAACTGCTACAGAGAGCAGTTTCAGAGGCCGTGCCATTGGCCACACCATTAAGAAGAAATGTGTACATGCAGGAAAATGTACATGAAAGGCCAGTCTTTTCAGAATCCTTTTAGTATTTTCATATTCACAGAGCAAGAGTTGAAAATGATCTTTGTTACGTTCACCTTTTCAGATACAAGTGTTTCTTATCACTATTTTTAACTACTTGGTATAATGAATTATTCCGGAACAAATTTTAATTAGAGGTGCTTACCATAAGAAAGGATTTATCAACTTTCTGTCATACTTGAAATGCATCTGTTCTTTGTAGAATTTGAAGGGACAGGAGAGGTTGAAACAGGCCATGTTTCTCTGATATTGATAGAAATATTTATTATAAAGCCTACTCACTTGCTCCCAGAGCTTAGAATAAGCAGCCCCCTTCAATTTACCCTTCTCTTAGTTACTCTGATAACTTTTTTGACTAACAAGTTCCCTGTTGGAAGTTATTGTAACTTCTCACTTTGCCAGAAAGCACATTCTGTTGGTGCTCTGTCTTCTGTGTGTGGAGATGTGCTGTTGAGTACTTCAACAATCTTTTCTTTATGCTGCTTCTGTGAAGAATCAGGGTCTACCTACAACGGCATCCCACGGCAGCACTAAGACCCAGGGAACCTGATCACCCATTTACTTGGAAGTACTTACCTCAGAGACACTGAGGGGAAAGGACAGAAACAGAAAGGGAGGTGCTAGTTTCTCCAGTTGACTAACCTCATACATTAAGCCGCAGAGATCAAGCATCTTTATCTGGGGTAAAGGAGAAAACAGAAAACTACTGCATTTGATGAACCCGAGATAAGCCTTTGAGAACAGTGTGTCCCTTGCAAGTAACTGAACTGAGAGTTCCTCCCCAGGTTCTGATCACATTGAAGTCACCCCTGTCCCACAAAGGTGAGGACACTGCCAAGACTTGTGTCTTAGTCTCTTCAGACTACTGTAACAAAATGCCACACAGTGTATATTTTTCACACTTCCTGCAAGTCCAAGATAAAGGCCCAGACAGATGTGTATCTGCCAACCTCCTTGTCACAGTATGTAGAAGGTACTTACATCAGGCTGAGTGGAAGAAGCATAAAAGGCCTCATTCGAGCCTATTTTATGTGTTCTGACCCATTTGTCCATACCCAGAGTTTACTTCGAATCACCACCATTTTAGGAGACAGGAATACAATATATGAATGTGTCAGGGGGCAGATAGCTAGACCATGACACCTTGTTAAACAGCATCAGACCAACTTCATATCTGCAAAAAATACAACTTAAAATTCAGGATGGTAGGTTTGCCATCCTCGCTGGGTTTCAGTAGCCTCCAACAGACTCCTAACTGGAGGTCTTGTTCATTTCTGAGGAAGTGTTCATTTCTGAGGAAGCGTTCATTTCTGAGGTAGGAGTAAAATGAAAGAAGCAGATTACATCTTCTACTTGACACTAGATTAGAGCGTCATTCATATCTCACAGTCCTAGCTGAAATGAGCACTTCAAAGGTTTGCAGTTGGTTCTTAAGAGACTTTCATTTCTGTTTCTATGAGATATGGGAGGACAGATAAACAAGAAGTCTCTCATCTTTAATACCTGCCTAGTAACTCACAGGCTTGCCCTCCTGCCCTGATTGTGATCTCCATGTGTGTGGCTCAGGGCACAGTCTCCTTACCAGGTCCAATCTCTCCAGTTCAGTGCCCCTAACCATCAGTGAAAGGGAAGAAAACTCAAACTGTGTTGAACAATTTCTCAAGGAGAGAGGTGAAGGGACAATTTGTTTCTGGCAGAGAAAGTACTAGCAGACAAAAGAAAAATTCTGTCCTAAGCCCTGGTTACTTTTGTAACCACAAGGAGCTCTGGAACCTTCTGAGGACCATGTGCAAGATGTACAAGCTCCCTCCCCTCCAGCCTGATTACTGTCTCCATAAGAAACTACTAGTAGGAAAGATCTCACCAGGATCTTACAAAGGCAGTCACAGAGCTGACAGTCCAGAGCAACGGACACATCTGACCTAGAGGGAACAGATACACATCGTCTTTCAATGACTTAGTCTCTGTCCCAGTCACTGCATGACATGAGTGTTGGCAGGGACTGGCTTGGGAAGAGAGACATCTAAGCAAACTCAAGCCGAGCATAACATGAAAAACTAACTTTTAGTGAGTCTAATTCAACAGTGATTTATAAGTTTTGCGTTTTGATTATGCATAGATTTGAATTCTAGGTCAGGGGAAATACGTACATACCAGGAATGTTGCTCTTTATAATTCAAAAAGGTTAAAACACAGACATAACTCTGCCTATCCTTCTATTACCTGCTTCCTCTTTGGCAACTAGCCAGACATCAGTTAGGCTCAGTGTTCTTATCTGTAAAAGAGGGATGGTTGTTTTTATATTATTTGTTTATTTGGTAACACACAGTCTCTACTAGGAACACTAAGAATTATTAATGTCTTATAGTAACAATTGTAAGTATTTACTTTGTTCATATTGCACTGTGCTTTTGTTTTATTTAGTAAGATGGAGTCTCATTAGATAGCCCAGACTGTCCTACAACTGTCAATCTCCCTGCCTTAGCCTTCCAGTCACGGTTATTACAAGTATGTGTCAGCATGACTGGCTTTGGTTCAGTTTATGTGTCAAATCCTCTAATACCTAGAGGTATACTGTAGGTATACTGATATTATTCTCTATTTTTAGCAATGAAGAAATGCATTTCTAATTGCCGTGTTTGAGCTATATTCATCTGATCATAAAGCTGTTTCTAGGGATCATGAGGTATTTTATGATTTTATATTTTTGTCACCATCAAAAAGAAGCTATAATGTAAAAGTACATACTGCTAGATAAAATAGAGATAGGATTTTAGATTATAGGGGAAACGGCAACATAGGAAAATGTGCTAAATTAAGAACATCTAGTGTGAGCAACAGATATCCCAAGAAATTGGAAGAGATTAGTTGCGGTGCACTTCAGGTTTTCTGTTGCAGGAGTACAAGGGAAAAGGAATGGCCATAGGTCACTGTGTCCATTGCTTTGAAGGAAATCAGCACATCACTAGGGTCTACTTTCTGCTAGTATCTGAATGAATGTTCCCTCTTTAAAAGGCCAGTCCTACAAAGATAGCAAGAATACACATTAAAGGAAAGACAGCATCTTCAGTAAATGGTGTTGGGCAAATATGTAGAAGAATGAAGCTAAGTTCTTATCTCTCTCCATGCACAAAATGCAACACTAAATGGGTCTAGAACCTTAAGGTAAGACTTCACACTTAGAAACTGCTGAAGGAAAATGTACGCAGTCTATTTCTATAGAGAGACTCATGTAAGGACTTTCTGAATAGCATTCTGGTGGCACATCAGTCCACAAATGAGATAAAGTGAATCTAAAAGGCTCTCTCCCAAAAGGGAACTGTCACTTGAGTGACAACCCTTGCTGTGGGCAACCCACAGAAAGGGAAACTTTCCTTCCATACATCTGCCAAGAGAATTAGTGTCTTAGGGTTTTTATTGCTGTGAAGAGACACCATGACCACAGCAAACCCTTATAAAGGAAAACGTTTCATTGGGACTGCCTTACAGTTCAGAGATTTAGTCCCTTATCATTGTGGTGGGAAGCATAGTGAGACTCAGACATGATGGTAGAGAAGGAGTTGAGAGTTTTACATCTGGATCTACAGGCAGCAAGTCTTCCTGGGACTCTGAGCCACTGAACCTGAGCTTGAGGTTCGAGGAGAAAAAAGCCCAGCCCCTAGTAACACATTAACATACTTTTTTTGTTGACAAAGCCACAACTTCTCCCACAAGGCTATACCTATTCCAATAAGACCACACTTATTCCAAAAAGGCTATAACTCCTAATAGTGTCATTACCTATGGACCTATGAGGGGCATTTTTATTCAAACCACCACAATTACCATCTAGACTATACAAAGAACTAATAAAAACATAAGCATCAAGAAAACGAACAAAAAGTAGGCTATGAAACTGAACAGGAAATTCTCAAACAAATAAATACAGATGGTTAGCAAATACTCTTAAACACATCCAGCAGCCTTAGCCATCAGGGAAATGTAGATTCAAATTATATTATATTAAGATTCTATGGGCTGGAGAGATGGCTCAGCCGTTAAAGGCTAGGCTCACAACCAAATATATAAGATTCTATGTCACCCCAGTCAAAAGCCATCATCACAAAATCAAATAATAACATAGATGTGGGGAAATGAGACCTGGCACACTGTTGGTGGGAAAACAAACTAGAGCAAGCACTTTAGAAAGTCATTCTGAAGGTTTGTCAAAAAAGTAGAACTCCCGTATGACCTAGCTATGCCACTCCTAGGCATATAACCAATAGAATCTATATCCTGTTATAGGGATAATTACATACCCATGTTCACTATAGTATCCAGGAAAGGGAAGTACCCTAGATTTCTATCATCCAATGAACAGATAAAGAAAATGTAATACACAATGCATTTCTATTCAGGGTTGAGTGAATAAAAGCAGCACAGAATTAGTATCAGGGAAATTGGTTCGAATTTCAGGTTTGTAACTCATTGGCTTAGACTTTGAAGAAATTACTATACTGTGAACATTTTCTCCCATCCATAAAAATCTATTGACTCTGGTCCTAGCCACTAACCTCATGTGGGTCTCGTTATTAAAATCATAATAAACATTGTGCTCCTCTACTGCCCACCACAGTTCAAGAGCTTCACAGTTCTGGTGGCTCACAGTGATCATATGACACATTTGTGACGTTGTGGCAAATACTAAAATCTGGCCGAGTTCTTGCTTGTTTTAAATGAGGTAGTAGTGTGTGTGAAGTGCATGATGCGAAACAGTAAATCAGAACATCATCTGTTCTCTCCTGTTCATGGCTGTTCATTGATTCAGCGTTCACTGTGTGCCAGCGTGTTGCTTTCTTTTGTTCTTTGGCTGTTCCTTGAGGTTAGTGTCAGTTTACTTTCAGATAGAGAGGAAAACTTAAGTTTGAGAAGGTTAATCAATACGGCCACCCAAGACCTCCACAGGTGTCTGTGGAGAGGAGCTTGGAGTGTCCACACCACTGTAAGCGCCTCCTCCTTTGCATGTCTTAGTGCCAGTTACTTTTCTGTTGTTCTCTAAAGCACCGTGACAAAAACAACTTAAAGAGTTTATGTGGGCCCGTGGTTCCAAGGGGATTTGAGTCTTTCGTGACAGAAGCTGCTGGCATGGTGGCTGGATTAGCAGGTTGGGAGCTCACATCTGGAACTGCAAACAAGAAAGAGAGAGAGACAAGAATAGTTCATGGTTTTGAAACCTCAGAGCCCAACCTCAGAGCCCAGCCCCAGTAAAATCCTTCCTCCAGCAAGTTCACTTCCTAAACCTGTCCAAACATTGCTACTATCTGGAGACCAAATAGACCAAACATCTGAGCCTATGGGGGACATTCAAATCATCATAGCCCTCGTTCTCAAAAAGTGTAAAAGTGTGATGTAATGCAAAAGCCCCCATCCTATTCTTTCCTCCATATTTGAATCTTTCCAAACAGACACAAACAGAAAAGAGGAGTCCTGCACCATTCCTGTATCAATAAAGTGGAATTAAATCACATATGAGCCAATCCAGAAAAGCTGGCCATCGCTGACAGTAAGGCTTTACTCTTCCCTAGATTGTGTTGCAGAGTCCATGGTGTAAACATGGACATTAGAGTTAGCTAGGGTAAATGGTGGGAAGACAGGCAGGAAAGAGAGACAAACTATAAACGTACCTTGAAATCAAAGTTATGAGGCTAGGGAGATGTCTCAGTGGTTAACAGGTTTGCTGCCCGAGGGTTTTGATTTTTCTACCACCCACTTTTGGAAAGCAGAAATGGGGCATCTCCCAGGTAGGCTGACTAGCTAGACCAGATAAATTGGCAGACTCTGGGTTCAGCAGGAAACCCTGCCTCAATATATAAGCAGTCAATGTAAACTCCAGGCATCAACTGTTGAATCTCCCATGCATGCAAACACACGTATATCTGTAACCGTACACATGAGGTACACACACACATACACACACACAAAGACACACACACACACACACACACACACACACACACACACACACACACACACCCCACATCTGTTATCTAGGTACCCATCCACCTACTCTCCTTTTTATTCAGCTGGCTGAGTGTTCTGCAATTCCTTTCGAGAGGAAAGGATATTAAATTTTATTTGACAGAACACCTTTTGAAATAGAAAGAATGTAGAAATATTACTAAGCTAAATCAATTTGAATATTTTTTTAGGTTATGCTATTGAATACTGTGAAGATAGCATACACTAAAAACTAGCATATAACTTAATCAGGCACTCCATGTTTGAAGAGATGGTAGGTGTCTCTAGAAGCCTTGAGTGGCACACTGCCTTCTGAGCAGGGATCCTAGGGCCAGAAATAGATTCTGCCAGCAGCGCTGCCAGCCAGAGTGATGCTTCTGCCTCTCTCAAGAAAAGTGGCCTCTGGCTGCCACTTGTTCAGAATTTCCACAAGAATTCCTGGCCCATTTCAGCCTGCACTCTCTGTAGCCTAAAGTAAGAGTTGGGCCTGACAGCCAACAGGCCCTTGAACTTCAAGGGGTAAGTTCTCACAAGAGAATTGAAAACACAGCTCCCAGGAAGAAGTTCTGTTAAGGTTTGTTTTCTTACTAGCAGATTCAATTACTATCTATTAACTGGAAAACAAATAGATTTGCAAAAGAGACAAAGGCCAGCTTCCTTTTACAGTCTCCTCCACAGTTCCCTGGGTGGTAGACAATGTAACTGGCCATGAGTCTATGATATCATTAAGTTGGTCTGGCCAGGGAGCCACAGCCTGAGTTCCAGTCTAAAAGTGCCCATGTGAAATTGAAAACTGCTGTTGGAGAGAAAGAATAGATTGTGTGTATTTACCTCCAGTAGAGGCTCAGTGCTTAGTTTGTTGGTAAGTAGGAATACTCCCTTTCAGCTGTCTGTCACTTAGTCCAGATTTGAGTTCTGAGCTGTCCTGGGTAGATTGCATGGATCTGGTCAGGTAACCTCCCCGCTGAGTCAAGGAGCTCATTGTGGGCTCTTATGTTCAATGCTTTAAGCATCAGTCAGGGATTCTCTGTAAGGTCCCTGGAAAATATCTACCCTGGCCACTACGTCTCACAATAACAAATAGGGAATTATCTCACGAACCAGACGGGCCATTTATAAATATTTCTTTATCTCGTTTTGGTTGCTAAGGACCCCAGAGGCAAACAGGTTTTGTTGTCTAATTGTAGGGGATCATCCTGCACCTGTCTATCTCTGTGGGTTTCTGCAAGTGGGTTTCACTCTATTTTACCATTCTACTGTATATTGCTTCTTCTTGATCAATTTTATTATCTTGTTTTGGTAGAAAGCTGCTGCTGCTGCTGCTGCTTCTCCTCTTTCTCCTTCCCCTTCTCTTTCCCCTTCCTTCCCCTTTCCCCTCCTCCTCCTCTTCCTCCTCCTTTTTCTCCATCTCCCTCTCCTACATCTTCTTGTGCTTTCCTATTTTTTCTTTTTTTGTTTGTTGGTTTTGTTTTTCACTTTTAAGATCCCCAGAATTGAACCAAGGCTCCTGAGTATGCTAGCTGAATGCTTTTCCACTGATCCTGATCCTTAATTGGCAGGTTTTTTGTTTTGTTTAGTTTTGTCTTGCTAAGTTGCACAGGCAGGAATTGAATTTGTGATCCTTTCCTCTTAGCCCCTGAGTAGCTTAGGTTACAGGCGTATGCTATCATGCTGTGCTAGAGCAACTTCTTTGCATGGGGCATTCAAATGATGTCCTTAGCCCAATGGAGGCTCCTAGTCAGTCCCTCTGACCCACCCCAACTTTTGAAATGAGTATGTATGAATTAGGAATAGATGTCCCTTCTTCCGCACAGCCCACCTTAGTTTCCTCGTGTGTCAGCTTCTCTCCCCTGAAGTTCCAGAAGAACTGATGGATCTGAACTGTTGCCATCCCTTCTGTACAAACAAGTTCCTTTTTGTTTTTGCTTTGTCTTTTTTAAAAATACTGTCCTGCAGAAAAATATTTTATTTGATAAAAATTATTTGTCCATTTATCCTTTCATGAATGAATTAGTTTTAAATTGATTTTGAAATAAATACTTCAAGTGCAAGAAAGCCAGAGATGCACAGGTCCTTGTAAGGTCTCTCATGAACGTGACTCTCTAGAGAGTGTGAGCCAGTCAGTGGGGGGGTGACAAAACAGCAGACTGGGTTTGGTGCTAGCAAGGAAGTAAGCGTGATATTGTGACAGGAAGCGAAAAGCATAGTATGAAGCTTGGAGCTCCTCTGAAGAGAGGATGGATTGATCATTAGAGTGATAACTGGAAATGATGAGCTAGAGACACTCGGGGAGGAGAGAGACATTTAGGAAAACATGAAACTAGAAGTTCAGAGGCCTTGAGGCTTTAAGGAAAGCAGTTCTATTGCTAATGAGCAAAAAGGAGTAAAGAGCAGGAAGCCGCTAAAGGTCAATAGGAAGGACCGGATCCTTTAGACCCTGTAGTTGAAATTTTACCCTTAAGTATAATGGGAATTCATTAGCTTAGGGTTTATTTATATAACTGGCTGCTGTGGGGGTAAACAGAGGAAGTGAAAACAGTCCATAGGAGTGGTGACAAATGTTTGGACCAAGGTCATCGTGGTAGAGATGGACTTAGTTGAACACAAAACTTCAGTGCTATGAAAGTAGACGTAATGAACATGAGGAGAAAACACAAGGAAGAACAAGGCAAGGATGACTGTCAGTCTCAGTGAATGAGCTGGGAGGTGAAGAGCTAGAGGCACCTGTAACATTTCTTGAAGTAAGGACAGTTCCTGATGGTAGAGAAGCTCAGAGAGGAGAGAGGGAACCAAGAAGTCAGATCAGGACATGTCAATTTTGAAACATCCACGGATGGCCATTGAGGAGCTAAATGTCTGACATGGATCTCACAGGCCATTAGGCTGCTGTTTTAAATGTGAGAGGCAAGGGTAGTTTGTCAGTATTAATGCCATGGAGTTTTATAGAAACCTAGGAGCATGACGGAAGGGAGGCATCCAAGAACCACGTCATAAAGGACATACAGAGTTTGACTGTGTAAGGAAAAGGCAGGAAAGGGCATCAGAGGAATGGGGCATTGTCAGGGTGTGGAGAGAGAAGGTCTTTTAAGAAAAAGAGACTGTCAACCACTCAGAGGCCAAATCACACACATAGTGCCTAACAATTGTTCATAGTTGGTTACCATGGCTACCACATTGTGTGCTGTAACTTAGTGAGTTGTGACTCTGATCTGTGTGTCTTGCATACAGACTTTGATTAGGCTTGGTTCTGAGACAAATTAGGAGGAAGTAAATACACAACAGTGCAGCTGGGTTTTGTCCCCGAAGGCAGAAGTCTTTCCTCACCTTTGCCTCTATCAGATTCACTGATCTGTCTCCAGCTCTCAGCACTGTTATGGACTTCCCAGCACCTGGTATGGCACTGAATACACGTCGTGATTCTTTGCTAGAAAACTACCCAGATTGAAGTTCATCTTTATTCAGGGATGCCAGGCCCCTGCATTCTGCCACCTTATGGTAGCCATCTCTTGACATTGGATTTACCGTGATGAATATTATTGTTTTCCTGGAATTTAGAAAGATAACTTTGGATGGATGAAACTAAGAATCTGAAATACCTTTCTTAAAATGTTAATCTTGTATTTTTGCTATTTATTTACTGATGTCTTTACCCATGAGGGAAAGGACAGATTCCCTATTGTTTGCATTGTAATGAGCTAGGAAGACATCTTTAGATCATGTGAAGGATGCCTAGGTTTGTTGAAGCACAGAGCCATGTCTCGGTATTACACAAACACAGGGCACAGAGCATCTGAGTTCATTTCCAGAACATCCTTTTTCTCTCACTGACAGAACTTTCCTGGTACTCCTAGATGTAATTGAGCATTTATTAGGCCTAGGGTATATCTACTGTAGTGTGCGAGTTTGGAGAACACTCCTTCTCAAAGGAAGCTTTGATTCTGTGGTTTTCATTGAGTTTCTGGAGACGAAGTCCACAGCAGTGGGACACAATGCGGTGTCCATCAGAAGCCCTGGGGGGGTCCTGTATGGAGGGCAAACAGGTTACAGTTTATTTTCAGGAGCTCCTATCCCAAGACCTTCACAGAACTCTTTTCTGTATAAACCAAGAACATCGATGTTAGTAATTTCAAACATGTTACAGAGGAGCATTCTCTGTTAAAGAGATCAGCTTTTTAATATAGAGAAAGAACACACAGTGTTCTAAATAAAAATGTTCAAGGGGCCAGTCCTTGGTGTCCTTTAATCCCAGCATTTGGACCTAGGCGGGTGGATCTCTGAGTTTGAGGTTGTCCTGGTCTACAGTGTGAGTGAGTTTCAGGATAGCCAGGGCTGCACAATGAAACCTGTCAGAGAGAGAGAGAGAGAGAGAGAGAGAGAGAGAGAGAGAGAGAGAGAGAGAGAGAGAGAGAGAGAGAGAGAAACTAAACCAAACAACAAACCAAAAAGAAACGTTCAATAATGTCATCAAAATGGAGTTGTTAGGATGCAGATACAGAGGGTGCCTGCCTGTGGTGCTGTGACTAGAGGCAATGCTGTCAGTTACAAAGAGCTTCCACTTCTTTTTAACAGGAATCTTTCGTGTTTGAGCCCAACTGCCTCTTCAAAGTGGATGAATTCGGCTTCTTCCTGACCTGGAAGAGTGAAGGCAAGGTATGGCATAAGAACAGGGGCTTGTCCTGCCTGCTGTCCAGGTTAAGCCATTTCACATCCCAACAGGTAGACCAAGCACCTCTTGAGGGCGTGGAGACTACACTTCAGCATTCCCTTGAGAGTCTTCCCTATGTACTTCCTGTCCCACAGCGAGGAGGACATCTGGGAATTAAAGACATGCAGTTTAACTCTCAGAGATTCAACTGGAAGAACAAAGCTGGTATTTTAAAAAGAGCTACAAGTCATTGTGAAAACGAATACATTGTTGTAAAAGTTGGTTTAATCTTGAGAGCTAGCAATATTTTCTAGAAAATAATTTTCAAGCTGAAACCAACAAGTGCTTTGCATGAGGTTCCTTAGAGCCTGGGGAAGGATTGGATTGCATCATGGCACCCACATTTAGTGAACACTGGAGTTGAACCAAGATAGGTGGAGTTGGCAGTGTATAAAAATTAGCATTATTCCTACTTAATGTTTTATATATATGTGTGTGTGTGTGTGTGTGTGTGTGTGTGTGTGTGTGTGTGCAGATATTCAACGATACAGAGGCAGTATGTGTATAAATGCAGTAATATTTTGAAAACATCTTACTAATCATTCAGAATTACATTCATATGTATGTAACCATATTTATGTGCATAAACACACACACATACATGAAATAAGAAGCTCGAGTCTTTTCTTTCTGATCATTACACATCATTGCTGTTATTTGGTTTGCATTTGTATGAACAGCGTTGATTTTGTATTTAGAAATGTTTGTTAATACTCTGTGCCATGAGGCTGGCAGAGTTTACGTTCATCGCTGGGGTATATGCTCTCTCTTCAGGAAGGACAAGTGCTAGAATGTTCCCTCATCAACAGCATTCGGCTGGCAGCCATACCAAAGGTAAATGCAATTGGCGTTATCCTTCAATTTTATTTTATTTATAGTGTGTAAGTGCGTGTGTACATGAGTGTGTACAGGATGTGTGTGTGTGTTAGGATGAAGTTAGTGTGCATGTATTATATGTTCCTGTGCAATTGGTTCTGTCTGTCCAACTTCACATGCATTCTGGGAATAACACTCAAGTCCTCAAGCTTGGACAGCAAACATTTTTACCCTCCGAGCCATCTTGCTGGCCCTGCTGTACTTTTAAACATAGATTTACAAGACCTGAAAAATGATCTCTGGAATTCTGGTTGATTTCTTACTGCCCCAAAGTCATCAGCTTAGATTTAAGAATGGGCACAGAGTGGACTTTTCATCTATAACTCTTAGGTGACTTGGAGTACATTATTTGGATTTCAGTTATATTAGAAATGTTTTAATCCTTGAGACTAACAGCATTGCCCTGGTGTCAGTATCAGAGAGACAGATCCCTTCATCTAGAAACTAATTTTAAAAACTCTCCACACTCCCTGGAGTCAGCCCCTCATGTGTGACTGATGAATGTGGGGGTTCACATGGCTGAGGCACCCCATATTTCTTTATCTGTGCACTCAAGACACTGGTGCACACACACACAGCTTAGATTACCTCTGAGAGGGAAAGCATCCAGAACACAGAAATCGGTGATCCTCAGAGGCCGTGTTTGAATTAGAGGCTGTCTGCATAGTGCTGTGAGGAATTTCATAGATGATTCTACCACATTATTTATTTCCCTCAGCGTAACTTCCCTGTGTGTTTTCAGATTTCCAAAACAAAATTCTATTCCTGATTGTTTGTTTTTATTTGTCAGTTGGCCTTTCATGTTAACTAAGGCTTCTATGTAACTACTTATTGGAATTTCCTCTGGAAAACAAATGTGGTATTCTATTTAGGAATTAGGGTAAACTTTCACAGCTTTCCTTCCACGTGAGGATGCATAGGTTGTAGAAATGCAAGTGCTTGGTCCTTGTATCCAAGCTACTTGAGAGTCTTAACATTATTTCCTGAGAACAGCCTGTGGCAGTGACTGTGGTGTTGCTCTCATTCCTGCTAAGTAAGCCCATGTTCTGTAGTGAGGCCCCTTTGGATATTCATGGACACAAGCACACACCTGTCACAGTCTTTCCTGGACATCACCAAAGCTGAACTTCTCAGGGAGTGACAATCAACATTCAGACAAGGAGGCTGGAGCTGTGGTTGAGCTGTTAAGAGCATTGGCCACTCTTCTAGTGGACCCCATTCTATTCCCAGAACACACATGATAGCTTTCAACTTTCTGAGCACCAGGCACACACAATCATAGACATACATGACATCAAAACAAATAATTGAGATTTATTTTAAGAAGATCTACACAAAAGACTATTGAGCCAAGGTGTTTTTTTTTTTTTTAAGTATAATGCTGTTCTGAAGCTGTTTATTGTGCACTGTAATGCTGGTTTTATCATGTTAGACTAATGCTACTTCCCTGGGGTTTGAAATGCAGCACGGACCATTTCCCTTTAGGTATATTTTTACACAAAGTGTGCTTTCTTTCCACCGCATTTTTCTCTACACTCACTCTGCGACCTAACATATTTTTTTCCTATTTTTATACACCGACAAGGATCCCAAAATCCTGGCTGCTCTCGAGTCTGTTGGAAAATCTGAAAATGATCTGGAAGGGCGGATATTGTGTGTCTGCAGCGGCACGGATCTGGTGAATATTGGCTTCACTTACATGGTGGCTGAAAACCCAGAAATAACTAAGGTAACATCCCAACGGCCTCCCTCCCCAATAAGTACATGTTGTGTGTGCGCATGCACAGCTTTTTAACGTTCACTATAACTTTAAATGTGAAATTGAGAATTGTATGATCATTTTAATCTTTTAAAAGTCCACTGCTCTGCTGGCATATTTGTATAGAAAATTCAGCAACCAGAATGCCTGCATCCCTTATCGCTCTTAGAGGTCAACCCCTGAATACCTGGCATGGTATGTCATTAGAAAGCTAGCTCAGGCCTTCTATAACTTGAGTGTGCCTAGGTATCCCTGAGATCAATAGGTCAGAGTTAGAAGACAAGAGATTCCTTTTCTGTTAAACTCCAAGAACCACAGTTTGAGTATCAAATATCTTGGTCAGTTCTGCCCACAAGAAACAGAATGTTAACCATGTATATGATTTAGGAATAGCTGGGTGGGAAAGAGCAAGCATGGCATGGGTAAGGTTCTAGTATCAAAAAAATGGTATAAAAATATAAAAAGGTAGTGAGTGGCTCAGTAGTGGAGACTATACCAAGCATGTACAATATTCTGGGTTTTACCCTCAGTGCCAGAGACCAACATGGGTATAAAATATGGTATTTAACCCAACATATCCTGAACATTGTTGTTTTAGTATGCTATAAGCATAAAATTTCCTAGTAGTATAGTTTACATTCACCTGTTCATGATGTTTGACCTGTAGTGTATGTTTTCAAATTAGACCTGCAAATTAAAAGTACAAAGTAGCTATGATACCCAATGGCTACCATATTGAACAGTGTAAACCCAGTTGCTTCACAAATCACAGACTCTTTTCCTCAGTAAACTGTTTGAAGTATTGAGTTAAGACCCATCTTTTATTCAGATGCCCATTATGGATTATTAAACTATTGCCCTAGCAAGCTAGTCTCTAAGAGATTTTGGTGAAAAAAAGCTTCAGACTTTAATCTTCCCAACTTGACTTCCAAACATACATAATCTATAGGAAGGAGACCAAGCCTTTTCTCTTCTATTATAGAGACCTGGGTTTGGGAAAGGAGAGGTCTTTCAGTTTCCATTAGTTTCATAATTAGAAGCACAGCATAGGTTTAGTAAGAAAGATGTCAGCAGAGGTGCTGGGTCATGTAGGAAGAAGGATACTCACCAGCTAAGATCAGGAGGGCAAACAGGACCAGCACAAGCATGAGCTCTGGGTCTAACAGGAGGCAGAATTGAGTTTTGCTCACTCTGGGACCACAGGGCTCACTCAACATCACCTGCATGGCATGGCCCTCATTCTCGAAGTACTGGCCTTACCCGAGATATCCTTACACACTAGTCCCAGACCACCAGATGCACTGATGCAGAACCTGCATTTGTAACAATAACTTCCAGGTGACTCGTGTGTGAGTGTGTATGTGTGTGCACATGAGCACACAGGAACGAACACACACACACACACACACACACACACACACACACACACACACGTGTGCACTGAAATTTCAGAAGCTGTTGCTTTTCGTCTTTAGAGCCAGGCATGGGCCCTCCAAGGACAGCCTTTGCTCTGTCCTTGCGGAAGTGGCTCTGTAGGTTTTGTGCCATTGTTCCATGTCATCTCAGTTTGGGAGGACCGCTTTTACAGGCCTCTGAAGTTTTCTCTGCTCAGATGGGAGTCTGATTTGAATGGATTATTGACCTTGATCTAGACAAATAGTGTTGCTGCATCCACAGTTCAGGCTTGCATATTTGCCGCAAAGGTCTTTCTCATCACTGTTTGCCATAGCAACACTGAATCTGGGGTATCCATTCTGGCTAACTGAAGAGAATGACTTGCTATTCAGATACAGATGTTTGGATACTTGAAATTTTGCAAAAATAAGGTAAACTTTGTTGTCCTGTCTAACATCAACTCCTGTTGGAAAAAGCACCATGATTCCTTCTAAACTCAAGACTCTGCTCTAGGACTCTGATTAGCTGAGCCTTTCCTTCTCAGCCTGGGAACATAGGCACCGTATTTACTCTTCTGTGTCTCACCTCTTTTTTCCTTCTGTAAATTGAGACTTGCATAAAAACACTCGCCATAGGACTATGAGGGTTGCAGGAGTTGCTGCTTTGAAAACAAGCTGCTCATCCCATCCTCCTGTCAGCTGTGATGATCCCAAAGTCAGAGTGTGAGCTAGGAGGGGAGGAGGAACTCAGGAGGAGCCTCCTACTGTCTTATCTCTCAGACATGATGGTAAACTCAAAAGACCACACAGCAAGTTAGGCCGAAGCCCAGCCTTAAACTCAGGCTGTCTGCCTTCCCTCCTCGGTACTGGCTACATTACCTTATGTCCCGAGTGAGCAGGTAAGGTCCTGGGAAGATGGCTCAAATCAACAAATCTCAGTGATTCGTTTCCTTTAATTTGATTGCTGCCAATCTTGGTCTATTGTGTTCAAGAATCTCCTTCTGGAATACGCACACATGACTAAGTTAATAAGGTGGGCAGTACGCCCTCAAAGACAAACTTCAACTGTCTTTTTTCTCTTAGTAGCAGTTACATTAAGAAAAGCTTTATTTCCTAGAAAATAACGACTATCAATAATTCTGTCCTGATTTTCAGTTCAAACTCACAGATATTTAACCCTACTATTTTCGAGGGAAAATATTTTAGCTTCTCGGAACCGTTACTTAGAAGAAAAAAGGTCTTTATTTTTTTAATATTTCTCTAATGGTATAATGTACAAATAATGAATCTCATTGTCCAGACTGGAGAGTCTGTTATTACATCACGTCCTTCTGGCTGATGAGGGCTGGCTGACAACATTAAATACCCTGTTTTTCTAACTAAGAGTAATAGTTTTCCCTGAATGTTTTAAGTGAATATGCATGTAGATGGGTAATGATATCTTGTTGTCAATGCTTAAAAGCTAGTATTAGTCAGCATCAGGACTTTTACCACCTTTAGTATTGACAGTACTTTCTATGTTACCATTTTATTCCTAATTCTGGATAGATGGATCCCAACAGATTATACAGGCCAGGAAGTGAGAGAATTTACATGAAATGTAAGTGTGATTGGATTAGATCAAAAAGATGGAAGAATTCATCAATCAACTCAGGTCAGTGAGAAAAGCAGAGTAGAATACCTGGGGAGGTGGATGGGACCCAGTGGTACCAGTCACGTGGACTGAGGTCCCTCAAATTATGGGATCACAAGCTGTGCTAATGGCCCAGTTAGCCTATATGGAAGGTATTCCTGGGGAGTTCATTACAAAAGCCAGTAACGACACAGAAATGGTTTTTAAATTACTATGTGGAGATCTTGAGTGCTTTGGCCGTAAGCAAGTACACACTTGCTGGCCATTCTTTCAATGGCCGAGCTGCAGACTTTCCGTGTGGTCTGTTGATGGGATATCATGAAGCTTTTAATATATACCCCGGACATTGAGGACATGTGTGCAACAGGCTGCAAGTAAGCCCACATTTCATAGCTCTGTGACTTCCCCTAATCTACTGCTTGTCTAGTCCTATGTGAACTAGCGCACAGAGAGCATTTGGAAGAAACAAATAGCAACCCACCCTTAAAAAGAAAGCTCTAGAATATTCCACTCTAATAGCAACAGGTCTTTTTCCTTTCACTAGAATGTTTCATTTGTTTATGTAATGTTTTATTATAATGGGCATAAACAGGCTTGGGAATTAATATAAGTGTTTCATTTGTAAGCCTTCAAGTTTGGGACAGAAGAATTTACTACCTACATCAGTGTGCGGCCTCGAAATTGAGTTCAGTGTTTGGGTATCCATGGGCTTTGATCGTCTTAGGAGCATTCGGCATTGCTTTCTCTAACCAAGGAGGGAGACAGGAAGAGGGTTTCTAGTGTTGCATTTGATTATTGAAATGCTTGAGTCTTCTCATAAGTCCTGGTCTATTATGCCACAGAGCAGTCCGACTGCCCTGAAGAATTCAGTTCTCCAAACGTTTAGCCGAAACCAACTTTATCTTAACCCAGACTCCAGAAGGGCCAAATTTAACTCAAGAGAAATTATCTGGCTCTGAGCAAGTCTTGCATATTGTTTTCAAGGAGAGTCTCCAATTGTGTGTGTGTGTGTGTGTGTGTGTGTGTGTGTGTGTGTGTGTGTGTGCGTGTGTGTGTGTGTGTGTGTGTGAGAGAGAGAGAGAGAGAGTGTGTGTGTGTGTGTATGAGAGTGAGTGTGTATGCACGTGTACGTGCGTGTGCCTCGTCTACGTGGCTGTTTGGTGAGTCAGTAAAATCCAGATGATTCGAATTTCTCCAAGTTCAGGTTGCAAATCCTTATAAAGTATTTTCTAGTCCTTTGCCTGTGAGAATGTGATTGTGTTTTTTCCAGAGACGAAAGTCTTATATAAGCCATCCTGGAAGCTCAGTGTGTGCTGTCTCCAGATGCTCTCAGTGCTGTGCAAACAAACTAGCCTTGCCTCTCGCCACTTACTTAGGTTTGCTCTTGACTCCACTTCTCCCTAATATGGTATCCTATACAGGTTGGTAGCCACGCTTCTCACCTGCAGTCCTCCTCTCAGCTGCTCTGTCAAGACCACCCGCACCTCCCTCTCACATCCCCAAACCATCCCTCATATTATTCAAGTTCCATCTCCTCAATATATTCAGAGCACAGTTGCTTCTCACTGCCACTCTTCTGTGCTGTGATCCTGGCTGAAGCTGTTTCTATTTCCTCTTCTCTTCTCCTCTCTCTCTCTCTCTCTCTCTCTCTCTCTCTCTCTCTCTCTCTCTCTCTCTCGTGTGTGTGTGTGTGTGTGTGTGTGTGTGTGTGTGTGTGTGTGTGTCTTCATCCAACCTTGCCTCTTACAGTCCGTTCTCAGAATAGCAGCTGAAGATAAGCCCCTTCAGATCGGGGGCTTTCATCACCTGGGATCCTCTAAGGCTTCCAAGTCTCTGTGAAATCCAGCCTCATCTTCTTCCCTGCCTGCCTTCACCTCCATTTCCCTCAGCCGTGTTTCTGTCAGATCTCTGAGGATATGCTGGCGGTTTGCTCTTTCCCCTATTGTAAAGGGAGGTTTCATGTATGTTTGTTTGTTTTGTTTTGTTTCCCTGTTGTTTTTCCTAGTTCTCTTCCCGTGCCTGCTAGACTATTTACTACCTGTACTCTCTCCACACGTCAGCCTTCCCCCAATCATCCTGCTTTCCAGAACAGTTTCCAGCCTTCTGAAAGTGCTTAATAAATGCATGTTTACTGAAGACAGCTATGCTGACCGTGCCAACATATCCTAACCCATTATATCATACTAGTTCCATCCCCTCAGTATATTCCGAGCACAGTTGCTGCTTACTGCCACTCTTCTGTGCTGTGGCCCTGGCCAAAGCTGTTTACATCTCTTCTTCTCTAGATATAATATAAGGTGGTTAATATACTATAAGGTGTTAAGGTGTACAGCAGTCTTGCCCTAATTATGGGGCAATGGGTTCCAATGTCCCACAGCGAATGCCTGAAACCACAAACAGTACCAAGCTCTATGTGCACTTCTCCATTTTTCTTCTTCCTGTAAAGACAACTGATAAAGTTTAATTTATGTTAAAGGAGGTCACAATGCATAATGAATTATGGACAATAGATTATGATAGAATTGCCAACTTCGGTACAATTAAGGGTGAAGACATTATTGAGTACAATAGGGACGACCTGAGCACAGCCCATCTGATAATGAGGACGCTCTGAGTGACTAACAAGAGGGAGTTACGTTTACTGTGGACCCACTGTTAAAGGGGGTGATTCAGATCCCAGCTGCATAGAACGGACAATATGGGCTTTGATTCTGCTTACCAGAGGGTGTGCAAGGTATCACTTATGCATAGCTTGCTTCATCCATTTTCATTTAATATTTTCAGACATGAGCCACTAACACCATTGGAAGTGAAATAAGGGGTAAGGGGGGCACTACATCACCTCGGTGTTTTACACTTTGATTTTATACACATTAGCTGAGGAGGAGCTAGGAAAATGGTACTTGACAGGCAGGTTGAGAAAATGTGATTTGATGGTGGTCCAAGGGGAACAGAGTGATCTCTAATCCTGGGGTGTTATTTTTAGAGTCATTTTTCAGGATGTAATGAGATTGCTGCCACTAAGAGTCCATGACAGGACTGGAAGTTTCGACGCTGTTCTCTTGGCCTCCTCCCAATCTGGATCATTATATCCTGCTTATCCAAATACTTCCTGTTCTTCCAGTTAGAAAATGTTGCTTTCCTTTCCTCTCCTGAAAAGCCCTCTGTTAAAAAAGAATTGCTAACCAATTACTACTGTCTTTACCCCCCAGCCCCAGTGTGCTGTTGGGTAAAAGGTGTGTCTTCTCCAACAGGTAGCTAGACCCACTCAAGAAGAAGCAACCTCATACTGAAAGCTTCGGCCCATTTTCCAATAAACTGTAATAAAGCTTTTTGTTCCCCCTCCCTGAACCATCTCCATCCCTTTGCTTATCATTTTATCATAGGATATGCAAACCACTCATTAGCAAGCTTACAGCAACTTATTTAGTTAGAAAACCAACTCTGGTTTGTTTGTCTGTCTGTCTGTCTGTCTGTCTGTCTGTCTGTCTGCCTGTCTCTCAGAAGGTAGCTAGCTCAGAAGGGTTTCAGTCTCCAGCAAACAGGAGTTCCGATGTCTTTCATTAAGTTACAGCTGGCACCGCACAGCCGCCCGAAGCCCCAGTCAGTGCGCCGTGCGCCAGGCTCAAGCTCAGTCCTCATTCAGTGTTTCTACAAATAAATCTGCCATTTTATAGCAACTCGAATTTTCCTTTGATTACAGAAATAAGCTCTTATTGTGAGGTTCGAAATGCAGAGATTGGAGCTGAGTTCGGGCAATTTCCATCCCACTCATTATACTTTCTTCAGGTTGTAAATACTTGGCGAGGTTTGTAAATTATACTTTGTGACTAAGCTACCAAACAAGCACTTGGCTAAATATTGCCCAAATCACATTATGAAAAGCAGTAAGCGGTGTTCTTTTTGGGGGTAGAAAAATGATAGTAGGGTGTGTGATTTA